>NC_086174.1:65305589-65605589 GCF_023053635.1 Elgaria multicarinata webbii
TTCTAATGCAGAACTTTGCAGATGTTTCTGTTAAATTTGTTATTTTCTGCCCAGATTTGATGAAGAACTATCAATGAGCACTCTTTGTGTACACTTCTCCAACTGGCTGTGGATCCAGCCATAGAGGCTGGTGGCTTCAATTTTGGTGGGGCTAGGAATCCATTCTGGGTTTCCGTAAGAACCAATAAGAGCACTAAAGGAGCTATACAAGGTACCAAAGCCTGTTCCCAAAATAGTTTCAGCACCTTAGATAGCTCTTTTCTTCATTCCCTATTCTGTTGTCTTCCATTTCCCCCTCTCATTGGGTTAGTGTCTGATATATCTGTTAGTATCTCCTTTTTGAGGAACTCCCATCCCTCTTGAGTTCCTCTTCCTGTTAGGTTTTCCTGCCTTGGAATCCTACTTACCATTGCTCCCAGTTTATTAAAATCAGCTATCCTGAAGTCCAGGTACACATTTGACTAGACTCAGCTTTAGTATTCCTTAAAATCAAAAGGTTATTTTTATGCAATTGACATAATTCTTTTTAATAGTGAGCAGGCTATATTCTGTGATCACAATGAAATGCAAAAACACAGCAGAGTAATAACAGATTCTTGCCATATACTAAGGGATTGTTTACACATTACATTTTGTAGCATATAGATAATGCTGTGTATTTTTAGAGGAAAGTGCCCATTTCCTGTAGCATTTCAACAAGATGATTATGGCCATTTATGGTAACATTTGTAGTTAAAATGACTGCCAGCTATGGAGGGTTGTTGTGGTAATAAGAACCATTCAGTGGTAGAAGGAGGATGCTGTTAACCTGGGTAACATATAAACATTATATGATACTTAACTTTAGTAATATTTAGAGGGCAGGCAGCACAATAAAACCTGAAACAATTGCTGAAATTGATGGCCATCTTGAGGTTGTGGTTTGCAAAGTAAAACATGTGCTCATACATTGCAGCTTACCTGATATCTATATATAGATATATAGATATATATATCTTTTGATGTAATATGTATCGTGTTGTTTCCAAGCGCTAATCAATTCTGAATATATGAAACCTGGACTGTTTTAATTATTTGTGTGCTTGTTGAAGGATGCAGTAACTATAGCTCCATGTAGGCATTCAGGCTTGTAGGGATGGAGAGGCTCACCTATGTCTGGTCCCCGCAGGTGCTCACCAGCTGCCACTCGCCCTCCCAAACCCACTCACCAAGTGGCTGCAGGGCCAATGAGTGAGTCTGGCAGCCACCCATCCCCATAACAAGCCATTTAAGTAGAAATGGAGGCTCAGTGATTTCCGTCACAGTAATATTATTATTATTATTATTATTTATTTATATAGCACCATCAATGTACATGGTGCTGTACAGAGTAAAACAATAAATAACAAGACCCTGCCGCATAGGCTTACATAGGCATAGCTGTACATATACATAGGCATAGCTGTAAAGAAGCCATTTATGCAACATTACAGGTGTAAATGAAGTATGGATCAGGAGAGCTCCACCATGCCCTCTGTTGCCATCCTCATTGCTCTCCAGGCACTGAGCCGGACTCTCTGCACTGACAATAGGGTGACCATATGAAAAGGAGGACAGGGCTCTTGTATCTTTAACTTGCATAGAAAAGGGAGTTTCAGCAGGTGTCATTTGTATGGATGCAGCACCTTCTGAAATCCCCTCTTCATCACAACAGTTAAAGCTGCAGAAGCCCTGCCCTCTTTTGTATCTGGTCAATACGATAGGGTTCCTGTAGCTTTAACTGTTGTGATGAAGAGGGAATTTCACCAAGTTCTCCATATATGCAAATGACACCTGCTGAAATCCCCCCTTTCTATGCAACTGTTAAAGATACAGGAGCCCTGTCCTCCTTTTCATATGGTCACCCTAACTGACAAGTCCTTTCTATCGTCTGAGGTTTTCTGTGCCACTTAGAACCCTGTTTTTGTTTGTTTGTTTGTTTTTAAAGTCTGGAAAATGAGGAAGACACAGAAAGCTGAGTTTTATATGTAAACTAGCAATGCTTTGGGATGCTGGCTATGGATGTTTCCCTAGAGATCTCATGTGGCAGCAGTGGATTTTTGCTGTCTATTGGAATGCCTAAGCTCTACTTCCACCTGTGCTCAGTGTGTAAGTTAGAAAATAAACAATACATACCACAAAATGCCAGCACCCCCATCCAAAGAAAAACAAACCCAGGTAAGCATTGTGCCCCTGGAACTTCTCACTGCAGAGAGACGTGACCTTTGTCTACCACTATGTTATAGCAGGGGTGGGCAACATGCAGCTTGTGGGCTAAATCCAGCCAAAATTCACAGCAACAGAAAAAAAAATGGTGGTTTGCTGCTGAATTTGGCAGCAAACTGGTAGGAAGGGGAATAAAAGACAATTTTAGCTTGAAAACAAGCTGAACGTGCCTTTTTTTACCTTTCTGTAGTGACTTGCTATCAAAATGTGGTGGGAAACTGCCATTTTATTTTGCCACCACCACCAAATCTGATAGTGTGGAACTGGAATCAGGAGTGTGGCCTGTTGGGGTTTCCACGGGAGATCAAAAGAGCCCTGTGGACATTGTGGAAGTTATAGTATTAAGCCCTGGCACTGAAAACCATTGCTAAAGGCGAGAGCTGGCATAGATTAAGCCCTAATTATCAAAAGACACAAGGCATTGTGTTGTCATTAGGGAACACTAGGGAGATGTCCGAGGATAGCAGTGGACACAAAGCAGCTGGGACAGGGAGAATGGACTCTACTCCAGGTATCTAAGTTTGCATTTGCCTTCCTCTCTCCTGTGCACACAGCCCTAAAATCAATATTTTGGAATCATTTCAGAAGTGTTGGACTTTTGAAGCAGAACAAATTGAATTGTGCAGGTGATAAATTCAGAATTAAAGTTCCTGCTTTGGACTCATCTGCAACGTGATTCTAGGTGTATGGAGAACGATGGCCTTTTATATCATATTAACAAATGTTGATTATAGTTACATAATTTATAGTGCTGAATCATCCCCATAATACACAGAATAGAAAGCACATCACTCTGTAATAGATTATGTTGATTGGTTTTGTTGGCAGATGTGAGAGAGCATCATTGCTCATTATATAGTAGGCTTAATTGGTTTTCTCCTGAATTACGTAGACAATATTCTCTTAATCTGTTCTCACAGAGGGTACTTAAATTCAAAATCCCTGAATTATTGTTTAATTGTTAACATTTTTCAGATACCAGTTTTGCTCTGGGATTGATTTATAAACAAAAACAAAAAAGGCTTGTCCTTTATGAAAAATATTGTAACAGGCATAAAGGTCATGTAGAAAATATAGTCAATGGAACCGACATCTTCCCCGTAAAATCTATTAAGGAAAAAGAAAAAAAGATTACATAGGAAAGCCCCACTACCTATTTTTGCAACACTTCCCCCAGCAGAGCACTTCCCCCTCTAGATGTTTTAGACTACAACTCCCATCAGATCAAGCCAGAAGAGCCAATTGGGAGGGATTGTAGGCCAAAACATTGTGAGATCCACTAGTTGACCACTCCTGCCCTAGCAGGTGGCCTAAAAACTGCCACAAAACTCTGTTTGTTTTAATATCCTGTCTCAATTGCCTCTCTAATGATAATTTATGAGTGCTGCTTAATCTATAAAAAGAGCAGCTGATGCTTAGTTATATTTAGACTAAGCCCCCTACACCGAAGAGCCTTCCTACCAAAGAAGATGCACGGGCACTGGTTGTGGCAACAGGATAAAAATAGACCAACATACAGTGAGCAGTAACTTTGAAACTCTCAATAATGGGTTGGATGAGGGTGAGCAAACTGAAGTTAAACCCAAGGAAGATAAGGGTGTTTCTGGAAAATAGAATTGGGATTCACCCTGTTCTGGAAGGAGTTGCACTCCTCCTGAACAATCAGGTCCATAGCTTGGCGTGCTCCTTGATGCTACACTGTCCCTGGATCTTCAGGTGGCAGCAGTGGCAAGGTGTGCATTTGCACAATCACACTTGGTGTTCCAGCTGCTATCCTTCCTGAATCAGTCTGAGTTGGCAACAGGCATTCATGCCTTGGTTACATCATATTTAGACTATTGCAATGTGCTCTATCTGGGGCTGCCCCTGAAAGCTGTCTGGAAGCTTCAATTGGTGCAGAATATGGTAGCTAGGCTGCTCACTGGTACACAGTATTGGAACCATATTACTCCTGTCTTGAAAGACTTGTACTGGTTGCCAGTTGCTTTCTGGGTGCAATTTTAGGTTTTGGTTTTATTCCTTAAAGCCCTAAGTGGCTTAGGACCTGGCTATATAGGAGACCACCTTTCTTCCTGTGAAACTGCTTGAGTATTTCTGTTACACACCAAGGCCTGTTTGTCAGGCACACATGAAAGGACTTTCTTCTGTTTTGCCCCCAAACTATAGAATGCACTCCTCAAAACCTATGATTGGCCCTCACTCTCTTGGTCTCTAGAAAGTGTATAAAGACTCATATTTTCAATTTGGACTTTCAAAATGTGTAGTTCTTTTTTATTATTATTGCTTTAAGACTTTAGTGTTTTAAATTGTTGTACACTGCTTTGATGGCTTTTTAGCAGATGACAATATATAAATGTCAACAATGAATGAATAAATAAATAAATACATAACCTAATATGGTGGGTATATAATCATGTAGGAAGCCAGTAGTTTTTGGGACAATGCATAATAACCATTTTGACCACTCTCTTACTTTCCTAGATCCTGGTTGGTTGTAAAAGTGTGGTAAAATTCTCCTCAGTGTGGGACATTACAGACAGACAGCTTCCTGCTTGGTTACATGAACTTTATAGTAAGTTAGTACTTGGTAAGTGGTCATATCCAATTTATTCTAATTGAGGGAGGGAAAGAGGGCATTCGGCATATACTCAAAGGCACCCTCTTTTCCAGCCAGCCCAGATGCACAAAAATTAGTATCAGCTAAAGAGGAGATTCACATTTTCCAATCTTTATTTTCCATCTTTTGAAGCTGTTAAATTAAAAAGGAAAGAACTTTGGCTGTTTCTATCCAATTAATGAAACAAAACATTTCCACAAAGAAAATTCCAGGTCAGGGTTCTTCCTCAACCATTACAGATTGTTTTATTGTTATACAGATTAGATTTACCTTGATCTCATAAATTTAGCTGAACAATATATTCGGCTCCATTGACAATTGGATTTGTGCACCAGTTCACACTTCCTAATTTGCAGGTTCTATTAGCATCCCCCTCCCAGCTCACACAATCCAAACTGTAATGTGCCCAACACAGAGATTAAGTGAACCACAGTAAAGAGTGAACAGACAAAGTTGTCTGAAATTACTCAAAGAAGCAATAGATTAGCCTGAGAACAATAGATCACTGTTTCTGTGAAGGCAAGTGAGAGGGTAACATAGTAAGCAAGTTCTGAACATGTGCACACAGCCACAGAACACGTGCAAAACTTTTACCCCTCCAAATGCCTTAGAATTAATTATGGAATGCAGCAGAAGCTGGCAGCTTTGATTTTAATAGGGCTGTGAAACCACTCTCAGTTTTAGTGAGAACCAGTCAGAACTCTACAGTAACTAGCCAAAGTCCTGAAACTTATTTTGGGGATGGGATTCAGAATTTTGGACATCTCTTTTAGAGTTCTAACTGATTCTGAATGAAACCCAGGCTTCATCTATACCTACCGGCTATCTGGGATGGTGGAGGGGAATATTGGGCTTTCCCAGAAGTCAAGAGTGCTCCAGCACTGTGTGTGTGTTTTTTAAAGCAGGAGCTGGTCGTGCAACTGTGTGGGTAAATCCTGCACAAAATGTAAGTAAAAAAACCAAACAACTACCCCAAACTCGGTGCTGAAAAGTAGGGCTGTGCACGGATCACCCGAACCGGTTTGTGGCTCGATCTGGAACTTCCGGTTCGGGCCCGAACCACTTTGGGTGATCCGCCCATCCCCCGCTCCGCTCTGCGGAGCAAGATCTGGAGGGGCGGATCAAGATTTTGCCCCCCTTCCCTACTTACTTGCCTCCATGGTGGACAGCGGAGGCAGGTAAGTAGGGAAGGGTGGACAAAATGGGAACCAATGAGCTAAACTCCCCCCTGCCCCCTTACCTGGCTCCGTCGTGGTCTGGCGCAGGCTTCATCTGAGGGCCAGACCTCAAAGCGGAAACAGGCCTGGCCCTCAGTTGAAGCCCATGACGGACTGTGATGGAGACAGGTAGGCCCCCTCCCCCCTTACCTGGCTCTGCCGCCGTCGCTGCATGGATGGTGGCGGCGGAGCCAGGTAAGCCAAACTCTCCCTGCCCCCTTACCTGTGTCCATCACAGACTTCAATTGAGGCCCCGGCTTGAAGCCGGAAAAGGAGGCTGCGCTCTCTTCCAGCTTGAAGCCGGGGCCTCAATTGAAGCCCACAACAGACACAGGTAAGCCCCCCTCCCCCTGCCCATTACCTGGCTCCATTGCCATCACCACACGGACTGCGGCACCGGCAGTGCCAAGTGAGTCCCCCTCCCCCCACTTACCTCCGTCCGGAGCTCCGGATCGAGGCTAACCACTTCACCTCAATCCACAGCTCCCCCAATCCAACCTGTCTCCGTCTTTGGTGGAGGCGAATCAGGCCGCTCCGCTATCGCTTCTACAATTCGAAGTGAAGTGAAGCACAGCCCTAATGAAAAGCACCAGCAGCCATCCTGAGGATAGTGAAACTGCTGCCCCCCCACCGGCACGGAAACCCCCCATGCACCCTTATGCCTGTTTACAAAGCACCACTACTCATGGGGAGGAGGGAGGCCCAGGAGCCTGTGCCACATTGCCCATAGTCCTTGGGTTTGTCCCTGGACTGCAGGAAAAAAATGTGACAAGTGCTGTCCATTTTATCCTTGGGAAAGTAAGACGTCATCCCTGGTTGACTCCAGGATCAGTTGTGCATCATATGGATGCACAGAGATGACCTCAAGCTGACCCCAGAATAAATGGATGGTATAGACATGCCCCCAGCAGGATTCACAGCCCCATGAAATCCAAGCCACCAGCCTCAACTGATGAGATGTTTATGAATAAATAAGGACAGAGTTGCTATTTGTTGTCAAGCAAAGTTAATCTATTGAGCACACTGCAGAAATTTCTTGCAAAAATGGTCAGACTCTGGAAAAATTCACCAAGGAATTTTTTAATATTTTGTCAGGGAACCAAAATCACGTTATCTAGAATTCTGTTAGAAACTGAAGCAGCTCAGGAAATGAGCCCTAAACATTAAAGCCCATAACTATGTTTCCCCAGACATGTCAAAGTTCCATTCCTGGTTTTTCAACTTTGAATTTCTACACCTCTCTGCCACAGCATTACTTGAGTACTATGTTCTGTCCACTAAAACTCATTTGGTGCAGGTTTTATTCCTGTATATTTTTTTGGAGACCACACAGGGAAAAGGGTGATCCAAACTGTGCTCAAGTAGCCCAAAGGTTCTACACATTAGCCTTCCCCATTCTGATACCATCCAGACATATTGGACTACAACTCCCAGAATCCTCTAGCCAGCTGGCTAGAGGATTCTGGGGGTTGTATTCCAACAGATCTGGATGGCCCCAGGTTGGGGGAAGGCTGCTATATGTCATGTCCTTTTCAGCATGTCTGATAGGGGAAGACTGAGGTAAGATTTGACTTGGTGCTGTGACAAAAAAATATCCCACAGTTTTTTTCATTCAGTTCGATAGAAAAGAAATGGCTTTTGAAAAGAAATCAAAGGAGAAGAACATTTTTTGAATTTTTTTTGGAGATTTTCTGCTTACCTTACCTCACCATCAGAGCCTGCTTCAGTAGGACCCCTCCCCTACAGGGCTAACATCTTCACCTTGTGGAGAAGAAGGAGCTGTTGGTTTGCCCCTCCATTGGAAGATGAGAGGACAGAGCAGGGCCTTCCCACCAGCCTAAGCAGTCTCCTTAATTTTTTTTTATTTTCTCCCTCTTCCCTTCCCATACACTTTTCCTTGTGTGTCATGTCTTTTTTTTCAGAATGTAAGCCTGAGGGTAGGGACTATCTTCTTTATTGATACATTGTAAGCCACTCCGAGAGCCTTTTGGCTGAGGTGTGGGATAAAAATACTCTAAATAAATAAATAAATAAATAAGGTGGTCAAGGAGTGTGCATGCCTGTCCTGCTTTTATTGTACAACCATATCTCTGGCAGCTGGCTGCCTCCTTGGCTTCCCACGCTTCAGTTAATTTCATATAGTGGCTGCCTTCCCTCTCTTCCCCCTCAATGCCCCAGAACAATGCTAGGTATGGGATATTGTGGAGTATGCAAAATGGGGGCCAGGCTGCCAACATAGTTGCTGTTGTTGCCACTTGCAGTGGCAGAGCACCCCCACAGGAAAGGAGGAATAAACTGTACTAAAATGGTGAGTCCTACCTGTGAGGAACTGTTGGACAATTTCTCCTCTCCCTGGAGAAATTTGGACCATTTCTCTGCCAACAAATAGGATGGAGAATTTTGAGAGGCTATTTCTGCACAGTTCTAATTTCACTAAATGGCAAGTAGAAAAACAAGTATCAGTTTAGGTTGAAGGGCATTAATACCCTGGAATTACTTGAAATAACCATGGTAACAAGCTCTGCAGTAATGGAAGTTACTCATATTTCCATAGAAACAGGGTTTTAAGAGTGGAAATTACCTTTAATTTATTTCTGTTGCTTACAGTGACAGTGGTATAATGTGCATTCCTCCCCACATAATGCACACATATTTTGACTACAAAACTGTTGGGAAGTTGTTCGGAGATATTTTAAGATATGCCAAAGAACTGGTTGCTTCTGAGTCAGTTGAACAAAGGGGTATATAAAATGACAATTTTATTAAAATATAAAATTTAGTATGCACTATTACAAACAAACAGGAAAACAAACAAGTAAACAAAGCCATTGACTGTTTCCCAAAAGAAGTTGGGGATGAGAAATTCAGGGAAATTTGGAAGGGGGTTGAAGTTCTACTGAATTTCAGGGGTGCGGTAAGTAGTACATAGTTTTAATTATGAGGTGGTCTGAGGGTCCCTGTACTGTTCAAAAGCTATGCAGCACTGCTCTGAGTGCTTTGGAAATGGGGTGCCTTGGGAAGACACTACATGATGTTATGTCCCTGACTAACCAGGCCATTGTATGAAAAAAAGATGGCTGCCCCTTTCCCCCATACACTACCCTGGTAAAAGAGCAATGTCATTGTATAGCATCTACCATGGACCATTTCCAAAGCATGTGGGAGCTGCACTGCTGGCAGATATGACAGCTCTTTTAAACAGTACCAGAAGGCAACACTCTTGGTTCACTTTGTAATGTATTTGCAAAGACCCAAACTTTCTGCATATGAAGCCCAACCCAGCTTCTTATCTTCGTGAGAGCCCCCCCCCCCACAAGACCCCTCCCCCAAATATGATGGAACTCAGGGGTGGATATTTTGCAGATGTGAAGGGTGAGAAATAGCGAGACGAGACATAGAAATGGGATTAAATATGGGCCACATTTATTTAAAGTTCTGCAGAAAGGGGAAAGCCTAAGTGAGCATCATCTATTGGCCACTTCACAGGCCATTGTTGGGATTGGGCAAACCGTTCACTACCCACCAAGTGGTGCCTGGTAATTCGCCACCTCATGGGCTTCCCCCTCCTGGGGCAGGGAGGCCTTCCAGTGTCAACCCCACCCCAGGCCTCAGGCCTCTGAATGGTTGAGGAGGGTTGGCCTCAAAGGTAATCCTTATCCCGCCAGCTGGTGCCGCAAGGCTCCCAGTGGTGGGCCTCAGGCATTACCTATCATCACAACGGTGTCTGTGAATGCACACCAATTTCAACTTCGCTCCAGATGTTCACTCTTACCAGCCTACAACAAATGTGAGCAAACTGAATAACCAAATCAACCTAAATATAACAGTGTGTCTTACAGTGTGAAGTAGGCGAAAAAAACTCATAACCAAGTCAGATTATGAGCCAAAAAATTCCTGCTCGGCCTCTGAAAAGACGACCAGCAAGCCCACACTGTCTACAGGGGAGGGAGGGAGCCACGCAGCAAAAGAGGTAGCTGGGAGGCGTATGCAACTTTATATACCTTCTGTCCTTTCCCAGCTCCAGTGATGGCTTGCAGAAATCACCAATAGCAAACCTCCCCGTCAAGTTATACCACCCTCACCTGCAATTAGCCCTCCCCCTCCCAGGCGTGCCAGGCATGGGTGAAAGGCATTTGGATAATCAGTAAATTATTTTCAGGTAATTTGACGTAAGTTTACAATTGCCAAGCTAACTGGCAGCCAATCATACAGGAGTATATCAAGCCCTAAATCAAGCCTGTTCACCTTTCAATCCACCCAATGAAACTGTATGGCAGCCCATGAAGAACTCCACAAAACACCTGTTTCGCTGCCTGTTGTAAGATCTGTACTCAATATAAATTCAAAGAAAAACATTTATTTATTTATTTATTTATTTATTTATTGCATTTCTATACCGCCCAACCATGCAAACTATAAAACAACAGTATAAAACCATAATATAAAATATTATCTACAAAATAATATATAGGTGGTATTATATCCCAGTTAATTTATCAAAAATATTTCCAAATAGATCAGTTGTATGCTGAACATGTACTTTTCTCATATGGAGTAATATGGTTCAAAGATCCTGGAAATATATCATTAAGGGTTTAAAAGATAATACAGGTACCCGAGGCAAGGGATTCAGCTTGCCTCATGGTAGTTCCTGCTCTGTAAGATTTTTACTGGATAGACAAAAATAGTGACAGATACACTCACCCTTGCCCATGGTGCCCATTGCTTGCCAGCCCCCCATCATCTGCCTGACCCTGTTCACCATGTGCCCCTGCTCTGCCAAGCAGAATTTTGCACAGAATGGTAGCATGGCCTTTTCCATAAAACACCATTTTGTGTAAATGGCAGCTGTAAAGAGGTCCATTTACACAAAATCACACTCATGTAATTCTGCATACTTGAACCTCTTTACGGATGCCATTTATGCAAAATGGCAATTTATGGAAAAGGCTGAACTACCATTCTGCGCAAGATGGTGGCTCGATGGAGTGGTATGGACCGCCACACCAAGTTCGGGAGGCTGTGGGGTGGGGGGAGCTGGTGGAAATCCACTGAGCTCAAGCCCCCCAAATGGATGCTTGCAACAACCCTATAGACAAAAGCCTGGGGCAAGTGGCTGACCATTTTTATTTATACTTTGCTCTGAACTTCTATACCTGGTAATGAATACTTGCTCAGACTTGTTTCCTATGCTCTGTGCTTGGGAGACAATATATACCAATTAGCACTTAGTGTATCATACAGTAGAGTGGTCATGTGGCCTACTTTACAAAGGACAGTCCTCTCATTTAAGGGTTATTAGAAGACAGTCCTCTCTTTGAAGTGCTATCTAGGCCAAGTCCAGTTTAAATCATAAGATCAAGATCAAGAATCATAAAAAGGATAACGGGGTGGGGCAGGGAGTTCTTGAAGTTGCCCATCAAGAGTTATACCCCAGTATGGCGAGATGTATTTATATTTAAATTATTATAATGATTTCCAAATTTGCATCTTTATATATAAATCAATGTGCACAAATCTGTGTCCTTTTTGTCCTCCTTTTTTGGCAACGTGTTATGTGGCCACCCTCTATCTAGCCTTAAGCCTATCCCAAAACAAGCTTTCATAGCATCCTTCTTTGTGCATCCTTTATAGAAAGGAGAACTGGTTAGCATTGCCAAGGACCTTGTGACATTACTAGTAACAGATTAACAAGAAGCTATGGGTCCAACTAACATTTAGGATGAATTCAGACCTTACTAAATTGTTCTATGCAAAATGGTCCAGGAAATCCCAGAGATGCAGCCATGTGGAGGAAGTATAGAATCATCATAGAATAGTAGAGTTAGAAGGGGCTTATAAGGCCATTGAGTCCAACCCCCTTCTCAGTGCAGGAATCCACCCTAAAGCATCCCTGACAGATGGTTGTCCAGCTGCCTCTTGAAGGCCTCTACTGTGGGAGAGCCCACAACCTCCCTAGGTAACTGGTTCCATCGTTGTGCTGCTCTAACAGTCAGGAAGTTTTTCCTGATGTCCCCCCAGAATCTGGCTTCCTGTAACTTGAGCCCATTATTCGGTGTCCTGCACTCTGGGATGATTGAGAAAAGATCCTGGCCCTCCTCTGTGTGACAACCTTTCAAGTACTTGAAGAGTATCATTTGACTCTGCAAGCTTTTCTAAATGAGGCTTTTTAACTTGCTGCATCTGCTTCCAGATTCTTTGCAGGATTAAAACTGTATCTCTATACAAATACGTTTTCCTTTCCTGTCTTTTGTACTTTCTTCTATGTAACCTCTAGATAGTGTGGTGGTATATTACAATGAAGCAGAATGACGCAACTACATTGATGAAGAGTTACGCTTTGTTTCATGTTTCCCAAAATACCACATTTTCCCCACTCCTAAAAACCCTACAGAAGTTGTGGGAAAACACAGGAAACTGGAGGGTGATGACATCAACGAAACAACCATAAACAACTGTGAGTGAGGAAAGGTGAGCCGACAGTAAGAGCCTCATCTGGAAAAGCTGTGTGCCCATGAATACAGCTGTCATTTTCTGGTGATAGTTGATGTGAGTGGGTCATCTGTACATTGTGCAGCTGTGCTCATGTGAATCACCACTGGATGGAACACCTGGATCTGTACATGTTATTTCTTCTATGCATCTGTAGCGTCAACAGGACCCTTTTGACATAGAGTGATTTACTAAAGTCAAAGCTTCCCTTAGTAATATACTAATAGTATAAATCCCAAAACAAGTTAGGTGAAGTGCAGGACTTCATTTTGTCCAGAAACCTGGACCAAGTCTTGAGGGAATGAATATGAATGATGTTTTTTTAAAATAAATAAATAAATAAATTGGCTTGTGTGTTTGAATAAGTATCCCTACTTAATTTCCTTGTATAAGCACTAGACACTTAGGGAAGGGAGAAAAAAATACTGACACAAACCCATTCCCATGCTTGGAAAGAGAGATTTCATGTTGATAATTCCTCCAGCATTTTATGAACTGCATGTGTTTATGTAGTAATGAAAATAAATAAATAACCCTGCATATATTTCATTGTAAGGGAAACAAATGAAGCCAAGTCTGGGGAGGCTTGTATTTAATCATGAAATGTGCAACATTTGGCTGTGGTGAATTAGCCATTTGTCTTCCTAATGCAACGTCTCAAGAGAGTTGGCAGCACAGTGGACATATTCACAGCTTTGTGTATGCCTGCCCTCAAGGGACCTTGGGACAAATTCAGTAGGGAAACACAAAGCCCAGCTCCATGGGTCCAGGCTCATATCTTTGTCAGTATAGTCCCTATGGAAAGAATTAGCATATCTATCAGGAACAAAACACTGTTTGGGTGACTAGGAAAATGAATGAGGCACAAAATGGACAATTTGTCATATGGCTTCTCCAGATAAGTAATCTGTTGTTATCATACATGTGTAGCCTCTCCTCTGTGCATTTCACAGGGCTGCCCATGCCAAAGTCACTCACGTGCAAGGAAAGAATGAGGAAATAATTGCCATATTGCAATAACTGGGTGTTTTTTAATGGAGCTTGAGTTGAATCGAAGTGAATCAGTTAACAAACTATTTTCTCTTATTAATAAAAAGCTGTATCAATCAAAGCAGGCGATTGCTAAAAATATCATTAAATTTTGTAGCTCTTTAGATAAGGACCCATCAGCTCTATTAATCTTTTTCATCTGCACACCATTAGTTAGATTATCTCTATTCTATCCTATTCCATTCTATTCTGCTAGGCCATAATTACATTGCATTCAGTCATCATGCCATTACCAAATAATTCTGGCTTAAATTAAGCAAACATGACCTTGCATTTCTTGCAAACTTTCCGCAGCTCCTGTTCGCATCCCAGACCTGCAATTTTGTTTCCATTTGCTGACATTTTATCTCTGGATGCTGATCTCCATTTGCTTGTGCCTGTAATTTCATAATTCAGCGTGCCCACAGAATAAGTATGAAAATTAGCTATGAGAACTCTCTAGATTTTTTTGATGTTTATTTTTTAGGTACAACAGGGAATTGTGAATCCAGGATTCCAAGTAATAGTTGGTTAAACTAAAATTAATCAATTGCTCTTCACCCATCTATTTTTTTTCTTTTGTTACACATGGATTATTTTTCCTCATATCTTAGATCTGAAGTCCCTGTATTTTGCACAAGAGAGAAATTTGGAGAATTTTACTTTGATTATGGGGCATAGGAAGTGGAGAAGCAGGAGCACAAACCTACATCCATGCTGAATGTGCTCAGGATCACCCACACAGTCATAGTAGGGGATTCTGCAAAATGATATTCCAGGGGCGGATCTACATTAGTGCTTCCTATGGTTTTTCCTACCACTGGTACCATTTTAATTTGAGTCATTTTAAAACGTAATGGGGCACACTCAGGTAATGTTGCATTACTAAACTTTCTTTTCCCCGGTATGTATTCATTACAGCAGGACACACTGTTTGTTTTATCGTTGTAGCTCTGTCTTTGTCGTTGTCACTTGTGTCTTTGCTCCGCCCACTTCCTGATATCCTGGCTTCGCCTTCATCCCCATTTCCTTAGTTGTTTTAGCTGCCGAAAGGAAGTATCCACGCTCCCTGGAAAGCGATTGGCTGACAATCGATGATTTAAAACTCAGAGAGATAAATCAATTACTACATAAGGGGCCACATACGAACACTTGCAATGCTATTTCAAGGTAACAATGGAAGAAATACAATAAAAGAAGGAAGGTAAATACAATGATGATAAAACATTAGAAACATAGCGTCATGTGACCCAATAGGTTATCAAAACCCTTCCTTAATGTTTTAAACCATAAGTGTAGATTCCACCCAGGTTGCATTTAGACAAACACAACCAATTTTTGCATTCTGATTTTCTCCACTTTGCCCAAATTGCTGAGATCTTGCTCTCTGATAACCCTGTAAAATGTTAGGGATATTGGAAGATTTTGGAAGAACCGTTTGGGGCAGTAGAGCTCAGTGGGTTTTTGCCAGCTCAGCCTCCCCCTGCCCCCAGACTCTGGCTCACACATCCCTGAACATGCCCAACTCATCACAGTATGCACAGTAACCTAGTATGCACAGCAGCTTCTTTACAAAATAAGACACTATGCATAGCTTATAAGCTGCAATGGGTTAATATGAAGTGTGAAGAGGCCCAGAGTTTGCTGGATAGGAAAATGACGAAACTAGTAGCTACTGTATCAATTCTGGTGATATATTTTTTCAATGAACTGAAAGCATCAGATAGCAAAACTTGCTTCCATTTTCTGTGTTATTTTGCAAAATGTTGGCGTAATGATTTTTCATCTGTTCACTTTTTTTTTTTTAAAAAAAAAAAGAAAAACTTTGCTCTTATTCTATAATGGCTTTTCTGTGTGAAATCCATCAATGGACAAGACTCTCGGCTAGATAAAAGGTGGTAAAGTTATCAAATAGCAATGCAGAAAAGACAGAGATGTTCAATAAATAATTTTATTCTCAGTTTGAAAAAAAAAAAAAGCAGCACAATGCAGATATGTCCCAATGGTGATAGTGACAGCTCTTTTTTTATTCTAGCTTTCACTCAAGAGATTCATTTCAGCCATCACTTCCAACGCATAGTACCAATTCTAGCTGAGATCAATTCTGCCCCTCTGATTGGGAAACCTTGCAAATGCTAGGGGTGGGGGATACCCAGAGTGAAAACTAATGAATGGCAGCTAGCAGAGGAAGCAAACTATTTAAACAAATGAAAACAGAATAAATCAACAATTTGCAGAATAACAGCAAAAATGGAAGCATTTCTAATTTCTTTTGCCTTATGATGTTTTCAATATATTGGGGAATATTTTATCTGCACAGTATATTTTATCCTCAAAAAAACCCTTGTGAGGTAGGTTAGGCTGAAAGTCGGTGTGACTGGCCCAAAGTCAACACCCAGAGGAAACTAGAACCCTAATCTCCCGAGTCTCAGTACAACACTCTAACCACTACACCACATTGCCCAAATCAATATACTCAGCCACTGGTTTCTTTACATCCCCAGCCAGCAAACTACCTTGATATTTTATATGATTAGTAAGGAGAGAAACCCTCCCTTTGCTCTCCTGCTGGCACAGGGACACCAACCACAATTAGCAGAGGAACGGGCCAAGGCCTGCCTCCATTTCCCATCCCTGGTACAGCCACTCAGCATCATTAATTGTCAGAAGAAGATTAATTGCCAGCAGAAGACATATTAGAATATCAGGATATTCTTATATGTCATCAAAAGTTTCTTATTTGAACTTAATTCAAGTGAGACCCGGTCAATACATGAAGCAGAATCTACCAGGAATGTTGTGGCAAAAGGGACTGAATCCCCCTCATGCCATCACCCCCTGCTTCCATTTGGACTACCTGTGTGTCAGAAGAGCTTTTGCCATTGCTGCCAGACTCCTCCCTGTCCTCCTTTTCCAGAGTGGCAAGATCGCTTACCCAGCAGTGTAAGCAGTGTAATTGGTTGGGGCAAGATAGGGTGTGTGTGTGTCATAGTTGTTTTGATGATGATGATGATGATGATGATGATGATGATGATGATGATGACATTTAATATCCTCCCTCTCACATGGAACCCAAAGTGGTTTACATGGTCCTCCTCCTCTCCATTTTATCCTCAACCCCCCTCCCCCCCGTGGCTTAGGGGTGTCCAGATTTTGTGAAATCTTTTTTTGTGAAACCTTTCCATGTGTGTTTCGTGGATTGTGTAGTATCGTTCATTCTGGCATCCAATCACATACGGATTTGAATGGGAATGTTTTCCATTATGTGGAAAAATACACCAATAATTCTGTAAGAAAGTTTGCAACAATTGAAATAATTTATGTTAGTATGTAACATTTAGCATCTTGTCCCCCACATATATTTTCCAGCATGGTAGATGTCTCAGCAGAAATGTGTGTATTTCCCTGTGAATGAATTTGTGTAAATTTCAGGAAATTAAAAAATAACAATCCAGAAGTCCACAGACTCTACATGGCCTGGGGAGGTCAGTTCGCATCGAATTCTGCAGGTTTCATCCTTAGAAATCTGAACACATTTTAGTCTGTTTCAAATTTCGACAGCGTCCCTACTTTGAGGTAGGGTGGGCTGAGAGTCAGTGACTGGTCCTAAGTCCTCACCCAGTGGAGACTAGAACCTGGTTCTCCCAAGTGCCAGTCCAATACTCTAACCATTACACCATACTGGCTCTCCACAATTATGGAGGGAGGAAGAATCTGTCAATTTCATTTTCTCTCAGTTTCTCATTCTCCCCATCTTAATTTTAAATTAATTTCATCCTGATTTTGCTTCAGTTTGCAATGCTTCTTTAAAAAAAAAAGTCTGCATGAAAATGTGCATGCATTTTATATATATTTCAGCTAATATACACATTTTTGTTTGCAAGTTGCTTAATACATCATATTTTTCCAAGCAGTTTTCCTTAATTAAGTATTGTATTGTGCATTTCTGCACACACACTACTGGCATACACATTTAACTGTGCACTTCCCCCTAATATAGACATTTTTGTATGTATTATTTGTTCAGAGAACTGCATCACAAAACTCAGAGAATTGCAAATATGGAAGGAGAACTGCATCCTAGTGCATATACTGATTTTGGAAGTGTGACTTGGTCCTTATCAAAATGTGAATTTAATTCTACTTCTTCCCTTTCCCCACTGCAATGCCCAGCACTAGGCTTTGCATTGTTGGGCCTTAAGAAATGGTGGCCACTTGGTTCCCAATGAACCGGTTACACTGCCACCAGCAGACAAACCAGCTAGCTCACCTGGAGGAGGAGGAGGCTGACAGTGGCCACAGCAGCCACAATTCTGTGGGCCCCAGTGGATAAGGCATCAGCACCAGTCAGCCCTGTTGTGGCACATGGTCCCTGGTATTTGCCTGACAATGCCAGGTGACAATGCCAGGCTGCAAGGGATTTCCTTACAGGTCCTTGGCCACAGGGAAGGACATTGCTGGATAACATAGCACTATATTAAGAGCTTGTCCATTTTAATTCTGCTCCTAGAGAATTGTGAAAAAGCAGTGCCTCAGCTGTAGTATGGAAGCGAGCAATATGGATGAAATCAGGCAAGGGGGAATATTTTTCTTTGTTCCTTCTGTCCACACTGGCTGCAACTGTGCAATTCAATTCAAGGAGCTGTTGACATCTAAAACCTATCATCGATAGATTCTTTTGCTGATGTAGAGACAGATTGTTTTCTACAGTATTCCTTTCTCTAGTATGATGGGAAATGGCTTGAGCAATTTATATTTTCACTAGCTGTCTTTTTGTTGTAAAGGCAAAGAATAAGTGAAGATATGAGAGGAAGTTGTTTGTTGTTGTTTTTTATTTTTAAAAATAATAAAGAAATCCTGAATGGGCAACGTAGGATGACTGAACACTGCAAACTAGCATTTATTTCTTCTGACAACTGAATAATGCAAGGGCACTCAATGAAATTAAAAGGTGACACATATACAACGGAAGAAAGGAAATTGCTTTTAATGCAAATATATAATTGTTGGACTAATTTCCAGTGGATGCTTTATAGCTGAAGGGTTAGGATGTTTTTAAGCAAAGACACCACTATAAGATGACGTGTACAGTAACAATTTGGCATGCATAAAATCAGTTGCACCTATTTACACTTGTGCTTGGCAAAATATTAAGAAAGCAGCAAAATATTATTGAATGCAAAAATAATATATTTCAATGTATGTAAATGCAATCAAAATTAAGAGCTTGTTCGTGCATTGAGAGTAATCCAAGAAATATTAGTCATGATTAAGTCCATTGAAAGCTATGGAATTGGACTGTATCAGAGCTTATTTAAATCCCATAGCTTTCAATGTGTATTGCCACTCAATACTGTGCATTCTTAGTCTCTTCGGTGAGTTGTAATTCTACAAAATGACAACTAACATTTTCTGGTTAGGTAGTGACCAATATGTTTCTAGAGTTACCCTTGGCTACCCCAAGTAGAACTTCCCCTCTCAAATTCTGCTATTTATCAATGGAGCCATGTGGGAGTCAGGCTCAAAACCTTAACATAATACTTGCTTGCAATTACACATCACCAAAAGGCAGGAAATGCAACATCACCCAAAGACAAATGTGAATAATGTGTGTGTGTGTGTGTGTGTGTGTGAGAGAGAGAGAGAGAGAGAGAGATGCAAATTTAGATATGAAGACTATAATTGAAATAAAAACAAAGCACATCTTACCACTGTGGGTAAGACTTTGACCAAGTGACTAGTGTGTAGCAGCAGTACAAGATGTTGTTTGCCTGAGATGGCTGTTACAGATGTTAATTTCATATAATGTTTCCCACCATTTGTAACCTGTATGAAGTCAACAACATACTTAAAGTTATGCTGCTTTAGCCTCACAAAAGCTTTGTGAGTTAAGCTGAGAGAGAGAGAGAGAGAGAGAGAGAGAGAGAGAGACCCTTTCTACTAGGGCTATGCAGTATGCACCCCCTACCCAAACTGCTTCGGATCCCGATCTGGAAGTTTTGGATTGGGCCCAAACTGGTTTGGGTCGATCTGGACCTCCCCCTCCCCCCTTACCTGGCTCTGCTGCCATTGCTGCACAGACTGCGGTGGCGGTGGACCCAGGTAAACCCCCTCCCCCTTCTCCACTTACCTGGCTTTGCCACCGTCGCCACACGGGGGAGCCAGGTAAGCTCCCTTCCCACTTACCTGGCTCCGAAGCTTCAGACTGGTCTGAATCACTTCTGAACCGCTACAGGCCAATCTGGACCTCCCCCGATCTGCTCTGGAACCAGGCTTCGGAGGTCTGGATCAGCCCGCTCCGCTTCGGATCTGGGGATCCATAACGGAGCAGAGCACACCCCTACTTTCTACACCTAACGATTATCCCAGGAAAATGGAGGGATCATCCCTGCCTGCTCCTGGGATCCCCTGTGTGTCATTTGCATGCACAGGGATAATCCCGGGATGATCCCTGGAAAAAAGGCAGGTGTAGAAACAGCCAGAGAAAGCAAGCAATTTGCCCAAGAGCCAGCTGAAGAGTGAGCAGGACTGTGAAAGGATATGAACTTGAGTTTCCCACATCCAACTCCAACACTTGTCACTGTACCACATTGGCTCTTAATGCAATTATGGAAGCATTTCAGAATTATTCATAGTAGAATATGCATGTGAACATCTCATCCCTACTCACTGCAACATTATTAGTTCCATTTTTAAAAAATAATATATGATCTAATGAACTGTGAAATGCACTGGAGCTAGGATGTT
Organism: Elgaria multicarinata webbii; assembly: GCF_023053635.1. Lineage (NCBI taxonomy): Eukaryota > Metazoa > Chordata > Lepidosauria > Squamata > Anguidae > Elgaria > Elgaria multicarinata. Next base: position 65,325,936 of record NC_086174.1, read on the forward strand.
CAAAATTCAAAGCTCACCTGAGCAGCTAAGTGCCCTCAGCCATTGTATCTCTCAGCCTCAGGACCCCACCTGTAGGGCTTCCATGTGAGCAGGCTTTCAGCAAACTATCCTCTGGTGGGAGCCCTTCCTACATCCATGGTCCACTGCATGCTTCCCTGGCAACAACTGTGATGCAATGATTTCTGTGTGCCTTAAAGGTGCCAATTTGTTTTATTTATTTCATATTTATTTAAAAACCTGGATTGACTCTACATCAGAGGCATTGTAGGGAACTAAAATGACAGACAACTGCCTGACTCATCTGCCTGGTATAGGTGAACCTCCATGCTGTTTGGGTCCCATCACTGCCTGAGGATGATATGTGGTGCTGAACCTACTCATCTGCAGTCCGTGGATATCCTTTTTTTTAAAAAAAAAAAATGGTTACGGATTTTGCTGCAATAATTCTCTTATTCTGAATATCCCTCCTAACTGATCCCTCTAGTCTAGGACATAGAAACTCTTTAGGAGAGAAACTGTTGGTTGTATTAGGGCTGTCAGAGAAATCCAAAATGGATTCAATTGACTTTGGATTTCTATGAACTAGATCCATGGATTCTGTAGCAGACCAGCATTTTCTGAGCCATGCAGTTTCTGTGGACTTATGGACCATTCTTTTACTTTCCAGAATTGTATGCAAATTTAGTCGTACAAAATATGTTAATCTACACACAAATAAAAAGAAAAGAAAAAGAAAAAAACCTAACATTTTGTTCATCTCCCAACTCTCTTCAGCAAAATATTGTGTACCACTAGCAAAAGTTACGTAAATTGCAAGTGGACATTTTGGCATACAATTCCAAAGGAGGGAAAATCTGTTTCATTTTTTTATTTATTACATTTATATTCCTCCTTTTTTAAGGAACCCAAGGCAGTGTATATAATACTCCTCTTCCCCATTTTATCTGACAGCAGCCCTTGGAGGTAGGTTGGGATAAGAGTGCGACTGACCCAAAATCACTCAGAGAGCTTCCATGGCTGAGTGGGCACTAGAACAGGGATCTCCCAACTCCTGGTCCAACACTCTAACTGCTTCACCACGCTGGCTCTCCTACACCACACTGGCTCTCAACGAGCCGACGATGTAACGGAAGATGCCTGACAATCTGTGAAACACAAACAGATTAAACAAAACCTAGACATCCCTAGTTAAATATATAGTTTCTGCTAGGCTAGATGTCTTTGTGTGGGTTGTACAGAAGTGCCCCACTCGGAGTAATTGGGGCACTCAAGTATTGATTCTACAAGAATACCCATAACCCCACTCTTATCTGATGATCAGTGCAGCTCCATGGGAGCCAGGCTATCCAGTTTTCTGACTGAAGAGAAGGGATAATAGGGCTAAAAAAAGGGAGGCTTTTCTCGTGCCTATGTTGTCCTCATTCTGGCACCAAGTGAAGACCTTCTCATTTTCGCAGGCGTTTTAGCTTTTGGGTTTCTGTTGTTTTTAAATCTGTTACTGTATTTTAAATACATGCACTGCAGCTAGGTTTGATTTTGATTTTGGTTTTTATTTCATACTGTACTTTTAAACTTTTATATTTTATTATAACAACTTGTATTTTATGGCTTTGAGTGTTGCGAACTGCCCAGAGATCTTTGGCTATGGGGTGGCATAAAAACATAATGAATAAATAAACAAATTATTAAACAAATGATTTTGTGGGTGACAGGAAGTGGAAGATCTGGGGCTTCTACTTTAGCAGCAGGAAGGCTAAATGTCTGGAGAGAGACAGAGAGAGCCACAGGCCAGGCCGTGGGCAGGCACAATGTGAGGCAGCAGATGGATTGAAAGGAGCAAAGAGCTCAATGACCTTGTGTAATGCAGCAAAAGCATTGGGGAGAAGAAGGACAATAATAGCAAGGGTAAGGGCAAAACAACAAAACAAAGAGCTCTTCACTTTGCCATGGATTGTCCTCTCCTTGGCAACAGATACTTCATCCTCTCCTTGACTTGTAAATTTACTTAAGAGCCATTCTGTTATACCTCATTACAACCATTTTACTCTTATATACATAGTGAAGAACTGACCTTCTCTTTAAATAAATGGTGCACAACAGGTGCTTGGTTAATAGGCAATTTCGCTGCTCTTTGCCTAAAGCCTCAGTGGAGTGTGGTTCGAATCCATGGTTGATGGGGAGGCTGAGGTTGTTTTGCCCAGCTTGAATCCAGTAGAGTTCATGCTGAGGGAATTCAAATTGGAAGGCATTTTTATTTATTTATTTATTTATTTATTACATTTCTCTACCGCCCAATAGCCGAAGCTCTCTGGGCGGTTCACAAAAATTAAAATCATAGTAAGACAACCAACAGGTTAAAAGCACAAATACAAAATACAATATAAAAAGCACAACCAGAATAAAAACCACGCAGCAAAATTGATATAAAATTAAAATACAGAGTTAAAACAGTAAAATTTAAATTTAAGTTAAAATTAAGTGTTAAAATACTGAGAGAATAAAAAGGTCTTCAACTGGCAACGAAAGGAGTACAGTGTAGGCGCCAGGCGGACCTCTCTGGGAAGCTCATTCCACAACTGGGGTGCCACAGCACTTTTAGATATATTTTTAGATATATGCTTTGAAAGAAGAAGAAGAAGAAGAAGAAGAAGAAGAAGAAGAAGAAGAAGAAGAAGAAGAAGAAGAAGAAGAAGAAGAAGAAGACAAGGAGGAGGAGGAGGAGGAGGAGGAGGAGGATTATTAAGATTATTTTGAACTGGGATTGGGACTTGAGTGGAGGTTGCTGGCAGGCTGCTGGGTAAAGGAGTCATGTCACCCCAATATTATTTGTCATATTGTGTGACGTTGCTTTAAGAAACTTAGCCTGTCTCTATGTGGAAATATGAGCTTGAAGGGCTGAGAAGTCCAGCAAACGATTAGATCATGGATTGTGAAACTGTGGTCACATACACAAGACAAGATTCAGCAATCTGACCTAATTCGCCACAGTAACATGGAGTGGAGTGTCCCATTTGTGATGGGATTAGGGCACGTTAATCAGGAGCGAGGTGTGAATACATCCAGGCAAAGAGTCACACACTGCCTAGGGGTTGCATAACTCCTGCTAAGCATGATGGCTGGGCAGAAATCCTGACATGTCCCTCGCCCCCAGGTGCAGCACCAAAGGATTAGATTTGGCAGAGAGTTCCAAACTCATCAGGCTGGTATTCATCCTGACCAGGTCATTTGTCCCCTTTTGTCTGGCTTTGTTTAAAGCTACTTTAAGAACCCCAGGTTTCAGTGCTCAGTGTTCTCATCCTGGCATTCATGTTAGTTCTTCCCATGCTCAATGGTCTTGTCGAGTCCATCATCCCTGCTCTCATTTGCTGGCTTCTTTTCTGAAATCAATCTGAAATCACTTGGCCATGGACCCCGGTCCGTTGCCATAGAGCCGTGTTAAGCCTCTTCCCTGGAACATGAGGTTCTACCTGTCCAAACTCCCTCTTCCCACACACAGCCCTTTTCAAGCCTTTTTTTTTCTGCAGGAGCTATATGAGTTTCTTTGAACCCCAGCACTGTCTTCAGGACAATCCAACCATATCTTTCAACTCTGCCCTTATTTTCTGAAGGCCATCTCCCTGGGTGCTTTAGAAACAAGACATCTCTTAGCGGGGCCAAATTACTTTCTCTCTCCATGTGGAGCAAAACTGAAGTTTAGTGGCAAAGAAGTCTTAAAGAGCCAGACTGACTTACTATTAAAATCGTTTGATAAATAGACAGACAGAGGCTTTTGCGGTTGGAAGGTGAAATAACGAGACGAGATAAGAAGTTGGATTTAAAATAGGGCCAAATTTATTTATGAATACCTATAAAAGAAGATGGAGGCCTAGGCGGGCATCCTATCTTGGCCAACGTCTTGGCCATAATTGGGATCGGGTGATCCTTTCAGATCCCGACTGGTGACGCATGTCTATCACCACCTCTCAGGATTCCCCTTTTTGGGTAGGTAGGCCTTCCGATGTCACTCCCCCTCATGTTGCTAAACTCTGAGTGAGTGAGTAAGGTTGGCGCCACAAGACTCCCAGGTGAGGGCCTCAGGTATTACCAATCACTACAACGGTGCCTAAGAATGCTCACCAACCTTATCCTTGCTCCCGATGCCTGCATGCCTGCCCCCAGTCAAAATATGACCAAATTCAATCAATTAGCCTAGTTAATACTCCCCTGCTGTCTCACAGTGTGAAGAATTATTTATTTATTTATTTATTTATTTATTTATTTATTTATTTATTTTATTACATTTATATACCGCCCCACAGCCGAAGCTCTCTGGGTGGTTTACAACAATTAAAAATAGTAAACATTAAAAGTATACAAAATTTAAAAAACATAAAAAACAGTATAAAAACAACAGTAGGCGAAAAACCCCAAAAGAAATGATTGAGAGCAAAAAATTCCTACTTGGCCCCCCTAGGGGCAACCGGTGAACCCACACTGTCTACAGGGAGGGAGCCGCAAAACAAAATGCAGAGAAGGCTGTGGAGGGGAAGCACTCCATAAATAGTGTCTCCAGTCCCCTCCCCACCTCGGTGGCGCCAAAAGGAGGAAGCCTCTGGTGATCCTCCACACATCTCTCTCCCCTCCCCCACAATTGCCTCACCACATCCAGGCAAGCCGAATGTGATGTAAGGCCTTTGGGGGAGCATTTTGTTGCTTTCAAGAGGAATAGGTGTATTTAATTGAGGTAATCTTTGCTTTGATTAAAATAAGTCATTTTAATGCTAAGTGTGTTTTGGAGTAGTTTCTCCCCCCCCCCACCTGCCATGATTATGTCCTGTCAATCAAAGGCAATGCAGAAAGCTGATAAAGTAGCTGGAGTTCCATATCCTCTGTACTGATGATTGATTACTAATAGAAGTGCTCTTCCAAGAGAATGATCTTGGTTATTAATACTGTCCTATACTGCCATTGGCAATTAATAGGGCATTGAATGAAATATATATATGATCAAAGTAACATTCAAGAAACTGCAGCTATTCAAAGCATTAAAATGAATTATATTTTTCTTCCCTCACTGCCAAAGCTATGATAACAGGACAGGAGCAATTCCTAGGGGTTTTTCCGTCTGTTTCCCAACTTTTTAAAGTTTCTCCAAGATAAATAGCCCAGGTGGTTGTCTTCATGTTAGAGTTGCCTGGTTAAAATTCAGAAAGGTTGTATAGACCTTAAATCAGGGGAGGCTGATGCCTCTGACTTCAGTGGGCTGTAAATCCATTCTTGGTTTCAGTCAGAACCAGTCAGAAATCTAAAAGAGCTATCCCAGGTGTTGAACCTATTTTGGGGATAGGGGCAGCACCTTGGATAGCTCCTTTAGAGTGGGAGAGAAGGCAACCACAGTGCAGTCATCTGCTCTTTCCCCTACATTCTACACAGCACATTTGCAGTTGTGGTCATAAAGTAGGTTCAAAAGCAGGAACAGGAGTGGAATAGGGATGTAGAGATCATGCAAAATCCATTCCATCTGTGTTTTGTGGATTGTCAAGAGCCTTCCGTCCCATCATCTGATCATCTACGAAATTGCCCCCCACCCCCAACTTTTTGAATTTGCACAAATGTGCACATATGCAACTTCCCCCAAAATGTGCATTTTCATGCTTTGGCTTATGGGGGAATTGCACATCTTTGGCCAGGTTTTTTTTTTTGGGGGGGGGGCATATTTTTCTACAATGAAATTTGTGCAGAATTCCTGAAGTTTAGGGAAATGGTCTGCAAGTCTACAAATTCTGCCGGACAGGGGAAAAACCAGTCTACTGAGGAATTCATGGGTCAGATTCATAAAAATCCAAACTCAGATTTGATTGGGTTCTCTCCTCTCCTTTTCAGCAAGGAATTAGCCTTTACAGCTATATGCATCCATATTCTCCTTGCTGCAGCCCCACCACACATTCAGCTGTTACAAGCCAAGAAACAGGTATGCCAAAGGAAAACAGAGAAATGTGGACCAAACAGGACATGGTAATAATTTAGGGCTGCCACCTATTTATTTGTCAGGGCAACTGTGCCTTTAACATTGAATGAGATGCAGGTAATTCAACAGGCAGACCTTTTCCTGGCAGTGATGCTGAAAGCTGTGCCTGTGAATATCTGTCTCTAACACAGTTGTTAAAGGCACCAGGGCCTTGGTAAAAGAATCCCTGTGGTGATTAGCATGAAATAACTGATTAATGCTGGACCACCATTTTCTCATGACCTGATGGCTTTACACTCCCCATAATGATTGACTCAAGACAAATGCAAAAACTGGAGGAAAACTATCTCAGATTGTATTTTCCCAGGAGCATCTCACTTCATATTCTGAGATGTAGGGATGTATGTAAAATTTGTTTCAGTTCATTTTTTAAATCATAATTTCCCCCCACTTTGCATCTCCCAGAGCTGAATGCAGACTTGAGCATCTGATGGAAATATGGATGCGCTATGAAGTGAACCATTATTTATATACCATCTTACCATACAGATTAGTCCTTGATGCATTGTTTCCTTCCACATGACTGCTAAGTATACCCAGTGAGTGGCTAGGGTACTAGCACAGGGACAACCCTCGCAGCAAGAGTTTGACCACACGTGAGCCAGATTTGGTACACAGAGCTTGATCCCAAAGCTTCCTGAAGTAAACAGAAGGAGTTTGTTTTGTTATATGAATTTTGGATCAGACTCAAAGTGACCCTGATACTTTGCAATAGAGCATTCTTGGATTCCATATTTCTTTTTCACTTAATAGTTCACTCCTGTTTTGAAGGGTGTTTTCAAGAAGGCTGGGCAAGCTGCTGGTAGCTGTGACTTCTGAAGGCTACTGCAGGGGCAAAATACAAGGTGCACTTTTCCTAATGACAATTTAAATCAATGAGGCCGGCCATACATGGCACATGCCGAGTTTGTAGCATCAGGAGATGCCTTTCCTTCCGTTGCCATGGCACCTGTTCCCTAGTTCCAAGAATCCCCTTGAAGCCAGTAATATAGAATGACTAGCACTGTAATTTGGGATATATATAAAGACTACACAATGGGATTTAAAATTTGGTTGAGAAACTGGGCCACTTTGTAGGGGGCAATGACTGAAAATAGATGACTTAAGTTTTAAATACAGTGGAGAGGCATAATTTCTATCAGAAATATGCATTATTATTGCCACCTTCCCCCCCCCCCCCTGTGGAAGGCCTCTTTTCCCTGAAGTGTCAACATTACAATCAGAAAATCAACAAATGATTTTCCCATGCCAGTAGAAGGGGCCCATGTTGAATTTCTGCCGGTCACACAGCTCTAAAAAGGCCCAGTTGCCCAGTCAGAAAAATGCCACAAGGATACTTAATTGGTAGTAGGACTTGGCCTACACATACAGCAGAATGACTGGAGGTGTTAGAAATGGGGGATCTTTTCAGAAAAGGTACAGGAAAGGATAACTGGGGTGCTGGATGATAAAAGAAACTCCTCTCATGCAAACACTTGAGTCATTACTGGTTTCACTGATGTTTTCTTGGCAGACTTTGTAGCGGGGTGGTTTGCCATTGCCTTCCCCAGTCGTGGCTACCTTTCCCCCTGCTAGTTGGGTACTCATTTTACCAACCTCAGAAGGATGGAAGGCTGAGTCGACCTGAGCTGGCTGCCTGAGAACCAGCTTCCGCTGGGATCGAACTCAGGCCGTGGGGAGAGTTTCGGCTGCAGTAACTGCTGCTTACCACTCTGCGCCACATGCCAAACTACAACTGCTGAAATTTCCTCTTCTGCACAACTATTAAAGTCCAGGAACCCTTTCCTGTTTTCCACCCTAAGTGGAAAGGTTCAAATATTTGGGTGTTATTGTTGTTGTTTTTCATTAAGAAAGAAGGGAAGTAACGGGGCAAAGCACATGACTGAAGTATATCAAGTTATATGTGGCATGGAGAAAATGGCTATTAATGGTTAGTACAAGTCATGATAGATATACTCTAAACACCAGTTGTTGGGGAACTAACTGGGAAAGAGCTATGGTCCTCGTATCTGCTTGTGGGCTTCCCAGAGGCATCTGATTGGCCATTGTGGTCTAATTCAGCATGGCTCTTCTTATGTTCAGATTCATAGAATCATAGAATAGCAGAGTTGGAAGGGGCCTACAAGACCATAGAGTCCAACCCCCTGCTCAATGCAGGGGAAAAAAGCATCCCTGACAGATGCTTGTCCAGCTGCCTCTTGAAGGCCTCTAGTGTGGGAGAGGCCACAACCTCACCAGGCAACTGGTTCCATTGCCGTACTGCTCTAACAGTCAGGAAGTTTTTCCTGATGTCCAGCTGGAATCTGGCTTCCTTTAACTTGAGCCCGTTATTATGTGTCCTGAACTCTGGGAGGATCGAGAAGAGATCCTGGCCCTCCTCTGTGTGACAACCTTTTAAGTATTTGAAGAGTGCTATCATGTCTCCCCTCAATCTTCTCTTCTCCAGGCTAAACATGCCCAGTTCTTTCAGTCTCTCTTCATAGGGCTTTGTTTCCAGACCCTCATCCTGGTTGCCCATTGAAGGTGGGGATCCCATATAAGAATTCTCCCAATGTAAAAAATAAACAAACAAGCAAACAAAAAAACCTCTCTGCAAATAGAAACTAACACAGCAAAGAGCAGGTTGGCCAGAAACTTGTGTCATTGATCTTGACTTGCAAGGGGGATTTCCCCCACCCCACAATATAGTCCAGTGTTAAAAAAAATGAGACACACATCCCTGCAGCCTGAAGAGGTACAGTTCATTCTACCACCACAGGACTCTCCCACCTCATTCTGCTGCATGCCTAGACTGGGCCTAAGAACTCGTAAAATCCATAACATTTTATGGGGTTGTTAACTTTTTCACCAGCGCTGTAATGGCAGCTTTTTGTACAGAATATTGTACACTTGCATTGTAAGGAAGGCTTTCTCTATCTGATCAGGGACCCTGCTTATTCAAGGGTCCCTGTCTTGTGTACATTTCATTTACACACATGTAGGTTCTTTCACAGGTTATGCCAATGCACCTAGAGGGCAGGGGGATGCCCAGCAGATACAACTGGGTGTGATCCCACCCCTCTTCACATCCATTCAGTGTAATGTGTGAATAGTCCTTGTGTATAGGCTGCATGAAAGTGCCTCTCTGTGCAGATGCTCTACCACTGTATTGAAGAACAATTTGACCATTACCAATATGAGAGCCAGAGTGGGACTAGGACCCAGGAGAACCAGATTCTTATCCCCATTTGGCCATGAAGCTCACTGGATGACTTAAGACCAGTCATTGACTCTCTGTCTAGCTTACCTCACAGGGTTGTTGTGAGAATATAATGGAGATGAGGGGGGTTATGTAAGCCACCTTGGGTTCCTTCCTTGCAAGAGAAAAAAAGGCAGGATGCGATGTAAAAATAAATATTATAAATATGGTCCCACAACCACCATGGATATTGTTTTCCATCATGAAGACATTATGAAATATTAGATCTGCATTTTCCATTATGTACCTAGTAGACAGTGTGAAATAGACATACAGATCATAACCTTTGGCCCTTATGATATGTCAGAAAATGTTGATCTTTTGTTTCTACAGACTTGACCTGGGCAGTATCTACACTTCTGCTTTATAACATTATTGAAGTGCACTGACAACTGTTGGGGCCCATGGCACATGCCATATACCATTTTGAAACGACTTTCAAAGTGTCATATTCTGCTTGGTGTAGATCTAGCCATGGTGGGTTCCCATTAAAGGTAGTAGGAGGCAACTTGATTCTTTTTGGTGGTGCTGGTGCTGGGTGGAGTGGCTTAACGTTTCAGCTAAAATCAATTTCAAGGAAGGATATGATTTAATAACAACAAATTCTGATGTTACAAATTCTGAAATTCTGAATGGCTGAGCATCAAAATACGGAACACTCAATTTGGTGTAGTTGTTCGTTTCAAGATGACTTCTATTTCAGTTCCTAAGTGAACATATCAAATGCAGGGTTTCCTGTGTAGATTCTGCTTAGCTCTGGTGTAGGGAAGTAATGAATTGAAGGCCTTCTGTAGTGTAATATGATGGATCACTTCCCTGTAGGAAAAGGCCATCATTAGTCTTATTTTCCTTGGGGAAAACATAGGCTTACACCAAACTGAATCTAATTAGAAGATATTTTCTTACCTCTGAATTTTAGGGATCTGGGCAATTTTTTTGCTCTTAGTTAATAGCTATTATAGGCTGCTTCAGTTATCAGCAACCACCCTTTCAAGATGGCTGTTTCTGGTCTTCTCTGCCTCATCCTACTCCTTCTGTATCAGTCAACCTTATATTTTACGTTCAAGCGTTACATTTATGGTCTGAAAGACTATGCTATGATATTGAAATCACTTGCTTGTTATTAGTCCACAATCAATGTTTTGGTAAGATAAACAGTCCTAAATTATTTTGAGGCAATGCTATTTGAAGACTTTTTTTTACCCTTCTTCTTCTTAGCTACACTGTTGTTTTCTTAAATCTTAAAACAATAAAAAAATAGGTTTTTATGGTTGGATAATCCATATGATGTTTGACAAGCTGGCAGAAAATCATTTGCCTTTAAAAATGGCTTCCCTTTCTTAAGAAATGTGATTTCAATGATAGGGCATCTGATATAAATACAGTATGCCCAAGATGCCATAATGCGATAAAACTGGTGATTGTAGCTGATCACCAAATAAAATCCTACCATCTCTATCAATTTAGGCTCCTGATGCCTTCAGCAGTATTATAGTTGTCTAACATGGATGTGGGGATATCATGAGTGTGTTACAATTTTATACTTTACCTTCCTGCCCTCACTGCTGCTGTACTCTGTCTCTTCCAGGCACCCAGTTGCTTTCTGTGCAATCAGCCAGCCATTTTACCAGAAAAAGGTTGTGCGCAGATGGTTTGCATGGTTAATTTCTAACACAAGTGCCCATAGAAAAAGCTGGCTCTGAACTAGGAATGTGCAGATCTGTCAATTTATCCTGCTTTCATTTTTATTTTGTTTTTTAAAAAATCAAGTTCTTTCTCTCCAGAATATGAAGAATATTGCAAATTTCAGTAAATTCTTATCAGAAATGAACTGAAACAAAATCCTCACCCATCTGCACAAGCTAAATTCCCAGCATGGAGAGGACCATGATGGACCTGCCTGCCTAGATGTTAAGATTAGTGCTGTGCTGAAAATTTTGATTATCCCATTTTCAGCTTTTCGTGGGGTGGGCATGGGAGAAAAGTGAAAACTCTGGCAAAAGAGGCTGGGAGAGGAGAGAATCCTTGGGCAGGGGGACAAGATTTAAACATACCTTTTCAAGTATAGGCATTTGTTGAGAGGTATTCTTTCTATTTTTTTAAACACCCCCAGCACTTGTAGGAGCCCAGGAGCTCTTCTTGAATGCCTATTGGAGAAGGCAAGGTCACATGATCTCCAATAGGCATACAGGAAGAACTGCTGGACTCCTCCAAGAGCCTGGGGTGTTCTCCCCAAATAAAAAAAATTGAAAGAAGACCCCTCAACAACTGGCTACACCTTTTAAAGGTCTGTAGAAATGCTTTCTCCATTCCCAAGGAGAAAATTCTCTGAAATTCTCCCTCTCCCTGTGAAAGAGGCAGAAAAAACAATGCCTCTTTCACAGGGAGAGAAAAAGACCCTGAAAATAGGGGGCAGGATTCGGCACAGCACTTGTTAAGGTCAGGAGCCTATCAGAAGAAAACAGAGGGCTTGCAACCCTAATAAAGCACTAATATGGTAAAACAAAGGGATTTTCAACCTAGATCTTTAAGAGCTAAGCACTTAAAGCACTGGACCTGGGTGGACAAATCTGTCAGTTTTGCTTTCTCCACAATTTTTGAAAATTTCAATTTCTTTTTGTCCCGAATTCATTGTTTTTGAATTTTGTTTTTGTTATATACTGAACAAAACCAAAGTGAGATGAAATTCTTACCCATCCCTACTGTGACCATATTCTAGAAGTATTTTCTCCTTTGAAATGCAATATCCCATAAACCACTGTGAATATATGCACTGATTTTCACCATCTAGGCTCTTCAAAGTTTTATCTCCATTACTAAATTAGGTTTGACAATATTCAGACCAATTCTAAATATTTACCTATCATACAAAGCCCACCATGCTTTGCATGCACTGAAGCACATATCAAATGGGATTCAGTCATGGGGCAGAACAACACAGTATAAGAAGCACACAGCTCTCAGTGAAAATGGCAGTCCTGTGTCTTACTGCCCCCTCCTTCTTCTTAATATATACTACAATTTACTTCATGCCTTGAGGTCATTATATTGACCCTTTCATTGCCCCTGTTGTTAGCTTAGCAACAGCCAATTATATCAAATAGAAGCAGGGAAATGCTCTTTATAAGGATTCTGGAAATGAAGTAAATTATTCTACACACCGCAGGAAAGTGGAAGAACTTAACATAGACTTCCCATTTTCAGTGGCAGAGTCTGCTACAGAAGGTATAATAGAATTTATAGTTCACTCCATAGCTGAAAAGTATACTTTTGTGATAGTGCATAATCTTTAATTCTCCTATGGACTTCCCTTGAAATTGTTCCTGCATTTTACTCAGAATTTGCCTGACTATATTTATAGCCACTTTTATAACTAATTACACAGTAACTGTGTTAAGCCATAAATAAATTTATGTCATGATACCTGCCCATAGTGGGGGAAAGAAAAAAAAGGAAAAAAAATAATTTCACCACAAAGTGATTTGGTTTCACAGATTTTGATCAAATTAAATGAAGGATCAAATTAGCTGCCAACTGGCAGTTGAATTATGAGGAAGAAGGTGCTGTATTTGTAACAACTGCTCTTCATATGTGAATGCTTATGAGGGGAAATGGAGGAGTTATGCACAGTTGTAACAGCTGGGCATCCATATTTTTTTATATCTGTTCTGTTTTGTGGTTGTTTCACTTTCTTCCCCTTTTGCATTTCTCCAGAAAGCCTATTAAATTTTTATGTTTGTAGATGAGTCTGTTGTGTCTCATTTTAGTCATTCCCATACAGTAATGCAGTTGCCCTGTTTCTCTGACTCCCTCCTGTGAGACAGTAGCTTAAAGAAAAACAAGTTAGCTCAAACAACACAATAAGGGCTTTGCAGATGCCCCCCTCCCCCACAACATTTTCTCTTACATGCTTTGGCCATCCTCATAACATTGTTAGTTGACATAAGAATAGCCATGCTGGATCGGACCAAGGGTCCATCTAGTCCAGCACTCTTTTTACACAGAGGCTAACCAGCAGTCTACAGGAGACCCACAAGTGGGACATGAGTGCAACAGGCACCCTCCCACCCATATTCCCTGCCAACTGGTGTACACAGGCATAATACTTCTGATACTAGAGTAGCATATAGCCAACAGGACTAGAAGCCATTGATAGCCTTCTCCTCCATGAATTTGTCTAATCCCCCTTTAAAGCCATCCAAATTGGTGGCCATAACATAAGGATGTCAGTGGAATCTGTTTGGGTGGGGGGTGGGGGGAGGAAGAGTTCAGCAAGGTTTTGCTGGATGGTCGATCTGTGAGCTGGCACAACTCAGTGCATGACAAAGTCAGTTTGTGCAAAATCATTGGTGAAAATAGCAACATTTGTGCAAAAATGTAGGTGTAAATGGTCTACTTTGTAGGAATGAGACCATTACACCTGCAATTTTGTGGAAATTGCACTGTTTACTCCTGTGATTTTGCGCAAATCTCAATTTGCACACATTTAACCACCCCAGATAAAACTCCTAGGTTTTGGGAACTATCCCATGAGTGATCCATCAGGACCCAAAAGGATGGGTAACCCTATCATAACTACATCTAATGGAAGTGAACTTCATAGTTTAACTATGTGCTGTGTGAAGAATTATTTCCTTTTATCCGTCACCATGAAGGAAAACACTGGATTTCTAAGATTTGGTTAGCTTAGCCCAATCAACTCCATAATTCAAAGTAGAGATAGATGGATCAGTCTATTTCTAGTCTGAGTCAGTCCCATCCGAATTTTGCATCAATCTGTGATTTTAGAGGTGGCGGGGGGGGGGGACACCCTGCATGAAACTCATATTATTATTGGATTTTTTTTTATCACCAATTATTATTTTTTCATGCATCTTACCCTAAAACATGTCATTTTGTACACATTGTAACTTAAAATACTTGGATATGCAATTTGGCATATTTTTTGAGCAAAAAACTCTACTGCACAATTCAGAAAAGTGCAAAAACAAAACAAAAACAAAATATAACTGTCTTCCAAACTGTGCATTAGTCAAAACATGTGAAGCAGGTTGGTTTCCTTAAAAATGCTAATGGAACAAAATCCATGGGCACCCTTAATTTCAAGGCACAACATTTTAAGGCCTCCATCTTCTTGTTGTCATCCACATGTATGTTGAATTTCCTGTGAAAGAATCCCATGTCACACAAGTAGTCAGATATGTATTCTCTGTCATGTAGACAGGATGATGTTACTTTCTCGCTATTTATTTATTTATTGCATTTCTATACCGCCCAATAGCCAAAGCTCTCTGGGCAGTTTATAAAATTAAGACAATTCAAAACAAAACAACAGTATAAAACCATAATATATTTGCAGGAGATCTAAAAATGTTATTTGCCTAACTTTTATAATTGGAAAGTTTGGCTAAAGTGTAGGGCTATGCACTGCCTCTGCTTCAGATCTGAATTCTGAGCTGAACCGGGCCAATTCGGACCAAATTGTCCTGAACCTGAAGTGGGTCCAGATCAGTCCAAAGCAGCCCAAAGTGGGTTGGATCGGGGCTGAAGCACTTCAGATTGATTCAGATTGATCTGGATGATGCAACAGCTCCCACTTGCCCCCAATGAACACACTTTACAGCCTCAATTTCTGTAGGGTATCTTTTACGTAAATGGATGAGTTGCCATTTTAAAAATTCAGAGCTATCATTCTAAAAATCTGCAGCTGTCCATGCCTCTTTAAAAATGGTGACTCCCTTGAAGAGGTGCAGACCACTTTTGGTGCTCATGATGGGTCTAGGTGAGGAGCAGGAGGCTAGCATGGCTTGATGGGCCCATCCTGAGGACCTGCTTGTGGGCAACTGCCGGGCACCCACCTGTCTGTCCAGTCTGTCAGTTGTCTGAATAATTCAGACATCTGAATATCACTTCAGATCTGGATCTGGAGTGGGTCAGATCTGGTCCGAAGCGGTCTGGGGCAGATCAGGGCTGATTCAGAAGCTCTGAATTGGCACTGAAGTGGGTAGGGGTGGTAGTCAGTAGACAGCCCTCCTGAAGATCCTTTTCTTGCTGTCCTGATTGGATAAATTGTCAGCATTAGTGATTCTTCTTTGTCTGGAGTGATTCCATTTGGATTTTGCTAACTGTGGAGTACACTTCCTGCTTCTCCTTGCTTCTTTGTTCTCAGATAATTTGCAGCTGTCTCTGTTTTGAAATGCCTTGCACAAAGGACTCTTGGAAACCATGTAATTTTGGGACCTGCCTGGCCTGGGCATTATAAAAGGCTTTGGCTCAGAAAATGTGCACGTTTCTACTATTTTATGCTTCTTGCTAGTTTAGAAGGAGTCTTTCCCTTTTTACTTTTAAATGCCACACAAACACTGATTTCCTTAAATATACTCAATTTTACTTTTTAATTGCATACTGTGCCATGGGGATTTTCAGTTGTTGCCTACTCATGTCATTAGGTTTATTCCCCAGATGATATTGGGGTTCTTTTCATAAGATGGTTTTAATAAGGCATTCTAGCTGCCTGGAAAAAGCTTGCTTGTGGCCATTCATTTGAAATGTGTGCAGGTTCTGACCCTTTGGGAGGTCAGATAAATGAGCTAGAAGCAGGGCAGAAGCTTAAGGAAAAAGGAACACCTCTGCATGATCTGGCCCATCGCATCCACCACATAGTAAAAGGGGATAGATTTGCTGCTGTGGGCAAGAAGAAGCATCCTCAATTTTGTGGCTGCTTGTAAAAAGGCAAATTCATAGTTGATGGGCACTCCAGCTCTGGAGAAGGGAAACACACAGCAAATAACCTAATTAAAGACAACAATAACAACAACCACTAAAATACGAACAATGAAATGCACCACAATCCAGCAAAGGGAATTCATGTGCAGAAGCAGCTTCTATGTATTCCCCAGCTGGAATGGAAACTGCATGCACAGACTGTATGTGGATTGGCATTTGGACATAAGACATCAGGGTGGTCCTCCCATGAGGCAGGGTGAATCCCTCACATCAGGTTGTGGATATGGAAGGGTGGTGGAGCATATGCCCTTAACACTGGGAGGGCTGCCTGCTACTTTCACTGCCACTGTCAGGCCCAGGCTGATGCCTTGGTCAAGGCATGTCATGAGTGCCTAACAAGGGGGTGGAGTGCAATGGACACCACCCCACTTGGCCCCCTGGCTGCCACTCACCAAGCCATGGGGTGCTTGCAGACATGCTCGCTAAACATAAAGAGGTCTGGAAGCACGCTGTAGAAACCTGCTTCTCAGTGTGAGCCACTATTTTAATGCAAGATGGTGGCTCCGTAATATTCATATTTTTAATGATGTCCAAATGGCAGCTATAAAGGGCCATTTCTGCAACATTAGAGGCATAAAGGGCCCCTCTGCATGTGGCTGTGGTATGTTCCTGGACTGCTCACCAAGCCCTCCTGGGGATTGCGCGGCCCAGCAAGCAGGAACAGATGGCAGCAGTGAATCCGTGAACACCTGCTGAGCACAGATGAGTCCGTCTATCCCTATCTTGGTCTGATGACTCAGCAGAGCAAGTCATCAAGACAGGCGGGCTCTCCAGAAAGCTCTGCTGGCTCTCTCCTGCTGTGGCAAATATTGCAGCAGGAAAGTGGCCAGCATGGCTCTCCTATTAAGTGGTGCTAAGATCAAAGCACTAAGGCACCCAGATGGCAGTCTTGAGAGCAACCTGCAGAGTTCTCAGAGTGAAGCATCTGGTGGGTGGTCTCTCTAGGGAGCTCTGCTGGCTGTTTTCTTGCTGTGGCATTTAACGTTTAGCATGACTCTCTGGAGAACCCACCAGGGGATCTACCACTGCTTCCCTAAGGAATGCCGGATATCTGAGGTTCAATCCCCAGCATCTCCGGGTAGGGCTGGAGAAACCCCTACCTGAAACTATGGAAAGCTGCTGCCAGTCAGTGTCAACAATACTGGGCTAGACTGACCAATGGTAAACTTCCTAGGTTACTATCTCACAAAATCCCTTTAGAACTTTAGAAAGTCCATAAAAGCATTTCTGTTTTGGAATTTCTGTTTCCAGCTGTTGAACTGGAGCCAGTTTTTATCGACTGTTGGTTTGATTTGTATTTGGATATTTTAGTGTGTTATGATTGCTGTTTTAATTGGTTTATTGATTGTTATGTACTATGTTTTATTTTCAATTTGTAAGATGCTGGGAGAACCCTTCAAGTGAGTTGGCAGGATTTTAAGTGTATGTATGTATGTGTGTGTGTGTGTGTGTGTGTGTGTGTGTGTGTGCAGACATAGATAAACTACAAATATTTACAAATTGGCATAGTCATGGGTGGGATGTGTATGTCTCTGACATATGCACAACCATCCTCCATACAGCACTCATTACAACCGTAATGGAAGTGCTAGCTCAGTGGGATATTGCATTTTCCTTACAACAAAATGCTGCATTTTGAGCTTTCAGTTAGTGAGATGCAACTGAAGAGTTTCCTTGGGGAAAGGGGGGAGATTCCCTGCAACAACTGAGTGTTCATTCATCAGATACACAGATATTTGACTCCAAGTCCTAAGATCTTAATGCAAGCAGTCAGTGTCATGAGTAAAAATAAAAATATACACCCCAAAACAAACACTGCACAGATCTTCAGTCCTGAAGGACACTACAACTAGTGAGTTTCGCTCACCGTCTTAATGCAAGTGAAAGTAATTTCATTTGTTAGAAAATTTTTCTCCACCAATACTTCAATTTTTAGATGTAACTTATTTTAGTATTGGATGAAGAATCCCTTTCCATTTTTTGCTAGAAGTTAAAAAAAAAAGTGAGGGACTGAATGTTGAAAAAATGTAGTTGCTTGAACTGAAATATTAAAAGTGAAGTATCAAATGAAGCGTAGAACATTTGTTGCAAAATACATTAATGTTAATTTTCCATTGTTGTTTTTCTATTCTTCACATGCTGTAGTAGACAATACAAGCAGAGACTTGTTTTCAATTACCCCAGTGCTCTTTCTGTAATTATAAGGAATTAGGGAATGCTCATAGGAACATACGATACTGCACAGGATCATGAGAAGGATCACTAAAACAACCCAAGGGTTCTGAGTGGCTTGTCAACCATGCCAACAATCCACCCTTACCAGGTTCACACATAGCAAGAAGGTATTGTGCAACTCTGCTGCAACCTGGAAATTCAAATGGTCTGACGGTGGCCACCACAATGAGAAACCCCACAGGGAAATTCACCATGTTAGCTTCAGGTTACATGTGAACCAGGTAATGATAGGGATGGATGGACTCGTCGATGACCAGCTTTGCCAGGCTCTCACCAAGCCACTGCCTGCCCCTGCTTGTGGCATTGCATGACACGGAAAGCACCTGCTGAAGCCACAGCTGTGTCTGTTCTCCTAGCAAGTCACCATTGTTGCTCAAAAATGGCAGCTTGGGCATTTCCAGGAAAGTCCCTTTGTGTAGATGGTGGCTGTAAAGGAGTCATTTACACAACATTACAGCTGTGAATGTTCCATTCTCACCTGTAATGTGGCATAAATGGCCCCTTTATGCCCCCATTGATGCAACATGACTTATCATAGAATCATAGAATAGTAGAATTGGAAGGGGCCTATAAGGCATCTTGAAGGTCTCTAGTGTGGGAGAGCCCATGACCTTCCTAGATAATTGGTTCCATTGTCGTACTGCTCTAACAGTCAGGAAGTTTTTCCTGATGACCAGCCAGAATCTGGCTTGCTGTAACTTGAGCCCATTATTCTGTGTTCTGCACTCTAGGATGATCGGGAAACATCCAAGCTGCCACTGTTGTACAACACTGGCAGCTCACTAGGAGGACAGGCAGCTTCTG
This sequence comes from Elgaria multicarinata webbii, assembly GCF_023053635.1. Lineage (NCBI taxonomy): Eukaryota > Metazoa > Chordata > Lepidosauria > Squamata > Anguidae > Elgaria > Elgaria multicarinata. Next base: position 65,345,006 of record NC_086174.1, read on the forward strand.
GGTTCTTGCCAACTTGTGGAGGCACTCAATGAGCAGGTCCACGAGCATGCCATGGCTTGCTGAATGGGGGCCTTGTAAGCCAGGCATGGGGGAGTCCATTGGCTGCACCCCCAGGTGAATTCCCATGACATCCCTAGTCACTGAGTTAGACCATTTGTCCGTCTAGCCCATCTCAACCATTTGCCCATTTTCTTGTCCATTTGCCCACCAGAAAGAAGAAATAAATTATCAAAGAAGAGGATGAGAGAGGATGCAGATTTGCATAGTATTTACATAGCCTACCTTCTCTCTCCCCCACCTCTTGATTTCAAGGCCCCCTTGCTCTTCCTTCCAAAGTTTCTTGATTTTTAAAAATGATTTGCATTAGAGGATACCTCCTTTCAGAGCCCTTCAAATACAGAATTGTCCTCCATAAAGTTAGACACATGACAGCCCTGGCAGGAGCTCGCCATATTTTTAGGGAAGACTTCCCAGTGGAGATGCCAGCAATTGAACTGTGCATGCAAAGCATGTGCATGTGCCCTACCACTGAAAGAGCCCATTCCCTGCTTGGAATTAGCAGATGAATCATCCAAACACATCCATGCTTTGGATAGAATTTTTTTAAATAACGTATGTGCTTAAATAAATATTGAGATCTCCGAAGGTGGTCAAATAAAGGCAAGGGCTCCTCATTGGTGACTTCTCTCCTACACTTTGACTTATGGACAGCAAGGTCGTTGTGTGTGAGTTAGGACTGAACCAAAACTATGTTCCTCCTTTTTTGTTTTGTTCTCAGGTCAAGAGGTGTCTATTCCCCCCCTCCCCCCCAAAAAATTGCACCAGGCCCCATTGCAGATATATTTTGCTTTGTTTAGATATTGTTCTTCTCAGCACTGTTTACCCTCTTCTTCTTTAGCATTGCTGTCCTTGATTCTGACAGCTGGTGCCCGCTGTGGCTGGTGGGGTGGAGGACAGCGTCTGGTTTTCTACCTAGCAGCAACTGATTGCAAAAGGGGAAACCAAAGCAAATTAACTTTAAGTTCATGCCTGTAAAACAGTATGCATGTGTTGGGGTGGGGTGGGGGAATCTGCACAGCAACACAGAAAAGCCATCTTTTGAATCCACAGCAGCCTGGCACATTAAATGCAAACTGTGACAAGATAACTTCAACATCATGAGTTCAAAACAAAGGGTTGGGGGCAGAGGTTATCTACATACAAACACAAAAGCATTCATTTGGAGCCATGCCTTTTCCGTTCCAGGAACGAGAGCTGTTGGACATCTGGTCTGGTCTGCTCAGGCATAGTTTTTTAAATAAATAAATGAGGTTATTGGCTAGGGGTAGTTCCTGAGCAGGTGCAGGAGACCCAATCATGCAGGAGACCCAATCATGCAGGAGACCCAATCATGCAGGAGACCCAATCATGCCTCCCGAATAAGGGAGGCAGGAAGAGCGTTCCTCACAGTCAATCTGCCCCCTCTGCTGACTTAGTATAATAATAATAGTGCAGCAACTTTGCTGGGAGAACATTCTGAGCTTGTGTTGTACCCTGCCTCGATCCAGAGGGAGAGGCAGGTAAGAAATAAATAAAATTATTATTATTATTATTATTATTATTATTATTATTATTATTATTATTATTATTCAGCTGTGGCAGAATATACATTGTAGTATGTGGAATTGCTAAGAATTTATTGTATCTTGTAGGGGTGACTAGTTCTGTATCTGTGAGTTGTGAGATAACTATGAGTAATGGAATGCATTCTCGGAAATGAAGGAAGGCTGCCACGAATGGGTTGGTCAAATATTGGAAGCAGCACACTGCTTAGTTTAGCAGGGATTACTTCATCTAACTTTTATACATTTATGGACCTTTTAATGTAAATTCTTAGTGTCTCTTACTTTAATTCTTTGTATTTAAACTAACTTTTACATATTTGTGGGCCACTTTTAATGAAAACCTTTTTCGTATCTTTTTGTATTTTACTTCTTTGTATTGTAAAGTTTTTGTGTGCTTACCTATGCATTTGTAAAGTTGATATGACCATGATGGTTGAAACAACAAATAAACAAATCAATCATCTCGGTGTTAGTGGTGTCAGTGGCAGACTGGGAATGTTGGGTATGTCCAGGTCTGAAACTAGAAGTGAGGTCATTATTATTATTGTTATTATTATTGTTGTTGTTGTTGTTGTTATTATATTTATTATTATTATTATTATATTTATTTGTGTCCCGCCTTTTGCCCAATACTGGGCCTCAAGGCAGTATTACAAAGTTTAAAACATACATTTTAAAACATAGGAAAAGAAATGTAAAATAAATAAATAAATAAAATACACAACAAAATTATAAGTCGGGGGGAGAAAACTAAACAAAAACAAAACAAACAAACAAGGGGAGAGGCCCTCGCCTTGGTGTAGCCCCCTTTGGGGGCGACCCCGCTGGTGGCGGACCCACCCCCAAAGAAGCCTGCCTCTTAAGCTCCCAGTCCAAAAAACAGGTTGCAGCTGGGGGTGAGATGGTTCTGTGCTGGGAGCCTGAGTCTGCTGACATCATGAGGGTTATAAAACCCTCAACATCTGCATTCAACATCTAAGGTCCTCCTCTGAGTGCCTACTCCGAGGGAAGCTTGGATGATGGCAACAAGGGAGAGGGCCTTTTTGGTGGTGGCCCCCCGACTGTGGAATGATCTCCCTGATGAGGCTCGCCTGACGCCAACAGTTATCTTTTAGGTGCCAGGTCAAGACTTTTCTCTTCTCCCAGGCATTTAACACCATTTAACAACACTAAGTTTGTTTTTAACGGACCCCCAGAACTGTGGTTTTTAAATGGATACTGCTGTTTTTATACTGTTGTTTTTATGTTTTTAAATTTTGTATACTTTTAATGTTTACTGTTCTTAACTTTTGTAAACTGCCCAGAGAGCTTTGGCTATGGGGCGGTATATAAATATAACAAATAAATAAATAAATAAATAAATAATAAAAGACCAAGGTTTGATTAGTTTAGGAGAGAGGTGATGGGGGTATGAGAAACCCATGGTGCTTGCTCAGGCTGGCTTCACCCATGAAACTTTGATATTGACTATTAGATTGAGAAGAACCTAGGTTTAACTATGGCCTCAGCTAGACCTACCAGGTCTAGCATGACGGAGGGGTGAGGATCTCATGATACTTTTATCGCGAGATGTCCCCCTCTGTTTACACGCAGCGCATGATGACCTCGGAGGGAGAGGACGTCGCGCCTGCCATTTTCTTTTTAAAAAACACACAGAAGCACACGAGTGCTTGTGTGCTCAAAGGTAGGTGTTTTTTTTAAAAAATAATATAATAATTTCCCCTCATGCAGAACTCCTAAGGAGCTGTGCAGTCCTTGTGAGGTTCCTGGCTCCTCACGGGTAATACATTCTGTGGTCTCAGGATCAGCCCAGGACTGTGAAAAAACCGAGCTGCAAAGCTAGGGTGAAATCCCAGGGAAATGGAGGGAACATCTTTTCCTGCTCCCAGGATCCCCTGTGCATCATGTGGACACACAGGGATGATCCCGGGACGATCCCCAGGATAAGCCCTCATTTAGCTATGGCCAAAGTCATCAATATGCTTGCAACTATCTTCATTATTCTTTTTAGAGATTATAACTTAGAGATGAAGTTGTTCTTCTCATAGACTGTTTGAGCAATAAATATGCTCAATAACCTTAATACCAAAGTTGTGTTGTCTGGCTTTAGAGAAGTTTCAGGGACCACTACCCATATACTTGACCTCTTGAAGCCCAAAAACACTTGATTAAGATTTGCAAATCTATCACTGAGTGGTGTCTGTCCTTAAAGCCATTGTAGTCTCTCTTGATCTGGTGAATCTCAGATACATCCACTCAAGTCTGGGAAACAAGCTATTCAGATGGACAGAGAAGCAGTTACTTGTCTCACAGCCACCCCATGTGTTCACTAGCCAGGCCAGAATGGATGGTGAGATGAAAAGACCAACAACAAGGAAGAAAGTGTGGCAGTAAAGTAGCTTCTTTGAAAGGGGCTGGGGTGGACTTTTAAGTACTGGAAGAGGTTAAGGAGAAGCAGGGGATCACTACACCTGCCCACCCATTTGCCCTCAACTGCCATTTAATCCAGTTTGCTGTGGTGACCCAAGACGTTTTGCTGACGACATCATTGTGATACATGTGATATAATATTAAAGTTCATGAGTTGTCCCATCCAATCAGATTTTACAACCATGTGTTCAAACAAAGCTGCGGACAGTGAGTATCAGTCACAGAAACAAAAAGTCACTGAACAACATTCAAACAAATGAGAATATTTCATAAGATATTTGTTGTGATCTGTCTCTTTAAGAGGCAAGCCAGAAAGCCCAGCATGTCTGCTAAAACTCTTAGAAAATGCTACACTACAGGGCTGGCCCAAGACATTTTGCTGCTTGAGTCAAGGGACAAGTTGGCATCCCCCCCCCCCCAATCCCATATACCAAAGCCAATGGACTAGCAGCTGAATCCTTGTTCAACACTGGTGACAATATCTTCCATCCCACCTGAGGGCAGCAGGCAGACTTAGGAGGGTAGAGCAGGATGCGTTGAACACATAGTTCTGTTCTTCCTGAGAGTGAAACAGCCAGGAGACTGCCACTGCTACCCCCTTCACACCACCCAACATCTGCCACCTGAGATGTCTGCTCACTCTGTCCAATGGCAGGGCCTGCCCAGCTACACTACTTATCCATTGTTTTATCATTTTGGTTTTCCTCACAACAGCAAAGTAGTTCACTGCTATTTAAATTTTACAGGATGGGAACAAAGCTGAGATGAAGCAATTTAGTAGTCAAATCTGAGTAAATATAGGAGTGAAGACCAAGCTGGCGTCACATTGGCTGTCCTGCATGAGGGGAAGAGGTTGGCTTACATCATCCATGGTACCTGATACATTTGTGAGGCTCAAACATTTTTACTGCAATTGACACAGAATGATAGCATTATAAGATTGTGGATGGACTAAATGATCACCCAAGATCCCTTCCAACTCGATGGTTCACAATTCTAAGAGAGAGGGTTAATGGCCTTGAAACCTGCCAGGTAGGTCTAGCCTGGCATATCCCATTGTTAGGTAAATTAGATGTGATATGTTGCTATGGAAACTAAATGGTAGGCAGATGGCTCTTAATGGCTGGCCTCATCAATGGCCAGCAAAAGTCTGAATAAAATGCCTCTTCCCCCCCACACCTGCCAGCTAAGGATGTGGTGATCCAAGTGAGGGTGTAAAAAGAGGAACCTGTGGTTTGGAAGTAGACTAATGACAGAATTTAGCTTGGGCTCCGACCATGTTAGGGTGTGTGCTGTTTCCATGGAAGAGGTGATGGAAGAGCTAAGGTATCTGTTGCAGTGTTAAGCTGTGCCCCTCCATCTATAATCAGCCTGTATATTTGTGAATAAATGAAACATTACAAAATATTAAAAGTCACCTATGTGAACTCCTTCCAGCAAGGAAACTGAACCCGGGTACATGATGCACCCCTTGAAATTCTCAATGCTTGAAGGGTTGGGAAACATATATTGTATTTTATATTATGATTTTATACTGTTGTTTTATACTTTGAATGGTTTTAATTTTTGTGAACCGCCCAGAGAGCTCCGGCTATTGGGCGGTATAGAAATGTAATAAATAAATAAATAAACTATCTAATTTTGGATGGCACCATGCCATCCAAATACCTACTTATATCCTGTGTCAATCCTTGAAAAATCCAGAATTCAGATTATTTAACGATTTAAATGAACTCCTACAACAAACATGAGCTTTGTACATACTATATTCCTTGCAGTGTGTGGAAAACGCTTTTACAGAAAGTGATGGACATTCACAATGTTCTCCTCCCACAATTAATCAAGGCAGCTTTTGATTTAAGATGTCATCTCTTTCCGACTGTCCACCACACTGTTTGAATGTTTTGTTTGGTGTTTAAGAAGTGGCATGAGGACAAAGGGTATTAGGAGGAATGGAGAGCCAGACTGAATCACTCTGGAATTGCAGTTGATGGCATATCGATTTACGGAAAAACATTGCTGAAATATTGTTAAGAGATGAGAGCATAAAACCAGGATGGAAGCTAATTCCGAGAAAAACTAATGGGATGTGTAATGTTTTAGGAGACGAAATGACTCGCAGAGCTTGCTGGTAATCTTGTGGGTACATTTTAAGTTGGTCAATTCATTTTAATTCTTAAATGTGCCTTTGAATTTGTTTTTGGCCTATTTATGATGGATCCTTCAGCATCTGATGGAGATGAGTGTAAAATATAGAAATGAATTCTATTTTTAAATTGTTTATTATCTCATTTGCTTTTCCTCCCTTCAGGGTCGAATTTGTCCTCATTCAGGTGCCGTAGCTTATGAGCGAGTGGAATATTTTTGGCAGCTTGGATGTATTTTAAAAATCCTTCTTTTTTTTCTTTTGTAATTTAATTTGCTGCTTGAAACCAATTGTGGTGTGTGTGTGTGTGTGTGTGCACGCGCACGTGCTATTGCAACTATTTACTATAACATCTATGTGGAAGTGCCGACAATCCAGGGAGTTCGAGAGGTGAATAAACTCTTTGGCCTTTAGGTCATATCTAGGAACTACCCATCTGGTGGCATTTTTCAATTGCCACTGTAATGTCAAGTTGGTGATCTCAAGCCTTTCCCCAGAAGACATATTTTTCTTCTTCTCCATGAGAAATAGTATTTATACTGAGGTCATAAGAGAGCAGAAATATCAACAATTTGTGCTAAGATAGCCACCACTTTGCCACCTAAATTAATGTGATAGCTATCTCTGGGCAATACAGATGCCCTGAGGGTTAAATGCTGGCCTCATTTATTTATTTATTTCTTAGCTTTCTGGCAATGCTTCTTCTATGCTGGCAATATCTAGCCCATAGTTTTCAAATTGTCCACTCTCAGCAGGCATTCTGATTTAAGATGGCCAGCTGTTCATCATTACTCATGGCCCTCATTAAAGCCCAAATCTGCTGGACTCATCATTATAGCAAACACAAGTTATGGACTATAGTGTAAATCAATGCAAAAGCATGTACTTTCTGAAATGCCTCTGTTTTATGCCTGCTTTTTCTACTGCTTAAGAGATGTACTCTAAATGAATATTTCTTGACAGATTAAGTGTTTTGGAGGATGGATTTTTATTTTTGCAAATCAAATGGTGATTGTTTTTAATATGTATTTGATGGGGAGGCTGACCGGAACAAAAATATTGTTTTACAGTGCAATCCCATAATCACAAGTAACCCACAGTGAGTTCAATGGGACTTACTCCCATGTAAGAAGATATAGGATTGCAGCCTGAGTTGTGCAGCCATAAATCGGTTCTACCTAAAGATTGTTAACTGTGGGAGAAAAATCTTCCGCTATTGGTCTCTATTATACACTGTAGTATAATTGTATGTAAATTTTTGATTGGAATTTTAATTAGTGAGGAGCAAATTCTCCTCGATTCCAACTGTTGTTGTTGCAAATGTTCTTTCCAGAGTGTTTGGAGAAAGTCTCAAGTCTTTTCAACCCCTTGCAAGAAGAGCTTGAGAAACTTGAGTGGACAAAGCAGCATTCCAATCTAAACACATGCCATTCTCCCATTTCTGTCTCAAGCACATTTTAAAAGACTTCAGCCTAGGGATGGGCAAACTCACTGGCTCCTGGGATGTTCAAACCACCACTTCTGCCATTCGCTCCTGCTCAAGGGCTGCATGAGTTTTTTTGGAGGCTCCGCAAAAGTTCGATGAGTGACTGGCAACTATCTGCCCTGTTCTAGGACCTCCATTGTGCAAGACAATGGAGACTCTGGAAATTACATTAATTCCTCCTGCTGCACCAAATGGCAGCTGTAAAGGCCCATTTACACAAGAGTGTTAGTTTCCCATGCTTCAGGAAATGCAGGGTTTTATAGGGTGACCATATGAAAAGGAGGACAGGGCTCCTGTATCTTTAACAGTTGCATAGAAAAGTGAATTTCAGCAGGTGTCATTTGTATATATGGAGAACCTGGTGAAATTCCCTCTTCATCACAACAGTTAAAGCTGCAGGAGCTATACTTGGGTGACCAGATTTAAAAGAGGGCAGGTTTCCCATATATACAAATGACACCTATTGAAATTTCCTTTTCAATACAACAGTTAAAGGTACAGGAGCCCTGTCCTCCTTTTCATATGGTCTCCCTAGGTTTTAGTTTCATGTGCTTCCAAGGACAGAGGACAATACAAACTCCTGTTCACAGCAGGAAGGACCCTAGCTCAGTGGTAAAGCACATATTCTGCATGCAGACAGTCCCAGGTTCAATCTTCAGCATCTCCAAGTGGAGCTGTAAAACTCTTCCCAAAACCCCGGAGAGGTACTGCCAGTTAGTGTCAACAGTACTGGGCTTGATGGAACAATGGTTTGATTCAATACAAGGCAGCTTCCTGTGTTCCTAAATTAGGCTCTGTGCATGCTCAGGACCTCACTGACTTCTCTCACTGTACTGGATGAACTCTAATATTAGTATTATGGGAATGTGAGGTCAAGTGGAAACGGGGACAGGTAAGGGAAAGATACCTATTGGTGCTGTGTAAAAATCTGTTAACTTATTATACTGGAAAAGCAAATGCATGAGTGTGGCATCCCATTTTAAATAATGTCTCCTCCTTGTTTCGTCACAACTTTGCTGCCACCTTCCCCCCCCCCCTCTTGATTCATGGCATACTTCATGAATGACCTTTTGCTGGTACACACTGTTGGCAAATGTCACATCTTTTTAAAAAATAGATGTTAGATGTTCAACAAATGAAAAAACACACATCTGAGATGAGCATCAAGAAGCCAAAGTGGAACTGATTTGGAAAGTCTTAACTTATGAGGACAATGGTCATTCTTTACTTATGATTTTACATGATCCAGAACTGAGTGTGGGCTAAGGCTTGGCTCAAATGAAGATATCAGTTCAGATTTCAGTGGAAGTCTTTTCCCACTGAAGCGTTGTTCTAAATGCTGTGGTATGCCCTTAATAAGAAATATGCTCATTTGGTAACCTCTCCCATCTCTTACTTGAAGTGCAAGCCGACTGAAAAAGAGAGTGCTTTTATTCCGAAATGAGCCTTAAAAGCTAGAGAAATGTCAGTTTATTAGGAGACATATTTTCCCTTAGGACATCTACAGCACTTAGGTTCACAAGCCAAGTTGGAATGTTAATGTCTTTCCTTACAAAGACGTTAAGTAGACAGACATTCTGTTCCATTTTTTATGGTTTAACGTTTTGTTTATGCAAAGAGCTATATCTAGACATTGCAGCATATGAGCTTTCTTTCCTCCCCCCTTCTGCATTGCAGAACATGGGACATTAGGTGAATAACTTCCATTACTGTTAATGAGAGCTGTCTAGCTCACTGGTGTTTTGCATGGGAAATGCCTCATCCTGTTATTTGCAGTGCCAGTGACATATTGCACTCAGTTTTTCCTGTCCTTGCATTTCAAACTTCTGTTTGATGTCTCTCCATATATGCAGTTCTTTATTGTGGGTGAAATGTTGGCACCATTCTGCCTATTAAATGCTTTATGACATATATACGTGTTATTATTGGGATCCTGCTTGTTACATCTTGAAGAGAGGGATTTGTTGTTGTTTATTCGTTCAATCGTTTCTGACTCTTCGTGACTTCATGGACCAGCCCACGCCAGAGCTTTCTGTTGGCCATTGCCACCCCTAGCTTCCCCAAGGTCAAGTCTGTCACCTCCAGAATATCATCCATCCATCTTGCCCTTGGTCGGCCCCTCTTCCTTTTGCCTTCCACTTTCCCTAGCATCAGCCTCTTCTCCAGGGTATCCTGTCTTCTCATTATGTGGCCAAAGTACTTCAGTTTTGCCTTTAATACCATTCCCTCAAGTGAGCAGTCTGGCTTTATTTCCTGGAGTATGGACTGGTTTGATCTTGCAGTCCAAGGCACTCTCAGAATTTTCCTCCAACACCACAGTTCAAAAGCATCTATCTTCCTTCACTCAGCTTTCCTTATGGTCCAGCTCTCGCAGCCATAGGTTACTACGGGGAATACCATTGCTTTAACTATGCGGACCTTTGTTGTCAGTGTGGTGTCTCTGCTCTTAACTATTTTATCAAGATTTGTCATTGCTCTCCTCCCAAGAAGTAAACGTCTTCTGATTTCCTGGCTGAAGTCAGCGTCTGCAGTAATCTTTGCGCCCAGAAATACAAAGTCTGTCACTGCCTCCACGTTTTCTCCCTCTATTTGCCAGTTATCAATCAAGCTGGTTGCCATAATCTTGGTTTTTTTGAGGTTTAACTGCAACCCAGCTTTTACACTTACTTCTTTCACCTTTGTCATAAGGCTCCTCCTCGCTTTCAGCCATCAGAGTGGTGTCATCTGCATATCTGAGACTGTTAATGTTTCTTCCTGCAATTTTAACTCCAGCCTTGGATTCGTCAAGCCCAGCACGTCGCATGGTGTGTTCTGCATACAAGTTGAATAGGTAAGGTGAGAGTATACAGCCCTGCCGTACTCCTTTCCCAATCTTAAACCAGTCCGTTGTTCCGTGGTCTGTTCTTACCGTTGCTACTTGTTCGTTATACAGATTTCTCAGGAGGCAGACAAGATGACTTGGTATCCTCATACCACCAAGAACTTGCCACAGTTTGTTATGATCCACACAGTCAAAGGCTTTAGAATAGCCAATAAAACAGAAATAGATGTTTTCTGGAACTCCCTGGCTTTCTCCATTATCCAGCGGATACTGGCAATTTGGTCTCTAGTTCCTCTGCCTTTTCTAAACCCAGCTTGTACATCTGGCAATTCTCGCTCCATGAATTGCTGGAGTCTACCTTGCAGGATCTTGAGCATTACCTTGCTGGCATGTGAAATAAGTGCCACTGTCTGATAGTTTAAACATTCTTTAGTGTTTCCCTTTTTTGGTATGGGGATATAAGTTGATTTTTTTCCAGTCTGATGGCCATTCTTGTGTTTTCCAAATTTGCTGGCATATGTCATGCATCACCTTGACAGCATCATCTTGCAATATTTTAAACAGTTCAGCTGGGATACCATCATCTCCTGCTGCCTTGTTATTAGCAATGCTTCTTAAGGCCCATTCGACCTCACTCTTCAGGATGTCTGGCTCTAACTCACTCACCACACCGTCTGAGCTATCCCCGATATTATTATCTTTCCTATACAGATCTTCCGTATATTCTTGCCACCTTTTCTTGATCTCTTCTGTTTCTGTTAGGTCCTTGCCATCTTTGTTTTTGATCATACCCATTTTTGCCTGGAATTTACCTCCGATGTTTCTAATTTTCTGGAAGAGTCCTCTTGTCCTTCCTATTCTATTGTCTTCTTCCACTTCCGCACATTGCTTGTTTAAAAATAATTCCTTATCTCTTCTGGCTAACCTCTGGAATTTTGCATTTAATTGGGCATATCTCCCCCTATCACTGTTGCCTTTTGCTTTCCTTCTTTCTTGGGCTACTTCCAGTGTCTCAGCAGACAGACATCTTGCCTTCTTGGTTTTCTTTTTCTTTGGGACGTTTTTTGTTGCCACCTCTGGGACAATGTTGCAAACTTCTGTCCATAGTTCTTCTGGGACCCTATCTACTAAATCTAGTCCCTTAAATCTATTCTTCACTTCCACTGCATATTCATTAGGAATATCGAACTGATCTGTGGGTCTTCCCTATTCTCTTTAGTTTGATTCTAAATTGTGCAATAAGAAGTTCATGATCTGAACTACAGTCAGCTCCAGGTCTTGTTTTTACTGTCTGTATAGATGTCCGCCACCTTTGGCTGCAAAGGATGTAGTCAATCTGATTTCGGTGTCGGCCATCTGGTGAAGTCCATGTATAAAGCCGTCTTTTCGGTTGTTGGAAGAGAGTGTTTGTTATGCACAGTGAGTTGTCCTGGCAGAATTCTATCAGCCTATGTCCCTCTTCATTTTGTTCTCCTAGACCATGCTTACCTGTAATTCCAGATGTCATTTGACTGCCCACCTTAGCATTCCAGTCTCCTGTAATGAACATAACATCTCTTTTTGGTGTATTATCCAGTAGGTGCTGCAGATCCTCATAGAACTGATCTACTTCTGCTTCTTCAGCATCTGTGGTTGGAGCATATATTTGGATCACTGTGGTGTTAAATGGCTTACCCTGAATTCGAATTGAGATCATTCTATCATTTTTTGGATTGTATCCAAGCACTGCTTTAGCCACTTTGTTATTAATTATGAAGGCTACTCCATTTCTTCTGTGATCCTCTTGTCCACAGTAGTAGATCTGGTGGTGATCTGATGTGAAGTGGCCCATTCTAGTCCATTTCAGTTCACTGACACCCAATATATCTATATTTAATCTTGACATCTCACCAATAACCACATCCAATTTGCCCTGGCTCATAGATCTTACATTCCAGGTTCCTATGGTGTGTTGATCTTTAGAACATCGGATTCGTCGTTCACCACCAGCACCGTCGGCCGCTAGCCGTCCTTTCGGCTTTGAGCTAGCTGCGTCATCACATCTGGGGTTAGTTGAACTTATCCTCTGTTCCTCCCCAGTAGCATTTTGACCATCTTCTGACCTGGGGGTCCCATCTTCCGATGGTATATCGACATATCTCTGGTTGTACTGATCCATTTAGTTTTCATGGCAAGAATACTGGGGTGGGTTGCCATTACCTTCCCCAGGGACCGTATTTAGTCTGACCTCTCTGCCATGACCTTCCCATCTTGGGTGTCCCTTCACGGTTTAGCTCATGGCATCCTTGAGGTGCTCAAGCTCCAGCACCATGACAAGGTAATGATGATATATTGCACTCGGTTTTTCCTGTCCTTGCATTTCAAACGTCTGTTTGATGTCTCTCCATATATGCAGTTCTTTATTGTGGGTGAAATGCTGGCACCATTCTGCCTATTAAATGCTTTATGACATATATACGTGTTTTTATTGGGATCCTGCTTGTTACATCTTGAAGAGAGGGATTTACTATTCATGAATTAACCTGATCCACACCTCCAAGGCTAATGTGTGGATTGGAACTTAAAGGTGCAATCCTATCAATGATTAGACTGAAAAAAGTTTTCTGTCTAAACATGCAAAGAATTGCCTCCGAAGTTATTATTCAGCTTTCAGTTATTATTTACCAAATGTTCCAATACAGCTTTTGACTCATAAAACTTACCAAAATACATTTGGAGAGAAAATACATTTAGAAAGGTGTGCTTTGAGAGGAAATATGTTAAAAATGTGCATTTCAATACTTTGTGTTTGCAGGTTAAGAAAATAGTAATGGTGGGAATGGGATGAAATGCTTAGGGGAAAATACCTGGGAAAGTGACCCTGACTGGAAACAGACTGAACACTACTTGAAGCTCTAAATTTCAGAATAATTTTGCACCAGCCCAGCTCCAAGAGAGCTGCCTCTCCCAAGGTCTGAGCTCTGACCTCAGGAAGAGGAAGGAGACACCAGTGTTTATCCTGGGCATCATCCCTGGATTGTCCCTGTGCATCCACATGACACACAGGGAACCCTGGGAACAGGGAAGGATGATCCCTCCATTTCCACAGGATATCTGGAAACACTTTTAGCCCAATTCTTCCTGTGGTCTGGGGATCATCCCGAGAGTGCAGGAGGTGTGTGGGTGCCTGTCCCATCTTTGTCCCACCTCCTCATGAGTAAACATGAGGAGGCGGGAACCAGGCATGGGGCACAGAGCTCTTCAGGCACTCTGTGCATATCGGGAGTGGGGGGATCAGGATTGGGTGTTTGTTTTTACTTACAGTTCTGTTGGAACGAAAGTGCGCTCATCTCAGTTAAAAAAATAAAATTAAAAAATGGCGGGCACAACATCCCCCCCGGGATGTCATGCACGCTTGTTGAGAAAGGGGAGAATTTCATGAGCAGAATATCTCACCCTTGGTGTAGACATGGCCTGAGTGAGGGGGTCATGTTAGTGTGTGGAGTGGAGTAGGGAGAGGAGAGGAAATGCTGTGAACCCACCAGATCTGAAGGCCTCCCAGACATTATCCCCACACCTGGCAGTGCATGTCAACTAAATGGGTTCCGAGGCCCATCTAGTGAAAAATACAGCAAAGGGAGAGAGGTAAAACAGCCTCCACCAATCCTCTTGCCTTGCTGTCAGGAGTGCAGTGGGACACAGGGTGCTTGGAAGTCTCCTATCTCAGAGGCTTCTGTCATTTGAGTTGCAAGCACATCAGATTGCACCCCAAGAGCCCAATGGAAAGAGCAAACACACATCCAGACAGTGTAGTTTTTACGGCAGCCTCAGTTCCCTGAAAGCATCAGCATGAAGCCAATGGAGCTCTGGCCCTAAAGCCTCTTCTTGTTAACCAGCTGCAAACTCAGAATTATTTCTCCTTCAGAGCCTGCATTCGAAACACGTTGTGTGTGTACAGTGGCTAGTAGCCACCAAATATCAAGGCAAAACACTTCAAGCTATGTAAGAGCCTAGAGGTGTGCACTTCTTAACTTAATATCAGACAACAGAATTCTGTGACCCTATTGTGCAGTACTTTCCCTTTAAAACGATATGTTGAATTGTTTGGAATTTTATCCAAGCAGAACTCATTTCTTGGGAGATCTACTGCTGCATAATGAAAGAGAGAGAGAGAGAAAGAGAGAGAGAGATTTGGTCTATTTTCCTATGAAATGCCATTGATTGTAGCAGATCTTTACTCAAACTATGGTTATTAAATCAGAAACATAATCTTTGTATGCATTATGACTTCACAATCGTCTGTCTGACAGTCTGTAAAATACTGTGTGGATATAAATTAGGCCAAGGGTAGGTTTGGAGGGATTTGCCAGAAGCCGTCTTTTGTGGTCCTGCAAACTCAGCATTTCACAAATTATACAGTGCCAGAGAGAAGAAACAGGATGGGTCATAAAGTTTAAGGGTCCCCAGTGGGTTATGTTTATTTTAGGCACTTAATTATGACAGGAAATGTTAATGATTGTTCAATAGGTTTGGAAATGAAGGCAGTAATGGCCATTTTGGGGTTCTGGATGATTAACATGCTGCATTGGTATCAGAAATGGGCATTATTAGCTGGGAGTTTGAACTAGAAGAAAGCCATTTACTCTAGGTGATACACGCTCGGAATAAATATTGTTTTCTGGAAATTATGTATAAGAAGCAAAATCTGAAAGATGTACATATGAAAGAGAGACAGAATTATTGTGCAGGTTGATCCTAATTGAATAAGAAAAGGAGGCGAGGCTTCAAAGGGTGATACATTCTGGGCAGTCTGTGTGCTAGTTCAGACGTAATGCCAAACCATGGTTTGGTGCAACATGAATGAACCTGGCAAGACACGTGGAATTTTATGCACTCCGTCACTTTGCAGACTGTGGTTCCCTCCCTGCTTGGAATGAGGCAAACCACCATTAGCCATTTCATCTGAACCAGCAAACAATGGTTTTCCTCAAACCAGGGAGGGAAGAAGGAAATCACAGCATGTGAAGGAAAGTAGGCCATGCACAAGCACGAGGATCCTGCCAGAGAGGTTCATGTTGTGCCAAATCATGGTTTGGCTTTATGTCAGAACCATCCCTATGAGTACAGTAGAAGCTTATTCTGTCTTAGAATCCAGCTTCTAAATACACTAGAAATGTAAATTATGTAAATCCCCATTCAGGCTGGTTCACACATGTATGCTAACTGCATCAAACAATGATTTGTATTAGTTAATGATCTATCACAGATTCAAACACAGTAATTTTCAAAGTTGTCTGTTCACAAATTTAGCTGAGGCCTCAGCTAGATGAGGGGAGTCGGAGGGAGGTGATCTCGTGATTTTATGATTATGAGATTGTCGCCCTGGTTTACATGACATTGCACCCACCATGTTGTTCCTTTTTTTAAAGAAGGAGGAGTGCACTAGCACTCGTGCACAAATAGTGAGTTTTTTTAAAAAAATAACTAAATTTCCCTGCTCCCTTCACCCAACCCCTGATGGGCACAAAGCTCTGTGCCCCATGCCCAGCTCCCAGGCTCCTCCCAGTTACTCATGAGGAGCCGGGACAAACTGCGACACATGCCCACACATTCCGTGGTCTCGGGATCATCCCAAGACTATGGGAAAAGCAGGCTAGAACTGTAGGGCGATATCCCAGAGCAAGGCAGGGATATGTGTGTCGTTTTGATGCACAGGGATGATCCCGGTTGATCACCAGGATATTGCCCCACCTAGCTATGGCCTGAGTCATCAACAAATGCCAATGATCAAGTGATGGCAATAATGTAATCTACTTTTTAATCTTACTGAATGCAAGAACCAGCTCAGCATATTACTTTCCCCTATATACCACGGCAAGTGTTGTTTCATGGTGGTGCAAGCAAACGTCTCTAAAGATATTCTAGGGATGGATGGATTTGTCAATTTCATCTTTCCAATCAGTTTTTCATCTTTCAAATTTAAATTTGGTTTGTCTTGGACTTTTTGAATTTATTCATTATTCAGTTCATCCGAAATTTAAAATTTTATGAATGTTTACTCAAAAAAGTCCCAGTGAGTTCAGTGCAACACAATCCCAAGTAAGTGGGGATAGGATTATAGCTTCGATGTATGTTTTTCGTAACTTTTTCTTTTAGCTTTAAGTAAATTGGGATCCAGTGTTTCATCTCGAATTGGGGCTGATAGGACTTGTTGTCTAACAAATCTGGAAGGCACTAGGTTGGGGAAGATGGAAATACAAAAATATAACATATGTGCATATATGTGTATGTTCCTGAGGAAATAAATGTTTGATTAGGCCTTGATTTATATAAAACTAGCTGATATGCCTGGCATTGCTCAGGTCCATGAATAATGTTTATAGCATTTATTTGATAAATAATAAATTTCTCTGCAACTTATTCATCTTTAGGTTGGTTGGTTTTTTTTACTTTGGTTGAGTTAGTAAATTGTTTTGTTAGAATAAATGGAAAATTGTGTTGATAAGAACTGTATTTTAAATTAGAGCTTCATAATAAATCTCATTTTTTGTTTTACCTGAAATGCCTACACCTCCCATCATGCCTTGGCCAGAACAGCTGTCTAAACTTCAAAAACAATTCGGACACACAACTCCCTTTCTACCAGCTAAAAAAGATGCAAGGCTAAGAATATGTTTTCAAAATATACCCAGCATTGCCCAGATATCTAAATAACATATAGTAGGGAAGTGGATCTCAAGCCCCCTATATGTCTGTGAGGTAATCATCTTAAAGTAGCCAGGCTTGTGAGTTAACCTTTAAACACATTAAATTCATTTCTTTTTTTTACTCTTACCCTCAAGACAGCCCTGCAAAGTAGAGCAATCCTAGGCCTGTGAGGTAACTTTAAAACAAATTAAATTACGTTTCCCCCCTCCTCTCACCCCCAACACCTGGCCAGAGCCACCTTGAAGTCACACTGTTGTATCTAGTTATGATTTTAAAACCACAAATGGCAGGTGGGAGGAGGCACTGCAAATGGATGCAGCCCATTTATGTGGGTTGTTTCCTTTTATGTGGAATTGGGTTGGTTGACTTTAGGAATCACAGTGGCCACCAAAGGCCAGTAAGTCTGGTCTCCTACCCAAGGCATGCTGGGAATTGTAGGTGTAAACCTAGTTTTTTTTCATTAAATTCTTTTAAAAATACTTTAAAACCCCAAATTCATGTTTTTTAGAATTTTTCTGACCCATGTATATGAAGACCTGTCTGGGTGAACAGCATTAAGGCAGTACTGGATGTGGAAGTGGGTAAACATTTCCAGACACACATACTTTCTGCTTTATTGGTAAAGATACTATCTGCCCACATGATAAACTTTGCTTTCTCCATAGCTGAGAGCTACCTACCATTCCATTCTAGCTCATTAATACCCCTCTATAGCTTAAGACACACATATACTAGCACCAATGAAAGATGACCCAGTAAAAATATTACTTAATACACACACAGACACACACACACACATACACTAGCTATATTTGTGGATGATAGGCCCAGAAATTCTAGTAGGTGGATATTTGTAAAGATAAAGAAGCACATTATTTTAATGCAGATATATAAATGCACACACTCACTCACTCTTTTCTTGCCATCCTAAAGGCTTTGACAGAATTAAGTGAACCATGCTGAAAGCATACCATGGAAGCATCTGGTCTTTGGTTTCAGATGAATGCATTTCATTTCATTGTCTGCTTGCTTGTGTGTGATGAATTTCATGGAGTGACTCAGGTTGCTCACAGTGCCTCGCAGGCAAAGGATGTTACCCTGGGCAAAACATCCAGTGTCCTTCACAACAGATTGGTTTCCCCTGAGAAACATAATTGCCATTTGAGCAGTGGTGAGGCATTGGAAAGCACATTCTTTAGTTTCATGATTTTTTTTTTTTAAAAAAAAACCCTGACTATTTCAGGACCTTTTTTAAAAAAACAAAACTAAAAAACCACACACACCTCTGTCTAAATAAAAACTGTGACCCAACCCAGTAAAAAAAAAAAAAAGAGATGAGTTTCTTGGGCTGGATAGGCTATTGAAAAATGTTTTGTGGAATAACAGAACCGCGTTATAATTGAATGTTGAGGACTTACTGTGGACCTAATCTAGCCATGCGCATTAAAGGAGGACTATGTGTAACAAATTGCCTAATGGATAATCCATTCCTAATAGATAATTACTTAATAAAGAGAAATACAGTTGAGTAGCTTCAACCACTGCTACTGTGGCTTAAGGTAACTCTTCTGTTGCATTCATGAAAAGGCATTATGTATTATGCAGCAATGGCACTAAACTTGCCCATTATGTTCTCTGGATGTTCTCCTGTCTGCTATGAAATACTAGTGCTATCTTGCACCAATGTTGAGGAGAAAAGGGTTGTGCATTCATTTTGGGACAAATGGCCCCATTCAGTTCAATTTCCATTGGTTCTGAAATGAGTGCTGAGGAGGGGGAATGGACTCCAATTTACGTCCATTCATGGATGGGATGGCCTTACCTCTCTAATGGCAGCAGAAGCTATCTTACCTACTTCTTTATGCTATGTTTTGTTGCCTCTAGTGCCAGTGAGAAGTGCTGGCTTCTATGGGAACACCTGGAGGCTAATATTTTGGCCTCCAGGAAACACAAGCTGAACATACCTTCCAGCAACAAAAATGAATGGTATCCCAAAATTATTATTATTATTATTATTATTATTATTATTATTATTATTATTATTATTATCAGCCCTATAGCTCACTTTACTGGCCTTTCGGTGCTTGCACACAAGTGATTGTCTCTGCCATAACACTTTTGCATCATTAAAAGGTTACTTAGAGTGTCATCAAGACAGGGAGAAAATCACGGTTTCCAGCTGTCGCTTCTCTGCCCCCATTCCTGTCCCCCATTACTTCCTCTTTCTTCCCAGAGAAGAAAGATGAAATAAACAAAGACCACGTAGCCCATTCAGGGGCCGTTTTTATTGCTCTGCTTTTCCTGCACACAGCAGGAAATGGTGGCACATTCTGTTTCCCCCCAAAAGAAAGAAAAAGTCAGATTAAAAGGGCTCCATTTTGTGATGGAAAAAAGGCAAGAAGGAGTGGGAGGTGCATGGGAGGTGGACGGCATGGTCTAAAGGATGCATGAAAAACCATGAATGGGCAAGCATGCACTAAGCCCTTTGCTAGACCACGGTTTAGCCTGGGGTGAACCCCGGGCTCACTCCTGTGCGTCCAAATGATGCACAGGGAATCCCGGGCTCAGGCAGGGGTCAACCCTCCCTTGCCCCAGGGTAACATGCTCCAGTTGTAGCCCGGTATTTCCCATCACCTCGGGCTGAGCCAAGACCGCGAGCATGTAGACAGTTCATCCGCTTTTCCCAGCTACCACAATTACTCCCGAGTAGCAGGGGAAAGTGGCAGATGGGGCGCAGTGCTCAGGATCGCTATGCCCATTGGGGCAGGGGGAGAGATTGCGGCCAGGGGGAGAGAGATCAGGGCAGGGGGGAGATTGGGGCAGTGAGGGAGCAGTGACATTTTTTTAAAAAAAGAATAATACTTACCATTGCCGCTCGAGTGTTCTTGTGCACCCGGCCCTTTAAGAAAAAAAATATGGCGGACGCGACGGGGCTTTCCTGCAGCCTGTCACATCTGATGATACTTGAATTGTGGGCTCGCCCCTCCTCCCACATGGATTTAAAGGTAGGTCTAGCAAAGGCCTAAAACTCTCATCTGATGAACCTCCCTGTTTCAAACTAGAATAAGTAGTATGATCAGAGCATAGGATAGGATGCCTGAGGACCAAAACACACATGACTTTATATCTGTGGCTAGCAGCTATCACTCCCTTCATTTTTATTCTAGAGTAGATGTAGGCCCTCCAATTCAGATTTTAAAATCCCAAGCTATGGTCATGATCTGGATCAGGACCCCTAACCTACACTAGAGTACAAATGAAGAGAAGATGTAACTGCTAGACACAGATTTAAATTCATGTCTGTTTTGGCCCTGAGTGATAGGTTGGGAGCATCTTCTCCAACATGAACATCCTGCCCCTTCCTGGTTTGGTCTCATAAGAAGTGATATCTATCAGTTCAAGGATCACAACCTTGTCAATGGTGCTGCACTGCCTGTTCCATGGAACCACTTCCCACATGGAAGCCTCACAAAATGCTTCAAGCTAGCTGTCCAGCATCCTCAGACAAATGCCTCCCAAAGGTATTTCCAAGTCATGGTGCTCCAAGGAGAAGTTATGATTTTATTAAACAATTTACTGTGTGTTTAGGTTTGAGCACCTGAACTATCCCATGCCATCATTGGCCATGTGGGAATGACCATCCTGGTGGGAAAATGCTGGATATGTTCAGCCTCAACTAAGTGGCAAAGTGTTTACAAGCATTATGATTTCCCTGTGGAGTTAATAATTAATATTAATAGCAATAATAACAACAACAACAACAATAAGGAGTTGAACCACAATGAAAGCCTGCCTGACTTCACTGAAGAGGAAAAGCCAGGAGAGCTTGGGCTATGGGGTGTATAAATATAAAATGTAATAAATAAATAAATAAATAAACAAAGGAGGTGTGGAATTAAAAGCTAAAGTGTTGCTGAATAAACAACAAGAAGATTTTTTTAAAAAATGCTATGTCTGTCTTTTACCAGTAAGAGGAAAGTGGACGTGCCCAGGGGGAGGGGGATATACCAATTTGACTGGCCTTAAGTATGTACCAGTCTTTAAGAAGCTACCTGACACTTCGACTCATGACAGGCATTAGCTTCTAGAAGTTCTAGATTAAGCTTTGGAGTGTTCTGATGACCCTCCAAAAGCAGGAGTGTGTGCACTGGGCACGTCAAAAATGCCCTAGAGGACCTCATCCCCTTGCACCACATCTATTGAGTTGTTCACCAAGGTTAGGGTGGGTAGCAGTGCTGTGTTTCCTATCTGTTATTTATTTGCTTAGTATATGATTTCAGGTTGTGTTTGTGCATTTTGTGGGGCTACTGTTTAAAAAAACACTGGGAAAAGTCCGTTCAGAGACTAAGAAAGAGAAGTTTCCCAGTATCCCAAGTTACTAAGTATCCCGTTTTGCCTATCCCCCCCTCCAACTTTGGGATTGGAGGATGCTTCATCAGGTGATCATGACTGGGAGTTGAATCTGCCTCTCAGCACTTCAAAAAGGTGCCTCTTCCGCTTTTTTTACCCTATTTTTTTAAAAAAAATTATAGCAAGCAAACCACATCACGCAGAGTGCTGAAAATAGGCTCAAAATGACCCCCACCCATGACTCTCTAAGCACATCACGTTTCAAATAGATAGCTTGAAAAACAAAAAAGTTATCCACTAATCTTTTCCACAATGCAATCCTATGGGCGAAAAAATCCAAAATGGCGGGCGGATCTCTCCGTGAAAAGAGGAGCGCTCCGCTTATGGTCGCCTCTCTTCACCATGCTTCTCTAGCCCCCCGATTTGCTTCTCCTCTGCCTCAGGCAGAGGAGGATCACCCCAATTTGCTGTTGCTTCCCCAGTTCTAAGCGAAGCGGATCACACCCCTATTTTTAACCACCTTATCGTTGGCTATTTTATTATTTTCCTCCATCTTCCGGAATAGAACTTCATTGTTTTTTTCTATCATGTCTGCCAGATTGACTAGCATGTCATCCTGCGCTGTTTTTGGCCCTGTGCCATTCGTCTTGCCTGAACGATTACTTCCAGACTTCTTCGCCATTTTATCCCGTTCTTCCTTATCTTGTATCTTTGTTACTGGATCGTCCTGTGTAATTCCTCCTTCTTTTACTAGTCTGGACACTGATTTGTCAGAGGGGTGAGTTTTAGTTCTGGTCCAAAGTGGTTTTTCCTTATTTTTATTTCTTTTTGGCATTTAGGTTTCGACGCTTTAAACTGCTCAATCACTCTTCCCTTTTGCTTCCCCCTCCCCCTCCTACACCACCAAAGATTTATTTCCAGAGCGAATTAATTTGTATCCTCTCTGTACTTCGCTTTCAGATAAGGATATAACATTATTTCACTTAAACTGTCTGCATCTCATCAAAGTTATTTTTAGTACCTTCCGTGCGTCTCCCCCTTCTCAGCGAGAAACCGAAACTAGTTCATATGTTCATATTCGGCTAGACTGAGAGGGATTTTTTAAATGATTCGACTTCACGGAGGATTCATAATACTACTAAAGAGGTTTACTCACTTTATCATGCCAATCATTCAGAGATAAATGCGTTTCTAGGCTTCAACATCACTGCATCTTTCGGCTGCTAGGCTCCACCCCCCCCAAGGGGCTCAAGTTAAAGGAAGCCAGATTCCAGCTGGATATCAGGAAAAACTTCTTGACTGTTAGAGCAGTACGACAATGGAATTACCTAGGGAGGTTGTGGTCTCTCCCACACTAGAGGCCTTCAAGAGGCAGCTGGACAAGCATCTGTCAGGGATGCTTTAGGGTGGATTCCTGCATTGAGCAGGGAGTTGGACTCGATGGCCTTGTAGGCCCCTTCCAACTCTGCTATTCTATGATTCTATGATTCTATACTGTTTAAGTTGGCCCTCATTCTGTTCTTCAGAGGTGAAGGGAAAAGAGAGCTAATCTTGAGGTTTGTTTCGGCTGTATGTTTTTTTTCTTGAATGGAGTTCATTCTTCATCAGTAGCCTCATTGATTTGAGGATAGCTTTTGGTGGAGCCTAGATTTTGGTGTGGAAAAGAAGCAGAGGTACAATATGCTACTAAGGCTCTTTCTACACCTAAGGATTATCCCAGGCAAATGGAGGGATCGTCCTTGCCTGCTCCTGGGATCCCATGTGTGTGTCATATGTATGCACAGGGATGATCCCAGGACGATCCCAGGATATAGGCATGGTGTAGACATACCCTAGGTTATTATCATAGTATGAAATCCCCTATTTGAATTGTTGTTGTTGTTTTTGTTATATGTTTTTTGTATAGACAGAAAAAAGTCCTACAACTCCATGCTGGCTGGGGAATGCTGGGCCTTGTAGGACTTTTTTTCCTGTCTAAACCACCCAGGGAGCTTCGGCTGTTGGGTGGTATAAAAATGCAATAAATAATAATAATAATAATAATAACAACAACAACAACAACAACAACATACATACATATATACATAGGATTGTGTCCTTAACCTAAAAAGCCAAACATTACTAGAAGCAAATATTAACGCTGAAATTCCAATCCTTTCCAAGAGTAGGCAGGCCATAGATTTGTGCTGGTAGTATTTGAAGAAATAGAAATGAATTTCATATTAAAGTTGAAATGGGAATGTTATGGCACTTTTAAATATGTCACTGTGATCAGGCAATTGTGTAATAAGGATAAAAAGAGAGTTTTATTCTTAAAATTGCTGTTTTCATTATTCTATCCCTCCCATGCCTTAACAACCAGTGTTTCAGAAGATATGTTCAGCACATAAATGCTTGAAAACGCAAAGCCCTGTGCCTTAAACTCTGACTTCAGCACTTAAAATTTTATAGGGTAATTTCTTTGTGCTCAGAAAAGCTCTTCACCATCACGCCAAGAGAAATCCCATATGTAGTATGTAGGTGGGTTACTCACATCAGATGTGTCCTTTTTTCTTTTTCTTTTTTTTACACTACAGTAAAAGTGTGACTCACAAGTGGGAAAACATTGAAACTTTGTTTCCTGTCCTGAAATGAATCATTGGCCAGATCTACACCAAGCAGGATATTGCACTATGAAAGTGGTATATAAAAGGCAGGAGCCACACTACTGTTTTATAGTGGTATTGCAGTGCACTGACAACTGTTGGGGCCCATTGACACATACCATATACCGCTTTCATAGTGCAATATCCTGCTTGGTGTGGCTCCTGCCTTTTATATACCTCTTTCATACTGCTTTCATATTGCAATATCCTGCTTGGTATAGATTAGGCCATTGTGTTATAAAAATACAACATTTCTACTCTTCCCCTTACACAAAACAGGTGGACTTTTAGTAATGTGGGTTATACCCAATTGGTATGCCTTTGCTGATGGACGTCTAAGAGCGTAAGAAGAACCATGCTGGAGCACACCAAGTTCCATGTTCACAGAGTGGCCAACCAGCTGTTGATAGAAGATGAATACGCAAGACATAAGGTTATGTATAGCTTATAACTGGAAGTCTCCAAAGCAACCAACTAAAGAGCAGTGGATTCATAAAATTTGAGAGACTATGAGTATGTATATTACTCAGCAAGTGCATCCAGCAAGGATCCTACTGTGAAGAATATCATGACACCATAGTTTCCATTCATTTCCTATGCTGAGGCACTTCAAACCTTTGATGAAGTTCTAACAAAGTACAGGTGCCTATGCACAAACACACAAGTTGTAAAACTTCTATTTTTACTTTCATTAGGAATTGAGTTCTTACTTAGTTTATTTTATTATAAATGATCCATAAAAATATCAATTATAGACTATAGTTAGTGAATTCCTTTGTTTCTTTAGAGGTTTTGATTTATTATTATGTGTTTTTCTTCTTCTTTATTATTATGTTAACCTTATTTCAACATAAAATAAAATTTCATGATTTTTTTAAAAGGAAGACATAAGAGCAACAGCACCCTCCAGCCCATGTTTCCCAGAAACTGGTGTTCATCGGCATATTGCCACTGATACTGGAGGTAGCACAGAGCCATCAGGGCTAGTAGCCATCGATGGCCTTATCTTCCATGAATTTGTTTAACCTTCTTTTAAAGCCATCCAAATTGGTGGCCATCAGAATGTCTTCTAGTAGCAAATTCCATAGTCTAATTATGTGAAGTGAAACAAAGTTTCTTTGATCCAGCAGAGAATCCCATCAGCAGAATAGAGGAGGTGATTTTCAGTGACCTCCGTGCAGCCACCACATGAATGATGTCAGAGAAATCCACAAAGGATTCAGAGGCGTTTAGATTTCTATGAATACAACGTGCTGATCTTTCAGTACACCAGTTTTTTCCAAATCATGCTGATCCTGCAGACTTGCAGACCATTTTTTTTTTTTTAAAAAAAGAAAGACTTTTACAGGGATTTGCCCAAATTCTCACTTGTGGAATGAATTTCTCATAGATCTCTGAAAAAAAATCTGCTTCTGTGAATGAGTGGATGGTGGAATGAAAGATGCCTGACAATCCATGAAAAAAAGATGGAACGGATTTAATAAAATCCATACATCCTGATCTCACACACGCTAGATCTTCTCCAGAGGATTGGGGGAAACAGTGCAGGGGTGTGTGTGTGTTCAAGAGACTGCATGGTAGAGGGGGGATTGCCAAAAACACCTCCTTAACGGAAGCCTCCACTGAACCAAAGACCCTTCTGTTAGCAGAGGGATACCAGTTACACAACCCAATCTCTTCTTTTTCCTTGAAGCTTTCTCCTGACCTGTTTCACAAGGTTAAATTCAAAGGGAGATTAAATTTGAGGCAATGTCATAGAATCATGGAATTTCAGAGTTGGAAGGTACCTTGGACATCATCTAGTCCACCCCCCACTTAATTCAGGATCTACAACTACAACATCACTGTAAAATGGTTGTTCAGCCTCTATTATTATTATTATTATTATTATTATTATTATTTATTTATTTATATAGCACCATCAATGTACATGGTGCTGTACAGATAACACAGTAAATAACAAGACCCTGCCGCATAGGCTTACAATCTAATAAGCTGTAGTAAACAATAAAGAGGGAAGGAGAATGCAAACAGGCACAGGGAAGTGTAAACAGGCACAGGGTAGGGCAAAACCAACAGTGTAAAGTCAGAACAAACTCAATATTTGAAGGCTATAGGGAAAAGAAAAGTTTTGAGCTGAGTCTTAAAAGCAGTGATTGAGTTTGTAGTTCTCAAGTGTTCTGGAAGAGCGTTCCAGGCGTAAGGGGCAGCAGAAGAAAAAGGACGAAGCCGAGTAAGGGAAGTGGAGGTCCTTGGGCAGGCGAGAAGCATGGCATCAGAGGAGCGGAGAGCCCGAGCGGGGCGATAGTGTGAGATGAGAGAGGAGAGATAGGCAGGAGCTAGGCAGTGAAGAGCTTTGAAGGTCAGTAGGAGAAGTTTATATTGGATTCTGAAGTGAATTGGAAGCCAATGAAGAGATTTCAGAAGTGGAGTGACATGGTCAGAGCGGCGGGCCAAGAAGATGATCTTAGCGGCAGAGTGGTGGACAGAGACCAGCGGACTGATGTGAGACGAAGGAAGGCCAGAGAGAAGAAGGTTGCAGTAGTCCAACCGAGAGATAACCAGTGCGTGAACGAGAGTCTTGGCAGAAGAGACAGACAAAAATGGTCGAATCCTGGCAATATTATACAGGAAGAAACGACAGGATTTAGCTACTGCCTCGATGTGAGGAGTAAAGGAGAGCGAGGAGTCAAATATAAAGCCAAGACTACGAGCTTCCTTGACCGGAGTAAGCGTGACATCGTTGACAGTAAGGGAGAATGAGAGGTGAGGAGAAGGTTTAGGAGGAAAAACTAGCAATTCAGTCTTTGCCATGTTAAGTTTCAAACGACGATGAAGCAGCCAGGCTGAGATATCTGAAAGACATGCCGAGATACGATCGTGAACATCTGGAGAAAGTTCCGGAGATGAGAGATATAATTGTGTATCATCAGCATACAGGTGATATTGGAGGCCGTGAGATTGAATGAGCTTGCCCAAGGGCAGCATGTATAGAGAGAACAACAATGGGCCAAGCACCGAGCCTTGCGGAACCCCAACTGAAAGGGGAAAAGAGGAGGACGAGCTGCCGTTAGCCGATACGCTGAAAGAGCGACCCTCTAGATAGGAGGCGAACCAGTTATAGACAGAGCCACAGAGTCCAAGGTCGTGGAGGGAATCTAAGAGAAGATCGTGATCAACCGTGTCAAAGGCTGCGGTTAGATCAAGGAGAATAAGAACAGAATAATGGCCTTTAGACTTGGCAGTAAGAAGATCATTGGTGATCTTGGTAAGGGCTGTTTCAGTGGAATGCAAAGGACGGAAGCCAGATTGAAAGGGATCCAGAGCAGAGTTATTAGAGAGAAAGTCAAGACAACGAGAGTAGACCAGACGTTCCAGGATCTTTGAGACAAAGGGCAAGAGGGAGACAGGTCGGTAGTTAGACAGGGATAGTCGATCAAGAGTGGGTTTTTTGAGAATGGGAGAGACTGTAGCATGTTTAAAAGCAGAAGGAAATGAACCAGAGGACAGAGAAGAATTAATGATGTGAAGCAAGGAGGATAGTGGGGATAAGATTAATAAAGACGCGAGAGGGAATCGGATCACGGGAACAAGTGGAAGGCTTCGACGAGCGCAGTATTTTAGACAGTTCATCAGCTGAGACCGAAGGGAATGCCGAGAGAGTTGAAGGAGGAACTGACAGGTGAGGGACAGGAGCTGGAAGCGGAGCAGAGTTGGCTAGATCGGAGCGTATAGTTTGGATTTTGGCATTGAAGAAAGAGGCAAAGTCGTTGGCAGACAGGGAGGCGGGGAGAGATGGCGGATTAGGCTTCAGAAGAGAATTGAAGGACGCGAAGAGCCGCTGAGGGTGCTTAGCATTTGACTGGATCAATGTTGAGTAGTGCTGCTGTTTGGCCAGTGAAATGGCAGAAGAGAAAGAGGAGAGAACAAATTTGTAGTGGACAAAGTCCGCCCAGTCCTTGGTCTTACGCCACAGGCGTTCGGCTGCCCGGGAACAAGAGCGAAGGTAGCGGAGGAAAGAGGTGAGCCACGGTTGGGGTTGAGAGGGGCGAACTATCCGAGTTGTAGATGGAGCAAGATTATCAAGAGTTGAAGATAAGGAGGAGTTAAAGGAGGAGACGGCTGAGTCCAAGGAGACGGCTGTGTAGACAGAAGGAAGAGAGGAGGCTAAAGACTGAGAAAAAGCCTCGTAGTTGATAGAATGCAGGTCACGACAAGGGCGAGAAGCGGGACGTGAAGGAGGGGGATTGTGAGTAATATTGAAAGAGACTAGATGATGATCTGACAGAGGAAAGTCAGCGATAGAAAAGTCCAGGACAGAGCAGTTCCGAGTGAGGACAAGATCCAGACAGTGTCCAAGGGAATGTGTGGGTGCTTCAGACCAGAGCTTAAGATCGTAAGAGGAAGATAAGGAGCGAAATCGTAGAGCTGCAGCATCGTGAGGGTCATCTACATGGATATTGAAGTCACCTAAAATCAGAGTAGGAGAGTTGTCAGAGAGGAGAAAGGACAGCCACGAGTCGAGATCAGAGAGAAATTTAGAGGATGAGCCAGGGGGGCGGTAGAGAACTGCAACCCGCAGTCGCAGCGGAGTGAAGAGTCTCACCACATGTGCCTCAAAGGAGGAGAAACAGTGTGAAGGTGGAATGGGAAGAGGCTGGAACTGGCACAAACTCGATAATAAAAGACCCACACCACCACCTCGACCCTCTGGGCGACTCGAGTGAGAGAAAGAGAGTCCTCCAAGAGAGAGGGCAGCAGAGATGGCGGTATCATGGGCAGGAAGCCTCTGCTTAAATACCTCCAGCAAAGTAGAGCCCACCAGCTCTCAAGGAAGACTGTTCCATTGCTGAACAGCTCTTACCATTAGGAAGTTCCTTTTAATGTTTAGCTGAATTTGCTTCTTACCATTTCCACCGATTCATTCTAGTCCTGCCCTCTCAAGCAGCAGGAAACAGGTCTGCTCCATCTTAAGCACAATGGCCCTTTAGCTACAAGACCTTGAAGTCAAATTCGGAAAATGGTGTACTCTAGAATGTTTCATTACAGCTAACTGTAGGATTGTATATCAGGTTTTGAAGGTGAGTGCATGGAATTGTTCAAAGGGATGTGAAAACAAGTACTGACAGTAGTCACTTCTACTATGCCTTTGTGAGGTGCACTTGTGACTGCTCATCAAGCCATGATTGTGATGTCAAGTGACAACTTGTAAGTGTAAAACAAAGAGTCACTCTAGGCCTATCACCCAAGACACAATGCTTTCAGTGGATGCAGTTCATACAGTGTGAAGACTCTTCAATTTGGTCTTCCCTAACCTAGTGCCCTCCAGATATTTTTGACTACAACTCCCAGCATTCCTAATAATTGACCATGCTGCTTTTGGGCTGATGGGTGTTGAAGTCAAGAACATCTTGAGGGCACCAAGTTGGGGAAGGTTGTTCCAAATAATGAGACATGAAGTCTCATCCTCTTGATGTTGGGAACAACCTACAGGGGAAAAGCATCACTGTCATTCCATACTTGTGACCATCTAGGACACTGGTGGGGAACCTGTGGCCCTCCAGATATTGGTGTACTACAACTGCCATCGCTGAACACTGGCCATGCTGGCTGAAGCTGATAGGAATCAGAGCCCAGCAAAAGGAAATACTTCTTCACATGGCACATAGTTATACTATGAATTTCTGTTCCACAACATGTAGTGACAGCCACCAATTTGGACAAGTTTGAAAGGAGATTGGATAAATTCATGGAGGATATGTGTGACGAAATGGTATTTTATTGTGATGTTTGGTTGTGGGGTTGATTTGCTTTAACAAATCATTTCTATTACAGGCAATTGTAAGTTGGTGGGAGGGGGAGTTAGAATGTTGAGTTGTTTGGTGTTGTCTGATTGGCTGTTTCATTATCGATTGAGAGTGAGAGAGAGTATAACTGGCACTGGATTTTTTTGTGAGGTAGAGAAGGTGGGAATCTACACTGATGTTATTCTAACGTTTTGAATGGGTTACTGTGACGCACAGCGTCACGTGACCCTGTATCTCTAATGTTGTAAATGAGTTGTACTTACTGGTTCTATTTCATTGTCCCCTTTCTTGTTGCTTAGTTGTAGCGCTGCTACTGATCCATGTGCCTCGTTCTACCGGTAATTTTCCTCTTCCTCTTCTCTGAGAGTAGCAGTGCTGCTGGATTTGCTCCACCCACTTCCTGTTCTCCTTCCTTCACCCCGTTTGCTATCTTATCTGCTACAGCAGTTGGAGCTTTATCACACCAGCGTTATACTGTGCAATCACTGACAATTGCATGTAAAGGACTCAGAAGTTTTCCACCTTAGAATCTGCTTTTATTGTGAAGTACTCCCATGCATCCTGCCTTAATTGTGCTCCTTTTGCAAAAGATTCGCCCTAATTCCAAGCCGCTGCTGTGGGCGCAGGAGCAGGATTTTAAACAAATGCTTACATCTGCGTAAGCTTTAAAGATAAAGACACCAAAATCGGCACAGTAATAGATATTAGGAAGAGCTTTAAGCATACCAAATTTGAATTGAATTGGGTCATCCATTGATTGCATTCAGGCTATTCCCTGGGACTTGTGTTAAGATGTTTTGGGAGGGAGTTTGTGTGTGCTTATGACTATTGCCCTGTGGGCGGAGCAAACCAAGCAGCTCTGCTTACTCTCAGAGAAGAGGAAGAATGGAAAGGATTGAACAGTGTGCCCTGAAGTACTGTTACAGCTAAACGTAAGTAACGCTAGTGTGCCCCGTGATACAGAGAACCGCTACAGAGAACCACGTTAGAAACGGACACTAGCAATGTTATAAGATTAGTGTAGATCCGGCCAAGGACTGGCTTTCAGAGGGAAGCAGGCTATAGATTTGAGGGTGGTTAGTTTTCTCTGGGGGGAGGTATATTTATTTTAACACTATGAAACTTAAATTGTAGTAAAACATCCTTTTTCTTGTAAACAAAGTTTTCAATATTGTTACATTATTTTAAAATCACACCTTTCATGGTCCTATTTGTTGGCGTTCCCTCTTAAATGGAAGAGGGTGTTGGCAGTGTAATAGAGATTGTTGATAGCGTCACAGAGGGTGGTGATGCCACAATATGGTTATCAATGGCTACTCATCCAGATGGCTATATATTACCTCCAGTATCAGAGGCACGAGCATGAGAGTGCTTTTGTCTCTATTGTGGACTTCCCACAGGAATCTGGTTGGCTGCTGTGAGAGCAGTACACTGGACTAAATTGCTCCAGCATGGCTCTTCTTACATTCCTAACATCTGGGAGCACAAATTCCCCACTCATCTAAAAGAATCAGGCTGGCTGCTCTTACATTAATTTACTCCAGCCTTCCACAATACCTGAGCCACGAAGTCAAAGATCAAAGCACACAAGCTATATAGGTCAGCCCACCAGTGGCTTGATAAACCTCTATTTATTGCTTTCCCTCGGACTGCAAAACAGGGAAGAGGGGAGTGTTAAGCAACTGGAAGGCCACAAAACATGCCCGTGGACATCAATTGGTGGCTCACATGCCATGCAGGCTTGATTTAGAATATAGGTGGGGAACCTGTAGCTTTTCAGATGTTGTTGCATTCTGATTCCCATCAGCCCCAGGCAACATGGCCCATGGTCAAGGATGATGGGAGTTGCAGTCCATCAACATTTGGAGGGCCACATGCTCCCTATCCCTGATTTAAAGTATGCATGTGTCTCATCATTAGCTTCCACCCAGACGTTCACACTATATCTAGCAGCGATCGGTGGCTATACAAACTATTATTCATCACTGAGTGAAAGGGTTAGAGTTCTGTGGGATGATAATGATGATTATGATGATGATTTTTTTTTAAAAAAAAAAAAAGCCCACACACTAAACAAATTCTGATGAAACGAGAAAACAGTACAGCAACCAATAAAACTTCTTGTGTCCCACATTTTGTAAACACTTGAGTTACTACTCTTCATGCTGCATCAGCACTTCCAAATGGAAGAATGGCATTTGGCTCAATATTGTCAGTGCATAGAGCAGATTGAATTGGTACACCATTGAATGTCATTCTTTTTTACTGCAATGCTGCATATTTGATATATTAGACATTTTCTAAGGAAATTCCAGCAAGTTATACAAACTGTGCCTAGTCTTTCAACATCATGTGTAACATAGTAGACTATAAATTTAATTGCCTGTCTCATTGAGGCTATATATTTTCTCTGACAAAATCCCCAAGTTAGATATGCAACATACACTTTTTCTTTGCAAATTCCATTTTTAGGATTGGGTGGGTGGGTGGGTGAGAAAGCCAGTTAATATATTTAGTCCTTCAGTGTCAGGCTGTATATATTCTGATATGTGTCTTTATCACAATATAGATTTTTTTTTTTTTTTTTTGCATTTGAGCTTATATTTTGCATATTCCTCCCAAGACACACACACTGTTCTTTGACCATTAAAACTGGAGGTTGTTGTGGTTTTTTTTTAAAAAAAAATCTCTAGGGGACTGCTAGCATCCTTTGTTTTAGTGATACATCCTATACAGGAGGAAAGTTTTCATCTACTATCAATGGTAACAAACTGTGTCAATGGCTCCCATTTTCAAGGAATCCTATCCTAGTCAATATTGTTCAGCCCTTCCATGCATTCCATGGTAGCAAATATTCAGCTAATTATGCCACATTTTGGGGGTGGTTATAGGGTCTTGCTATTTACTGTTTTACTCTGTACAGCACCATGTACATTGATGGTGCTATATAAATAAATAATAATAATAATAATAATAATAATAATTACCCCCTCGTAGTGGTAGCCCAAACAGCCATCTTTTGTAAACTCAATCTATCTCTGATCTGCAAATTGTTAGGGGGCTTTCATTATATTGTCTGCTCATTAATGGAATTGATTCCCCCTCAATTTCCTGAATTTATCCAAATTCACACTTACACAAATCCACACTTGCGAAAATGCACCAATTTCCTCCCAAAATGTGCAAATCCCCCCAAGTGCATTTTCATGCTTTAGCCTATGGGGGAAATGTGAATTTTCATCCAGTGTTTTTTGTTTTTTATAATTTTTATTTTATGTATTTTTCTACAACTATTTTGCATAAAATTCCAGAAAGTAAAAACCAAATTAACAAAACCAGTCTGCAAGTCTGTGGTATCCATGTGACTCAGGAAAAGCTGGTCTGCTATGGAATCTTTGGATCAGATTAATAGAAAACTGAACTCATTTGATTCTGTTGTGGGGTTTCTCCAACATCCGTGGTCACTAGTAGGACTTTGGGATATGTGTAATTAATGGCCCAGCCAGGATGAGCATAGACTTTGATTGCCTGGATTATTCTTTTCCATAATTTCAAGGTTCAGCTCAGGTGCTCTGAATACCTAAACTAGCAGTGACTGCACAATCTGTTTTTCAAGCACAGGATGCAGCTTCAAGAGAGATTTAAACAGTCAGTTGTCAAGCACACGGAGGTAAAAGGTATACCCCCAACCATTTGTCCCCTCAAAATCTACTTTTCATTACCTGCATAGAAATGCCCATGATTTATATTTCTTTTGGGTTCTTTTATATCTATACAGAAATATAAACTGTCTCTCATTCAACATATAACAAATGAATGCACTTTGGCAGTGCCTTGTGACATTCATGTAATATTTCCTAGATGCTCCATGATTGGAATCTATCACTGGTGGAACATAGTGTGCACCCTGAATAGAGAGCCTGTCGCTTTCTTTTAAATTCATCGAGAAGCAGAGCTGATAATGCATCCCATTCCCTTCAAGGCATATGCATATGAGGCTAACAGCTCCTGCATATATTTGTCTCCTGTCATATACCTGCCATCTTATACAAGCTGAATACAATGTATCAAACCCAGCATCACACAAGTCTTTTGAGATTCAGATATGGGGTTTGTGTTAATCCCCTTCCCCCATTTTTTCTTTCCTCTTTTCCCCTTAGCACAATCATGTCCTATAATATACTTTAGTTCCATTGATATCTGTGGAAGGAAAATATGCTTCATTGTCTCTGGATTTCATTCCATATTAGGGATGGGGGAGAAAAACATTCAATTCACATTTTATGGCCAATGTACCTAATTTCTCATTTGTGATGAATATGCAAACTAAAACTCAGTCATAGTTCAAAATTTGCACTTCTCCAAATTTTCAATGGAATTCTCTAATCAAAAAGTGATCACAAAATAGGTATC
The DNA here is from genome assembly GCF_023053635.1 of Elgaria multicarinata webbii. Classification (NCBI taxonomy): domain Eukaryota; kingdom Metazoa; phylum Chordata; class Lepidosauria; order Squamata; family Anguidae; genus Elgaria; species Elgaria multicarinata. Next base: position 65,379,395 of record NC_086174.1, read on the forward strand.
AAGCAGTTACATTTTTTTTCATTTTTCTCTTAAGCAGAGAAGTATGAGAAATTTGTTTAGGTTTGTTTCAGACCAGAATTTATCCAGTTCACAGTTCCTGAACTGGAATGTGGATGTGAATGCCACCTGCAGTTGAAATCCATATGTTTCTGCATATGCAATGTGATTCATGGCCAAAAGGAAAGAACGATTGGCAATAAGTTCACTTGAAAAGTACACATGACAATGTGTACATGGTTGAAAAATGAGTACAAACACATTTTAATCAATGGGAGAAAAGTGATACTTTAAAAAATGCACACAGTTCATATGTAGATTTTGAAAACAATGTCCACTGAAACACACATATTTTTGTGCAAATGGACCCCCACCCTTCACAAGATGTGAGTTGGGACAAGGTTCAAGGTGCAAATCAGAGAACATGAATGAGCTTGAGTTTTACTGATTTTCACATCCCTACTCCAGAGTAGGTGCCCAGGGTACCCACAATGCCATGGTTCTGATTCTGATTAGGTCCCCTGTGCCTACTAGATTAAACTTGGGTGGGGGATGTAGCTGCTAGCTTTGGACTTAAATTAATGTCTGTTGTGGTGATTAGTGAAAATAACATTCAATAACACATAGTTTGTGAACATGTAGGTTAGCCAAAAATGTGCACGAAATATATTTTTGAGGCGAAATATGCACAAAACTGCAAACAAATTTCTATTTGAACATTTTGTGTGTGTGTGGGGGGAAATTACCAAAATTTGGGATAAACCAAACTTAAGGTTGGTAAAATGAGAAACTGAAATCCTTTTATTGATATATATTCATAATGATTTTGAGTTGTAAGCTTTCTAAGTCTTGAAGGATTACCATGGGCTGTGAGGTTAGAGCCACATAACCTTGAGTGAGCAGCATGACTGCCCCTAACATCAGGCAGAGTGAGGTGGTTGCCTCAGGCAGCAGTATTACAAAAAGGCAACAAATTATTAGTTGCTTATTCTGTTGTTATTGCATGTGTCTCATGTGCCAACATTACTTGGCTAGCTTTGGGTGCTATGCACCATGACTTGGGTAGGTAGGGGCACCATTTGGTGCTCTGTCACAGGCAGCAAAATGTCTGGGAATAGCACTCAGTGGGAGGAAGAATAAAAAGGTCACTGACCCAGCTAATAGTCTGACTTTGGTTTTAGTGCTGCTCTGTAGCTTTTGATGCTGATGAGGAAAGAGCAACAAATTGCCACCAAGCAGCCATATACATTTTCCAGCTTGACGTTTTCAGGAAAATGTTTTTTTCAAGAATTTCTATAAGCTTCCATCCTGAGGCATTCCGACCTTTTCCATGACCTCTGCCTTGTCAGAAATGCATTTTTCTCTCCCCAAAACCTTCTTCCTCCTTTCTTTCAACACCACTCATGTGAAAGGTATGCTGTTGCAATAACCAGCCAATGAGATGGTTGACAAGGTTTGTTATTATTGCAAAGTCTTACATATTGTGTAAGCCTGAACTGCAGTCCTCACCCACTACAGAAATATATGCTTGTTCAAAGTCTAGGACCGGAGAGACCCAGGCTCAAAACCTTGCTCAGCCCTAAAGCTCATGGGTCACATACCAGTCACACACGCTCAGTCTAACCTATGTCACAGAATTGGTGTGAGAATATAATGAGGTTGGGGGGGGGGAGAACTTTGTATGCCACCTTGATATAAATGTAATGAATGAATAAATAAATAAATAAATAAGGGCAAAGGAAGAGCAAAGGGGGTTACACTCAACCTTGAGCATACATTGAATGAAAATTGACCCACCCTGTTGCTACAGCTCAATGGGAGTTGTTAACCCAGCAAGGGACTGAGGGCTTATATACATGTTGTCAGCTCCTGCTTCAGTGGTTGCAGATGGGACTTTTCCCTCCTACCATGTAGACCTTTGCTCGTGACTAGACACTTTGCAAAAGGGTAATTGCTGGCCAGACAGGTGCTCTGATGAAGGGGCTCAGTTGTACCCACTTCAAAAAAGAGTCAAGGAGAGGCTGCATTATCTATCTGCATGCAAAGGGTGTCTGATGGACTTCCCCATGCTCAGCCTCCTAAACCCTACTTGCTGAGCAGCAGGGCTTTTGCAAAGCTGCTCATCAAGTGCTCTGTGGTTCAGCAAGTTACCAGCAGCCACCTGCCCCCTTAGTGAGCTACCATTTGGGGCAACACCACCAGCTTGGGAGGCTCTGGGAAGTTACTATCACATAAATGGCAACTGTAAAGGGGCCATTTACACAACATTACAGGTGTACCTGTAATTTTGCATAAATGAACTCTTTACTGACACCATTTTCATAACATTACCTTCTCAGAAACCCTTGAGCTGCCATTGTTGTACAAAATTGTGGCTTGCTAAAAGGATGGACAGCCCTGCTGCACACATTGGGCACTAGTTGGGCCGTCCAGAAGCTTGCATGGCAAACAGGTTTGGGTTGCAGTGACAGCTCAGTGAGTGCCTGATAAATCCAGGTGTGGGTGAGTCCACCCATCTCTAATCACTATTATGTTCAGGTAAAAAAAAATTCAGATAATGAGTTGGGAAAGCCTTATGTCACAATTGTTGTATTGCACAAGAAACAGTGTGCCTCGAGGAAATAACCCAGTTTCACCCCCTTTTCCATCACTGATCTATAAATGTTAGCATTTATCTTTGCTGGGACATGTCTGGAACTGTCAAGAAAGGAATTGCTTTTCATACATTTTTATTGCACATGTTGGCCACAATCCAAGCCTGGGTTGCACTTAAGTGTGCTTAATTCTGTGTTATGTTTCTGTGCCCTTCCCTGCTGCTTGAGACATTGACTATTACTGCATTGACAATTCTCTCTCTCTCTCTCTCTCTCTCTCTCTCTCTCTCTCTCTCTCTCTCTCTCTCTCCTCTCATCTCTTTATGGAAGCTGTATTAGTAACTCCTGGAGTTTGGCCTTTCCACTACATTATTTGACTATCCGCAGCCACTAAGACTTGAAGACAGGGCATTTACAGAGCGGCTTTCTCCTGGAGATTGAGCGTGTTGCTTCTGTGACACTCACCCTTCACTAGTCTGATCAACCATCCGCTCCAAGGTTGATTCCTGGCACAGGTGTGCGCGGAAGCAAATTAATGGTGAGGAGCTCTCTGAAACAAAGTGCCGTGCACTTTATGATCAGCCACCCCTCGTTATTTATTCCCTTTCAAGCCACCGCAAAATGTCCACTTGGGATCTGCATCAATGGTAAAGTAATCCTTCAATGCTACTTACTGTTTGAGAGTTCAAGCCTGTTCATTTGTTAGGCTCTAAGCCCAGGATGCTGAGCTCCTTCACACTCTTTGAACTTGTCAAATTACTCCAGGAAGGGTTGCAGAACAGAAACGGATGATGCTCGAGCTGAATATGCAGCGCATGCTGCGTCCTGTGTATACAGTGTCTCGGTGGCACATGTTAAGTGCCTTACCTCTGCCTGAAAGTAGGTACCTGATTTATATCTGCAATATGCCTTAAAGACTGTTTATTAGGCATTTTACAGATCTAGCACAGACTCTGTGCAAGACCGGAAAGCATAGCCTGTTAGCCTCACCTGAATTTGGGGGCATATCTGCTTTGTGTGAGTGATAAAGAGACAGTCCTTGATGATGTACAAAGACATGATGTAGATAGCTTTCTCTCATCCTGGTGCCCTCCCAGATAGTTGGACTTCATTTCCCATCAGTCCCAGACGGCATGGCAAATGGTCAGGAGTGTTGGGAGTTGTAGTTAAAAAATGTCTGGATGGCACTTGGTTGGGGAAGGCTGATATAGATTATATGTAATCTCCCTTAGTGGGCGAATGTGCAGCAGCAGGTCATGTGTTGGGTTTGCATGTGGAGATCCAGGTTCGTTTCCCCATTCAGCCACAATGATCCTGAAAATTGAAAGGGAGAAATCCACCAGGGCTCCAAACAACAGGAGATAATCCACCGGGGCTGGTTACTCCCTGATGCAATAGGGAAGAATCTTATCCACCCCCACGGACAAACATTTCACAGAGTTGCAATGATATTTGCATTCCACCCCCCACCCCCGATCGAGACCTATTAAATGCTGGACTTGGCTAAAGTATATCTGCATTTGTTCTGCCCTACCGTCCTTTAAACAACTGATTGGGTTTGCACCTGATCTGGATATATATATATATATATATATATATATATATATATATATATATATATTTGTCTTTGCTTGGGGAACAAATTAAAGAGCTCCTCGGTGTGCATTTTGAAAAGATCATAATTCTTTCTTTCATGGGAAGCATGTCTCGCATTCTAGGTAAAGATTCTTTACAAAGGGTGCAGGAGAGGACATGATTCCCTGCCTGAGTGCTACACACGCAGTGCACACTGCAGAGCAATGGAGAGACATGTCATAGAAACACACAGAGCACCCTATGCCACCTCGTGGTGATTACATAAGTTCAAAAACATCATCAATATGAGTGATTATAAAACACCCTGGGAATCAGGGAGATCAGTGGGAACTTCTCTCATGGGGGAAGGGACTGCCAAGGAATTGGAGGACAGATTTTGACTCAGCACTAGCTTCACCTTTCCCCTGGAGCTAGTCACAACATTGCCCTCTCACACCTGCATTGTGGTGGATTCAAAATGGGGGCCAGCTTGCAAACACAGTTGAAGCTGTTGTCACTCGCAATGGCACCACAAAACCCAAGAAGAGGAAGAGGAAGAGGAAGAGGAAAGAGCCTGTGCCACAACTCTTTCCAATGATGAACCCTACCTGTGAGAAACTGTTGGGAATTTTTCCTCCCCCTGGCGAAATTCAGTAATATTGCCCCCTCAATTTCAAGAGGGGATTTGCACACAACTCTAATTAGGGGTGACGCGAGAATCCAGCTAGGTTTGCAAGGGCAGCAGACCCCCTGCATCTGCCCTTGCAGACCAAGTTGGACTTGCTCGGGTACGAGTGAGGACCCAAGCGCTCATACCCCTGCTGCATTCACGGCAGCTGCCATTAACTTAGAGGGGGGGGAATGCACACTTTCCAGGGGCTGTGGAATTTTATTTATTTATTTATTTATTTATTTATTTTATTTATTTATTTATTTATTTATTACATTTCTATACCGCCCAATAGCCGAAGCTCTCTGGGCGGTTCACAAAAATTAAAACCACAGTAAAACACCCAACAGTTTAAAACACAATTACGAAATACAGTATAAAAAGCACAACCAGGATAAAACCACACAGCAAAGTTGATATAGGATTAAAATACAGAGTTAAAACAGTAAAATTTAAATTTAAGTTAAAATTAAGTGTTAAAATACTGAGTGAATAAAAAGGTCTTCAGCTGGCGACGAAAGCAGTACAGTGTAGGCGCCAAGCGGACCTCTCTGGGGAGCTCGTTCCACAACCGGGGTGCCACAGCGGAGAAAGCCCTCCTCCTAGTAGCCACCTGCCTCACTTCCTTTGGCAGGGGCTCATGGAGAAGGCCCCCTGTAGATGATCTTAAGGTCCGGGTAGGTACATATGGGAGGAGGCGTTCCTTCAGATAACCTGGCCCCAAACCGTTTAGGGCTTTAAATGTTAATACCAGCACTTTGAATTGGGCCCGGACCTGGACTGGCAGCCAGTGAAGTTGTAAAAGGACTGGCGTAATGTGATCTCGCCGGCCAGTCCCTGTTAATAACCTTGCTGCCCTGTTTTGCACCAGTTGAAGTTTCCGGACCGTTTTCAAAGGCAGCCCCACGTATAACGCATTGCAGTAATCCAAACGAGAGGTTATCATAGCATGGATAACTGTAGCTAAGCTATCTCTGTCCAGATAAGGGCGCAGCTGGTATATCAGCCTGAGCTGATAAAAGGTGCTCTTTGCCACTGAGTTCACCTGTGCCTCAAGTGACAGTTCTGGATCCAAGAGCACCCCCAAATGTGTGCGTTTCCCCTTGCACCAATGGACATTTGCATGAAAAGGGGCTTTAAGGCCCTCATTGGTGCAAGAGGGGAACACACAATTTCCGGAGGCTCCAGAAAATGTGCATTTTCCCCTTCCACACTTATGGCAGCTGCCATGAGCATGGAAGGGGGAAATACACACTTTTCAGAGCCTCTGGAAATCATGCATTTTCCCCCACTGGGTTAATGGTGGCCACCATTAACACAGTGGGAGGAAAGTGCAGGAAGCCGGGGTGGGCAGCTGCTGAGCACTCGTGAGCTTTGTAAGTGCTTAGCAGGGCCTCACATGGCCTAGTTTCTGGGAGCCGGGCTGCAGTAACTCACCAATTTCAGCCACCCCTAGCTCTAATTCAAACCCAGACTTTTAGGAACAAAGTACCCAAAGCCCTGAACCTGGAGGAATGAATATGGCAATTTCAGTTTGTCTCATTCTATTTTTTATTTTTTAAATCTCAATTCTTTTTGTTCCAAATATGAAGAAATTTGTGAATTTTGGTAAATTCCTTCCAAAACTGAGCTGAAACAAAATTTTCGCACATGCGTATCTGTCATGGCAGTTAATGTGCAGTGCATGTTGACTAAGAACTATGTCCCACTAAATTTAATAACTTTTTCTGTAGTAAGTAGATTTAGGATTTAAAAACAAAAATACAACTTTGATGGCAAATCAAATGTCAGGGTGATAGGTATTTACATATTTATTTTATTTTATTTTATTTATTTATTTATTTTGCAGTTAAAGGAGGGGGGAACCTGGTGCCAGTTATTTTCATTTTAAATGTGAACATTTTGGATATAGTGGCCTCCTGCTGATCTGAGAAATGTAAAGAGTCAGGAGTTGATGCCTAGGGAGCTATAAGAGGAGAAAAAAAAAGGTCTGCTAGTAGGTAATGCAGCCTGCAATTTCCTAATGAACCACTGCAGCTTACAAAAGGAGAAAATGGGGGACGAAAATAGAACTTGGAGAGAAAAGGACAAAGTTCCCTAAAGTGTAATTAACTAGAAAGTTTTTTTTTCCTGAGACCATTTATATTAATCTTCAGAAATGAGAATAAAACTGAAGCACAATATGGAAGAAACTAGAATAAAGTCATCCTCCCCCCCCCACTTCTTGAACACTTTCAAATTGAATCTTTTTCTTTTCTTTTCTTTTTTGAAGTAAGTTTGATTCCATGAAGGGGCCTTCAGGGCAGCAATATAAAATTATATGGATATTTAACTGCACCGTATTGCTGTGCTGTAATTAAGCCAAAGTACCTTGCAATTATTCCACCAACTGGGTTAATAGATTCAACGACCAGGCAAACCCAGGGAATATTTATTTATTTATTTATTTATTTATCTTTGTATTTATTTTGAAGGCACACAGTGGGAGGGAAATCAATAAAGTGGATTAGCATTTTCAGGTTCCTAAAAACAAAAATATAAGCGTTGCCTCTACCTGCGTTCCCAGCAGCTGAATTGTAATTGCCTCTTTTCTCGTTGTTAAAATGGTATAGAAACAATGATGAAAATAAATGGTGATTTTCAAAATATGATTCACAAGGGGCATTCAGGTGTGCCCTGAGTCCACAAGGAAAATAACAGAGGATAATGCTGAAGGCTTTTTCCAGAGCCAGCAACTGGCAAGTGATCAATTAAAATCCAGTCCTCCATACTCCTGTGTATTTAAAACACTGGGTGGATGAAAAGGAGAATCATTTCTGAAATAGGTCTACAACCAGCAAACCAAAAGACTATCTGTGCACATGATTAAGGACTAGTAAATCTTCAGAAAAGCCTTTTTAGAGGTGACTAGGGGAAAGGCCATAGCTCAGTGGTAGTAGGCATGTCCGTCGCTAGGAAATCCAGTTCCTTTTGGCTCAATGGAGCATTGCCACATGTACAACTCACTTTGGTCTCTGAGCCAAGCTATGAGCTGTTCCTCGAACTCTGGGAACATTTTTGCAGTTTGGGGGCATGGGGGGGGAAGAATCCACAATTTGTGCAAATTACGGTTGAATGTGTGTAAATCATGGCAAAAATTGCACAAATTATACAATTTTGGTTGTAATTTACTTAATTTGCACAAATTCGACTGTAATTTGTGCAAATTGCTGAAAAACTTTTCCAAATTGCAGAACCCCCTCCCCCCAAAGTGCAAAGTTCCCACAAAATAAGCAAACCAGTCTGATTTGCTGCAGATTGAATTGGGTGCAGCACTGGCAACTGAAATGACATCTGGGGGACCAAGCCTAGGAAAACCTGTCAAATTCCAACCCCCAAATGGATTTCCTTAACAGCCCTAAGTGGTAGAGCACACACCTTGGATAGAGAAGGTCCCAACCCTCAGTATTTTTAGGTAGGGCTTTGGGGGGAGTCTGAAATTCTAGAGAGCTACTGCTAGTTAATGTATGAACAATACTGAGCTAGGTGGACAGAGGGTGCTTCCTGTGACACAAATAAAATGGTGCATTTCAACTTCATTAAAGCCAAATCCACTAATTTATTCCTCTAATTTAGCCAGAGGATTTCCCTATTACAAGTGGAGAAGGAAGCATGGAATAAAGACAGACACCAGAGAGTGGAGTAAACTAGGGCCTCTTTATTTCAAAAAGGGAACTTCACCCCTCCCTGAATCTGCATGTGAAAGTGCAGTAATCTATTAAATCCTTTCTTCAGGCAGCTAGTCTGCCATTATGGGCAAGCCACTCTCCAAAACTAAACCTGTCCCATATATTATGGGACACATTGAAAGTGTGGGGAGACCGGCCTGCGTCACCCCCGTCCGGTGCTGCACAGCTCTGAGTAAATGATGCAGGAAGGTCACCAAAGGCAAACCATATCCTGACATCAGAGGTGCACAGCCCCTGAGGAACAGGTCCAGTGGATATGCCAATCACCAAAAGGTGCCAGGGTGCTCACCGTCCCTATTGTAATATCATGCAAATTCCCGCACACTCCTGTCAATTAAATCTAATCCACCTATTTACTCATCCTCCGCTAATCATAATTCCAGTATGGAGTAGGCAAAAGACTTCTTGGCAGGTAAAAGTCCTCAGCCCCCCCTCCAAAGGGAGTGTCTGGCTAATCCCATACTAGTTAAAGGGAGGGGGGAGATGGAAAGCAAAAGAGGCCAAGCTTCAGCGGGACAGGCCTTTATAGTCTCTGGCTCCCCCATGCCTCATGTTGCCCTTGTGTGGCTTGCATGTGCAGTGTCTTCCTTCCCCTCCTTCCCACCTGCAAAAGCTATCCCCATCCAAGCCCCTCTGGCTGAGCAGGAATTGAGCATCTGTGAAAACCACACAGATGTCTTCTGCCTCCATAAATAAACTCACATTTACCACTAATGGATAGGAAGGAACTCCTGTGGTGCACTTGGTCAATTAGAAACTACTCACTGGAGTTAATAACCAATGGATATTTATATTAATTAGATAATAACTGTCGAAACTAGTTGTGCTTATGGAATGCGCTTCAGACTACTTCCCATATTACTTTGATACCAAGATCAATAATAGCAGTGTGAGGCTAACAGTCCACCTGGGATGCACTCTGGGACCAATAGGAGACCAGTGGGAAGAGCTTTCACAGTGAAAGCATCCAATGTTGGAGATCTCACAATGTTTTTGGGGAAAGACCTGGCCCTGAGCTAGTACAGAAGGCCAGGATGTAAACAATATGTGGATTATTCAATGGGTTTTGGGAGGAGTCTACAATAGGAGGCAGAAGTTCATCTAATGAGAAGACTAGAATTGACAGCACAACAGCAAATCAGAGAGGAGGTGGAAGTGAAGGAAACATGTGCTTTAAACCTTGCCTCCTCTGAGCGTTATACAAATCTATGGTGTGACCACACTTAGAATACTGTGTACAGTTTTGGTCACCACACCTAAAATAAAAGATATTGTAGAGCTGGAAAAAGTGCAGAAAAGGGCAACTAAGGAAGGCTACAACAGTTGTGATTGCTCAGCTTGGAAAAAAGGAGGCTGAGAGGAGACATGACAGAGGTGTACACAATTATGCATGGTGTGGAGAATGTGGATAGGGAGACAATTTTCTCCCTCTCCCATAATCCTAGAAGCTGGGATCATCCCATGAAGCTGATGGGTGGGGAGGTTCAGGACAGATAAAAGGAAGTACCTTTTCACACAGTGCATAGTCAAAATATGGAATTCACTACCACAAGATGTAGTGATGGCCACCAATTTGGATGGTTTTAACAGGGAGCTGGGTAAATTCCTGGAGGAGACTAGCAATGGCTACTAGTTCTGATGGCTAAGTGAAACCTCCAGTATCAGAGGCCATAAGCCTGTATACGCCAGTTGTTGGGGAACATGGGTGGGAGGATGCTGTTGCACCACTTCCTGCTTGTGGTTCCCTGGTTGGCTGCTGTGTGAACAGAGTGTTGTGCTAGATGGACCCTTGGTCTGATCCAGCATGACTCTTCTTATGTTCTTATTAGCTGAGGACAGACTGGGGAAAGAGCTTAATCCACCCAGTGGATGGATAATTCTGGATTTTTTCCCTCTAGATGTGTTGGATTAGCCATGTTGCCTGGGAATGATGGGATTGGCAATCTAAATACATCTGAAGGGCACCAGGTTGGGGGAGGCTGATACAAATCGATCCAATGGCAGAGGCAGGTAAGAAATAATAATAATAATAATAATAATAATAATAATAATAATAATAATAATAATAATATCTGAATGGCTGTATGCATGTTTGTTTTGCTCCGGGTACACATATTGGGTAACTGGTATTTGCACTGCCTTCCAAAGATGTGATCAAGGGCATCATTGAGGGAGGGGAGGGAGGGGTCTCTCCTCTCTTCTGTATTCTTGACCAAATGTGATTGTTTTTAGGAGCAAATCTGGACATTACAGCACATGTGTGTAACCACCACCAAGTCCTCTGAATTTACACTGCTTTGCTCCAATTTTAACATGAATATACAAAATGGCAGGTCTTTAACCTTGCTGTGAAACCCATGCCAACCCTAGGTGTTTTGCACCCTCCAAATCTTGAAATTTTGCCCCTGTCTGTGTTACCATGAGCAAAATGTCCATTTACATGGTGGCCCATTGGTAATTATGGTGTCTATGCCTTCTTCGACACAGGTATTCAGGCTTAGTGTCAGGGGGGAAAAGGAACTTCTGAAGGAGCCCCGATCTGTGGTTGCCTCTCAAATTTAACCGCCCAGAGAGCTTTGGCTATGGGGCGGTATATAAATGTAACAAATAAATAAATAAAAATAAATAAATTTCCGTGGCCACTGTCCTTATTGTGAAACTGTTTCAACCCAGCCTCAAGGGTAAAGGTATATTTCTATGTAGATGAATTCATAGTGTGATATTGCCTGCTGTGGGGAGGTGGTGCCTGAGTGACCGCCATCCGTCTGCCTGATGGATTGACTCACATCACTCTAGAGCCAGAAGTCATTGATTTCTACTGCTCCTCCTTGTTGTGATGACCTTCAGTAAAGGGAGGGCATGGGTTGAATCTTTGTCTTCTCCACCTTTTTATTTATTCACTTGTTTTCTGTTGCCATTCCTAGCCAGCTCCCTTAATCTCTCCTAATTGCAGATGGAAGATAAGGAGATGAGCTGATGGCTTCAGCAGAAGATCAAAGCGCAGGAGGTGAGATCCATACAAAATGATGGACAGGCAGCTGCTACAATTTCTCCTCCTGTCAGCAACAGCATGCTGGAAAAGTAGAAGAATGGGGCCACCAACTATTCTTTTAGCATTTTCAAAAACCAAACATGTTGCACAGTGTTACATCTGGTTGATATGAGCTGACCTTGCTGGTAGTATTGAAGGGATGTTTTTGGGTAAGGGCTAATACAAGAGATTTTAGAAAAGTTAGGTGGTCCAGCTTTTTAAGTGAATCAACCTAAGTTTAACTTCCTGGACTAATTTGTGGATTGGAATGCAGTTATCATTCGAACTGCACACTTCCATGATTTTTGCAATGCATTTCTTGGCTTGAAAAATGTCTACAAAATCTGTATTTATGGGCAAATGCATACTATTTAAATGCAAATGTTTTTGTGTTGTTGTTTTTAACTTAGTGGGGCTTACCTCTCTGTTGGCATATATAGGATTGCATTTTAAATGAGTTTCAAAACATTGTTACACAATTCTGCCATTCTAATGTCTAATAGTTTGACCCAAAATCTTTTTGGATTCAACAGGAATTACTCCCTAAGAAGTGAGCTAGGGCCAGTCTAAACGAAAACACTTTTCAACTGCAACTATGAGGCACATGAACATACTCCTTTAAAAAAGAAAATATTTAGAGTCTGTCTCATAATTCCCTGGAAGATGGGCAAAGTCTGCAAATGAGACCTTATTCTGTGCTTTACTACATGGTTGGATTCAGGCAGAAATTCTGCCCTCTTCACCATTCTCAGACATGCCCTAACCATAAGGCTAAATTGAACCAATGCAAGTTTATATTATGGGTGCAATTCAAATCTATTGAAATTGATGGGAATTTTTTCATGAATGTAAACTCACGTTCATGGAAAACACATGTTCATCTCCAAAGACACACAAAGGAATCTACCTGGACTCACTGGAATACAATGGGAGGTTTTGCAGAACACGTCTGGGCCCAGAGTGGTCCTTAACCCTTATTATTATTATTATTATTATTATTATTATTATTATTATTATTATTTATATAGCACCATCAATGTACATGGTGCTGTACAGATAACACAGTAAATAGCAAGACCCTGCCGCATAGGCTTACAATCTAATAAGTTGTAGTAAACAATAAAGAGGGAAGGAGAATGCAAACAGGCACAGGGAAGTGTAAACAGGCACCGGGTAGGGAGAAGCTAACAGTATAGAGTCAGAACAAACTCAATATTTGAAGGCTATAGGGAAAAGAAAAGTTTTTAGCTGAGTTTTAAAAGCAGTGATTGAGTTTGTAGTTCTCAAGTGTTCTGGAAGAGCGTTCCAGGCGTAAGGGGCAGCAGAAGAAAAAGGACGAAGCCGAGTAAGGGAAGTGGAGGTCCTAGGGCAGGCGAGAAGCATAGAAGTCTTCCTATTTTGAAAAGCAGGTGAGGCAGGAAAGAGTCCGGCTGCCTTGATTCCCTTGCTTCCCCAGTGCATGAGCTGATGAGGCACTTGGAAAACCAACAGTTTGTTTTCAAGATGTGATCGGAGCTTAAAAGCAAAGTATCAGCTTTCTATTTGTCTTGAGTACACAACTTGGCTAAGAATGACTGACCCAGGGAGTTGTAACACAGTGTGAGCAAAACGACTATGCAGTATTTGCTGAATTTCCCAAAGAAGTGGAGTAGAAAGAGCTGGAGCTATTTGGGAACTGACCTGGAAATACATTAAATCCAGTAGGCAGAGATGAGAAAGAGAGAAAGTGAGAGAGAAACCTAATACCACACCAGGGAAAAAACATTCTAATTACCCAAGCTGTGTCAGTGGAAAGTCTATTTCAAAAGGAAACAGAGAACCAAGGGTTCAAAAACTGTGTACCTGACGTTGCATACCGACTTGTCATAAGAATGATTTCCTTGAGTAAAAGGGAATTAAGGATTCTGGGCATCAGGTCCTTGGGGATGAAAAGCAACACCAAGTGCCTTATCCCAAGCCTTTGAAAGTCAGCCGGAGTCTAGCCTTTCCTCAGACATCAGCAGTCTTTTTTGCATTTAGTTCTAAGGGACATTTTTGCTTGGTTAACATGGCTACGCTTCCAATTTAATTCACTGGAGACAGCATCTGTGTAAATGAGAGCAGATGATTTCTTTCCCTGTGTGAGTACACCAGGAGGGATGGAGGGGGGCAGTGTTGGTAGTCATAGAAGGATGATCCAATCTCCCTTAACATCCTGTGTTTCAGCATCGGGAGCATCCACGGTGGGGTTGTTTGCACTTCTTCGGTATAAGCTAGCAATGTCAGCTGTGCTTCTAAAAAGAAATGTGTGGACAGGGAGGTGCCGTGGGAGCATCCACAGACAATAAGCTTCAAGGTTGCCCTGGGGTAGCAGAGATGACTTCCGTTCCAGAGACAAAGCCAGGACAGCTGCTAAAAGCTATCTTAGCAGCAACCCCTGGAGGCATCTGTTGGCTTCCATCAGTATAATGCCTCCAGCCAGAGCATCACATCCTCTTTTCTTCTAGCTTAGACAACAGCAAAAGTGAGGCTTAAAAGCACGGGAGAAGTTGTATCATCTCTGAGGCAGATATCATCTGTGCCTGATCATCTAAATAAATGATTGAAGAATTACATCTCTCTCTCTCTGAGGGTAAAGGTTAAAGCTGATGCAAACTACAGGACTGAGTGCAAATGACCGGGTTGGTCCAGGGTTTCCATCTCAGGCCCATTAGATTAGGCACATTTAAGAGCATTGCTGATCTTTCCTGAACTGTTCCTTTGCAAATGAAAAAGAATGATACAGTCTAAGACATAGGTGGGCAGAAGGTAGATCTCCTGATGTTTTGGGTTTCAGCACCCATATGCCCCTGCCATCAATGCCAATGGTCAAGAATGCTGTGAGTGAAAGACCAAAACATCATGATATCACTTTCTGCCCACCCCTGGTCTATGTTACACATTTCTAACATAGGGCAAAGACAACAATGAGTATTGTTCAACATCATATAATGCGCTCTGCTTTATATAGATGGCAGAAATATTTTTCACATTTTCCCAGCAAGCCCCATTTTTTCAGGGAATTATGAGAAGCCTCGTTTTGATCCTATTCACTTTTAATATATCAAGATAGGTGAGAGAGGAATAGGCTGCTTATAGGTAGGATTGACAATGGACCAACATGTTTTTACCCCTGGGCTAATTGGCAGAATTTGGTGTACAAAACCAGAATGCTTGCCAGAATATTTTGAGCAAAGTTGGGAATTGGTGGGGTTAGTGGTAGAGCCAGGTGAAATCTGGTGGGACAGGTAGCATCTGGCAAGTCACAGGTGGAGTCTGACATGCCTAGGGATAGAGTCAATAGCCAAAAGTCACTGATGACATGGGGCAGTTCTGAAGTTGACTGGGGGCTCATCTACACCAAGCAGGATATTCCACTGTGAAAACAGTACATAAAAGTCAGAAGCCACACTACTGCTTTATAGTGGTACTGAAGTGCACTGACAACTGGTGGGGCCCATGACACATCTACACCAACCAGGATATAACACTATGAAAGTGGTATATGGTATGTATCAATGGGCCCCAACAGTTGTCAGTGTACTTCAATACTGCTATAAAGCAGTAGTGTGGCTCCTGCCTTTTATATACTGCTTTCATACCACTTTCATAGTGGAATATCCTGCTTGATGTAGATGAACCCTAGGTCTTCTGACCCTTTTTTCTCTGTTTATTTAAAGACTTTGCCCATGGGTCTTCAGGCAACATAAATGCCTGCCTGCCAGAACCTAATGAGAGAAGCTGTCAAATCTAATGCTAATGAATGCATGCAATGATATCTAATTATAAAGTTCAAGTTCTGGGATATATACATGTTGATATTCACATCTGAGAAATTCTTTGCTGTGAAATGTCTTCTTTTTTTTTTTTTTGCTTGCTCATGGTTACTGTTACTTAATAGAAAACAAATGCATTTCTTTCTCATGTCAAACACAGAAGGGGGCATGATGCTGGAAAATCCTCTTATTATCTGTGTACAAAGTGAAAATCTTGTTAAGAAGACATTGGAATATAGTGGGATATCCTGTCCTCGTCCTTAATCTCCGAAATAGCTATTTTCCTCTTTGTTTTGAATTTGGGATTTCTGTCTGCTGTTCCCTGGGATACTTACTATGTCTGTACTTTGCATGTGTGACCTATTGTACCAAAAATCTCCTTCCTGAGTCAATGTACAAGGCTTAGTTGGCAGACAAATCAACATGAAGGAAGGAACTTTGGAAATCAGTGCCTTAGGGAAGGATCCTACGGCCCCTAGACAGCTTCTGAGCGGTCATACGATAGTTTGGATTCCAGATCTGAGGTCAGAGGCTGTGCTCCAACCTTGGAGATGTGAATCGGAGCTTCGACCTCCCTCTCTGTCTCTCTGAGGTCAGGAGGGCGAAAAGGGGGTGGGGAGGGGAGGAGATTGGAGAGGCCAAGATTCAAGCTATCCTGGGGCCTCTCCAGCCTCCACCTCTCCCCCCTCCAAGATGCTTCTGTATAGGGGTGTGCACGGACCCCCCGCTCCGCTTCACTTGCAGATCCGCCATTTTCGGAGCGGGCTGCTTCGCCCCGCCCCCGCTCCGCCCACTTTCGCTCCGCTCGGAGCTCCGGATCTGGATCGGAGCTCCGTTTTTTCTCCCCATAGGCTTGCATTGAAAGCTAAAAAAGTAAACAACTTTTTTTCTGTTCAACTTAGAAACCTCACGTTTGGCACCATGACACCTCATGGGGGTATACACACGCACGCCAAGTTTCAAGGCAATCCCATCATCCCCTGATTTTTGGGGAATTTTTGAAAATTGGGCACCCCATTCACACCCCTTTCGATAGCTCAGTCAATTTGCACGTTAGAAACCTCAAACTCGCCACCATGAAAGCTTATCCAGGGATACACATGCACACTGAGACTCAAGGCAGTCCCATCATCCCCTGATTTTTGGGGAATTTATGAAAATCCAACACCCATTCACACCCCTTTCCAATAGCTCCGTCAATTTGCACGTTAAAAAAACCCCTCAAACTCACCACCATGACAGCTTATCCAGGGATACATATGCCGCACGCCGAGACTCAGGCAGTCCCATCATCCCCTGTTTTTTGGCGGGGCTTAAACCTGCAAAATTTGGAACTTCCAAAACTCCAAGTGAGCGCAGGAAGGACTTCTCCCCTGAGTCAAAGCCACACACACACAACATCCCTGCGAGGTGGGCAGGGGAGGAGGGAGGGAAGGCAGGCAGGCATGCAGCTGGCATTTCTGGGGGCATAAGGAAGTGAGCCAAGGATAAGCCAGTAATGCATATAAAATGGAATAAATACACAAATAAATAAACAAAGGAGGGGTGGAATTAAAAGCAGCAGTGTTGCTGAATAAACAGCAAGAAGAACTTTTTTAAAAAAGGCTATATCTGTCTTTTACCAGCAATAGGGGGACGTGCCCGGGGGAGAGGGAAGCAGCTGCCAGTTCAGCTCAAGAAAGCCATTGCTTCACCACGAGAGCTCTAAGAAGTAAACGCTCACTTCAACTCATAATAGGCATCACTCCACCACTAAGAAGTAAACGCTCACTTCGACTCATGATAGGCATTGCTCCACCGTTTTACTCTCTTTGGAAGGCTCTGATGGCCTTCCAGTACAGGAGAGAGTGGGGGCACGTCCACGATGAGATGCCCTAGGGGAGCTCATCCCCTTGCACCACATCTTTTCAGTTGTTCCCCAAAGTTAGGGTGGGTAGCAGTGCTGTGTTTCTATCTCTTATTCTTGGCTTAGTATATGATTTCAGGTTGTGTTTGTGCATTTGGTGGGGCTACTGTGTTAAAAAACACTGGGAAAAGTCCATTCAGATTAAGAAAGAGAAGCTTCCCAGAATCCCAAGTTACCCGTTTTGCCTATGCCCTCCTCTAACTTTGGGATCATGTGATCATGACTGGGAGCTGACTCTGCCCCTCAGCCCTTTGAAAAAGGTATTTTTCCTGCCGATTTTTAAAAAAATTCTAGCGCGCGACCCGCACGACGCAGAGAGTTGAGAGTAGTCTCAAAATGACCCCCATCCACGACTCTCTGTGCACAAGAATTTTCAGAACGATAGCTTAAAAATCAACCCAGTTATCCCCGATTGTTTTCCTCAATGCAATCCTATGGGCAAAAACCGCCGTTTGAGCCGCGCTGTCCGTTTGTTGACCCGATTTTTAAAAAATTCTAGCGCGCGACCCGCACCACGCAGAGAGGTGAGAGTAGTCTCAAAATGACCCCCATCCACGACTCTCTGTGCACAAGAATTTTCAGAATGATAACTTAAAAATCAACCCAGTTATCCCCGATTGTTTTCCGCAATGCAATCCTATGGGCGAAATGTTTCAAGATGGCGATCGGAGCGCTCTGCCTGAACTAGGAGCTCCAAAAAATGGCCGCTTCTCTTTGCCTTGCTTCTAGGGGTCCGCGGTCCGCTTCTACTCCTCCTCTGGGTAAGGC
The DNA here is from genome assembly GCF_023053635.1 of Elgaria multicarinata webbii. Classification (NCBI taxonomy): domain Eukaryota; kingdom Metazoa; phylum Chordata; class Lepidosauria; order Squamata; family Anguidae; genus Elgaria; species Elgaria multicarinata. The sequence goes on from NC_086174.1 coordinate 65,397,458, forward strand.
GGAGCAGGCCAATCCGCTACTGCTTCTCCGCTCCTAATCGGAGCGGAGCACATGCCTACTTCTGTAAGACAGAAAAAGTACAGGGTGGGAGGATGGGGAGGTGAAGATCCTACTGTGATGACCATAAGCCTCTGAACCCTCTGCTGCTCCTCCCACCCTGCATAGGGTTCAGAAGATTATGATCATCACAGTAGGATTTTGCCCTTAGAGACCTCTTCTTCTATTTCTTCCATAGGGATCTTTAAGATCTGTGGAGCAGCTCAGCTTTTGAATTTATTGAAATGTGATTTGCCCAATTCCTAACTTAAATCTTTTACAGTGAGGGGGGGGGGAAAGGATTGTAAAATGTTGCTTGGGCTGGGTTTTTTCACTTTGCTTGGGTAGCTATGGGATAGTTTTACTTCTATGTTATATTTTGGCCAGGGCGGAATGGCAGAATGAGGCAAGCACCTCTGGCAGGGAGCAGCAGTAAGGTACTGGAGGACAGAGGACCTGTTCTGCACCGCCTAAGCTAGCCTGTTGCCCTTAGGTGGGGGGCACTGCCCTCTCGCTCAAATAGAAAGAAGATTCAACAGCCAGTCTGGTATAGCAGCTTCTATCTATGGAATGGGGAGGGTGGACCATCTTGTTCTTCACTGCAGATTGCAAAATGTTGTGGGCTAGCCTTGTCTTTGGCAATGTAAAGGGTATTTTGTTGCGCAGTTTAATTGAATCATTAGGATGGGAGTCACAGAGGGAAAGAAAGAAAGAAGGGAAAGAACGAAGGAAGGTGAACTATACACTGTAGTATCTACTATCTATAACCACAATTGTTATTATATCTCCAAATAGGAGATATAATAACAAAGTGGCTAAATTTTGTGCTGCTGCAATTGCTTGTTGGCGTGGGATGATATTAAATGTCTGACAATTTTTTTACTTGCTAAATCTTGAATTTTTATGAGTGGGACATATGCATTTTTAAAATCTGTTTACTCAATTTTACTTTTTAATTTTTTTATTGTAACTGCTTTTATATCATGGTATTTACAGTGCTATTCTACTTTGCTGGTCTTGCGATCATAATAAACTACTACGGTTGTATATCTTCCACTCTGATATTCTTGCTTAATAAAAGAAACATTCAAGATGTGGGCAAACCTCCAAATCAGGTGTGATTGAATTACACCTTAATGACCGTTGAGCTTCAGGTATTGGGTGGTATAGAAATGCAATTAAAATTAAATATCTTCTTCCCAGATATATTTGTAGATTCTAAATTATAACATGGATAGACTAGCAAAACACCCATCATTATGACAGGTGCCATATGTGAGGAGTTAGGACTTAGACTCCAAGGGTCTTGGGTATATGTGTGTGTGTGTGTGTGTGTGTGTGAAAGAGAGAGACAGAGGCCCTTTCTACATCATCCATTTTTCGAGGGATCATCCCTGGATCATCCCTGTGTGTCCAAATGATGTACAGGGTATCCCAGGAGCAGGGAGGGGTGATCCCTTACAATTAGATTGTAAGCCTATGCGGCAGGGTCTTGCTATTTACTGTTTTACTCTGTACAGCACCATGTACATTGATGGTGCTATATAAATAAATAATAATAATAATAATAATAATAATAATAATAATAATAATAATAATAATCCCTCCATTTCCCTGGGGTAACTGAGATGTCAGTTATCCCAGTTTTAACAGTGGTCCTGGGACAATCCCGAGGACTGTTGGTGGTGTGGGCACCTGTCCCAGCCTTTTCCCTCTTCTCCACGAGTAGCGGGGGTCATCAGAGGGAAGGAGCCAGGACGGAGAGAGCCCAGGGCCATTGGGCTGGGCTTGGGAGAGGGGTTAATTTTCACTGGAGCGCAAATGCGCTCCAGCTCTTTCTCTTTAAAAAAAATAATGGCAGACGCGATGGGCGCGATGCCTGTGATGTCTTGCAGCCCATGTGGACTTAGGCCAATGATCCCGGATGCAGGTAAGCCTTGGCCAGAGAGAGAGAGAGGGAGAGAGAGGGAGAGAGAGAGAGAACATAATGCACCCTCAATGGTCTCTTAATGGGAGCTAGATCTCCCCCATGCATACACTTGCTGTGCTTGTTCATATGGCCCCAGCCATTGAAAATCAAGCATGTGGCTCTTGTCCCACCCCTTCATCTGCATAACTTCACAGAAGGTTCTGTTCTTGGGTTCACCCAAGTTTAATGGGATATTGGGAGCTAGATTTTAAAAGGTGGTTTATGAACTAGATGTTGCCTTCATAATTCTGTCACATTGAAATGGGGCTTCTACAATAAGCCCCATTTCCTCTTTATTATATATTCTTCTTGGCATCTATGCTTGAATCAAATTAGTTACAAGATTTTCATACATTTTCCCAATAACTTGCTCTTCCTTGTAAAATATCAGGACAAGATTTTATATGCCACTGTTTAAGAAAATGGCTTTATTCAGCTCAACATGATTCCATCTAAGTGCACTTTATGAAGCCGGGTAATGATTTTTGGGTAGGATGCTATCTAAAAAATCGGTGGGTGGTCTGTAATAAGAGTAAGGGGCACATGATGTGATTCTCTATGTAATTAGAAAGAGACAACAATGGTAAAGCCACAAAATGAGTGGAGAGCAGCTGAAGAGTCAGGAAATAATTAATAGTAGGAACAGGATTGTCTGTTTCATCTTGCTGTTATGTTATTTAAAACTTGCACTCATGGGTTCTATTACAACCAGTGTTACCAATAGTGAAGAAAGAGTAAAAACTGTATAACATGGGGCAATGGGATTAGCACCATGCCTTTGGGTTCCTGGAGAAATCTTGTGTTTATTTGTTGCCAGTTTGCGATTTTGTGCGCTGATTTTGACTGCTCGCGTGGGAAGCCAATGGAACTAACTGTTTAGAACAGGGGTGGAGAGACTGTGGCCTTCCAGATGTTGTTGGACTACAACTCCCATCTTCCCTATCCCTTGGCTATGCTGGCTGAGGCTGATGGGAGTCAGAGTCCAACAATATCCGGAAAGCTACAGGTCCCCCCCTTGATTTAGAATCTAAAAATCACCCCTTACAATGGTCCTGGCAGGGAAATCTGTAGCAGTATTGTGTGTTGCATTTGTTTATTAGACCTAATCCTTGTTTGCTGGAGGGAAAGACTGTTGTCATTGGCTTCTTGCTAGAGTTTTTTTTTTTTTTTTTTAATCTGAAATGTATCAAGGGGAGGGGCGGGTTGGTTGAGTGAAGGTAAGGGAGCATTTGAGTTTGCATTTTTAAGGGAATTTTCCTAATTTCTCACTTTTAAACCAAAGTGTCACCCAAAGCCATTTTCCTTAAAAAATTCCTCTTCTCCAAATTTTGCAGTGGAGTTCTCCAAACATGCATATATTGGTAAAATGTACATATTCATGAAAACGGTGTTAAAATGCATTACATTCAGAAAAAACTGCCTGCATAAATTATGCATATTAGGCAAAATTGCACCTGAAAATGCAAGTGTGGCAAAATGCGCACAAAAATATGAGTGGTAATTTTTCCCTCTCGCTGGCGTGGTTGCTCCGTTCCTGGCACTTATATTCATCTTTGGTGGGAATGTCAACAGGTCAAAACTTTTTGGTCAAGGGTTTTCCAAACCATTACAAACATTATTAATGTTGAAGTAGAAACTGACCCAGCACTGGCTCTACTTTCTATTTTTAGGAATGCCAATAGAAACATTATTCCCAAAGCCTTGGTCACCCATTTGCTGGTTGCAGCCAGGTGGGAAATTGCCCAATTCTGGAAAAGCGACAGACCTTTTGACCATCAACGCTGGTTTGATAAGATTTGGAAACTAGCTTTAAATGATAAATTGACACAACATAGCAGGTTAGCAAGAGGAGAAATAACATCAGACACATTTGTGGAAAACTGGTTGGACTTTTTCACATTTATTAATATGAATCCTGGCGAACCTAGACCCCCAATGACTCAGGAATCCTTTTGGTCAGAGGTTCTAACTTAACCTGCATCTTTTTCTGTACCAAGTGCTTATTGAAGGAATGAACACCCATGCTTTTTTATAGTGGTGCTGTGAGAACATCTATATTGTTGTTGAGTGTTTTCTTTTACTCTGTGTATTTATTGTATTTGTCCTTATTTGAAAATCAATAAAAATAGTATTTAAAAAAATGCATAAGGATTTTCAGGCAAAATAAAATAAAAGTTTAACTTTTAACTTTTATTTAAAATAAAAGTTTTATTTTGGGTAAAACTCAACAAAATTCTGGAAAAATTCTCAATGTTTGGGGCAAACCACTTGATAAAGGACATGTGAGAAACCAACGTGGCGCTAGATTTGAGGTGACCCTCAAAAAAGTGCTCTCTAGTGAGCTCCTTCTATGATGTAGAATCTATGTCATTGGATGCCCTGGTACTGTGAGCTTACCTGGAGGCAGCTGTGTGAACAGAAGGCAGCACCTGTGTTTCTGAAGAACACAGACACATATATAGTGTAAAATTACATCACTGGGTAGTATCCAATGTCGCCTCTTCACTTCTGCTAATTGTGTTGTGACCGCAGGATCCACCACTGGTGCAAAAGGAAACGATTGCTTCCTAGAGCCACACCAGAAATGACCCAAAATACTCATTTCTCAAACAGGTAAGATGTGAAGCTCCCTTCTGTGATCTAATCCATTCGAAAACAAGTGTTTTGGCTCACTTCTGGTTGCTTGATAGATATCTATATAGATATAAAGTATGTAAACCGGAGGGTAAGAATAAACAAAGGATGGAAAGTCTGAGCTTTTAAAAGTTTGACATGTAGGAAGAGGCTTGGATTTGGAGTGAAGTTTATTTTTGTCTGTCTGTCTGTCTGTCTGTCTGTCTGCCTGCCTGCCTGTCTGTCTGTCTCTCTCTCTGCCTCCCACCCCATATGTGTGTGTGTGTGTGTGTGGCTATGTCATAAGAATAGCAAAGAAGGGCACAGAAATTATTGCCCTTGTACTGGGCGAAGATTTTCATTCCATTTTCATCTGTCATTTACAAATTGCTGCACTGATTCTACCAAGTCGGCACTTCCTTGTACGTTAACAAAAATGTGAATAAGATGGAATGGAAGGCATTCAATGATGTCAAGGTGCATTAGTCACTGGCCACTGATTGACTTGAGTTGTAGATGCAATCCCCAAAAAGAACGACTGATATTTAGATTTGGGGACTGAATCTGTCAAAAACCACTCTTTGGGAATGTTGCTTGCTGATCTCTCTTTTTTGCTTTCATTTCACCATGCAAAGTTCAGCAAATAAGAAAAGAAAAAAGCCTGCACCAGTTAACAGAACACACAGGATAAAATTTCCTTTCCTGCATTCACAACTCCAGTATGCTGTGCAGTGCTGACAATTTACCCCAAGGTAAGTTCAAAATGGGGAAAAAAGGAGAAATATTTTGATTGCTTGAATGCTTTCTGGGCACATTGATCACAGATTTCACACTCCCTGCACTCTATCAATATGACAAAGTCACCTACTGGAGGTAAGTTAGCACAAAATAAAGTATATAACAGCAAAGCATGCCCAAACTTCAGTGGTTTTTCCCCCCATAGCCTTTGGAACCAAAATACATTTTTCAAGTATAGCTTTTTTGCTTGTTTGACCTCTTTAAAATCAGAAGGTCAAATATTTTCAGGTGCAAGCATCAAATAGAACAGAACAGAACAAACATATAAATTAGTTAACTGTACCGTGCAACATATTGCCTACAAAACCATCTTTCTATTCCTCTTTCAAACGGGCCATTTTCCCTGTCCCTCAAAGGTCCAGTGCTCTCATAAAAACAACAGCAACCAACAAATATTTTGTTTTTAAAATTGGTTTATTCATAAAAAAATATGGCAGAAATTTATGTTAAACTATTAATCTGAAGGCTTTCAGATTGGCTCACAATTTAAAACAATTCTCAATACTTTGAGTATAAAAACAGAAATATTAGACAATGCAATTGCATTGTACATAGGGTTGCTTTTGAAAGTGGTTTAAAAACTATAGCTAGTGAAGAATACAACAGTCTACTTGATAACAACAGCCACCAACAGATATTCACATATGCTCTGCTCTGGTTCCCATTTTGCTTCTGGGTAAATTTCAAAGTGCTGGGTTTTACCTTTAAAGCCCTAAATTACTTGTCCTGATTATCTTAAGGAATGTCCTCTTTTCCTGTATGAGCCAGCAACCAAGTACTAAAGATATTGTGATGAGGCCTTCTTTGAATTCACCAGGTGATTGCCACTAGGAACAGAGCCTTTTCTGTAGCAGCCCCAATGCTGTAGAATTCTCTTCTGAGAGATGTTTATCTAGCCTCCTCCCTGCTGGCTTTTTCAATGGCAGATAAAAAAGAGTTTCTGGTTAAGTGAACCTTTTAAAACAGACTGCCATTTTTATCACACCCTAGACTGATTTTCACAGTGCCATTTTCCTGTCATCTGGGCAGAAGTTTTTTGAGTTTGTTTTTATTGTATGACAAGCTAATATACCCGGTGTTTCTCAGGCTCCCTAAGATATATGTCTGCAAGGTAATCACCTTAAAGTAGTAGGTCGGTGAGTTAACTTTTAATCAAATTATATTTGTTTCCTTTCTCGCTCTCGCTCACCCTCACAACAACCCTGCAAGGTAGGCCAATGCTAGGCCTGTGAAGTAACTTATTTATTTATTTATTTATTTATTGCATTTCTGTACCGGCCAACAGCCGAAGCTATCAGGGTAGTTCACAAAAGTTAAAACTATGCGAATGAAAGTATAAAACAACAGTATAAAAACACAATATAAAAATACTATATAAAACACAACTAGGGTAAAACTAAGCAGTGATTTAAAATGAAAATTTAAAATGTAAATGTGCTCACTAACCAATTGCTGCAAAGGGGTTAATGGCCTAACCATGGCTTAGCATGTTGTCTGAACAGGCCCAGTTTGTGAATGGTCAGGCAGCCAGTGGCATGCTCAACACCAGGCCTGGACACAGTAGCAGAGCTCTGCTCCCCACTGGTCATGTGAACATCCTGTCTGGGGATGCTGGAGGTATTCAAGACAGACTAAAATGAGTTCAGATTTCTAAGAATCCAACCTGCAGAAACTGCTCTGGACCATCCTCCCCAGGCTGTGCGGAGTCCACGGACTTTTGAATTTATTTATTTACTTTCCTGAAATGTATGCAAATTCATTTGCAGAAAAATACACAACTTTCTGCTGAGACATGCTATGCTGGGGTGGGGAATCAAATGGAATCAATATAACAGGGGTGGGGAATCAAATGGAGAAGGTGGGACAATTCACTAAATTTACAAACTAACATAAATTATGTAAATTGTTGCAAAATTTCTTAAGGAATTATTTGCGTATTTTCCATATAATGGGGGGGGGGGGAGGGAATGAATCTCTTTGTGAATGGAAGAATGACTGACACTGCACAATCTATGAAATACACACAGGACAGATTTCCCAAGATTTGGACATCCCTAATTCCTGTTATGGATGTAAGGCATGAAGTATCATACATGAAACAAGTGGGGTTAATTGGTTTTGTTTTCCATTTGTTTCAAAATGAAAGGATAGGCAGTTCCACTGAGGCACATGGAGGGGGGGAGTCTATTGGGCTGCTAGAAATGATTTGGAAGGCTGCATCCCCAAGCTCATCTCAGCCCTATTTTCATTAATAGAAATGAATGGGTCTATGGGTCAAATTAAAGGTTACATGGAAGCTTGTTGGGAACAGTGTGTGTGTGGGAGGCCTTAGCTAGACCTAAGGTTTATCCCGGGATCATCCCAGGGTCATCCCTGTTCATGTAAATGACACACAGGATATGCCGGGAGCAGGCAGGGATGACTCCGGGATAAACCTTTGGTCTATCCCGGGATAAACCTTTGGTCTAGCTAAGGCCAGAGAGAGTGTGTGTGTGTGTGTGTGTGTGTGTTACCGTTTCTCCATGCTATTTTCCCAACAACCCCCACCTTCCAAGCTTTCGTTGGCCTCATCGGAAAAGATACAGATATGGGGTTTGTTTCTGAACCACCCCAAATTCCAAATTTCATTGCCATCACTACTTATGAATGAAATTATTCCTTTGTTAAGAAGCACTCATAATCTAGTCTTGTTCTAGTGTAACAGAGCAGTCCTTCTGGCAATGTCCATTATTAGGAATTATTGACTCAAGTATATTTTCTTGCTTACTGCCTGCAGTATATCTTTCTAACAGGATTTGTATTGGATTTTTAAATTGTATTTTATCTAGTCTGCCCACACACCAACCTCTATGAAATGGGGAGGGAATCTGGTGGCCTGTAGATGTTTTAAAAACTCCCATCATCCCCAGCCAGCATGACCAATGCTAAGTGATGGGGTTACAGTTCAAAACATCTAGAGGGTACTAGGTTACCTACCATTGCTCTATAAGAAAAATATAAAACTAGACTGTGACTCATTAGAGCAATCATAATGACAGAATCTTCCTTATTCTGTTCTTTCATTGTTCCTCTCCTCTCTGTGCTGCATCAAACTTTTTTCTGAATTCTTGCTTAAATAAGGCCGTTGCTAGATGAGGAGTTAGCCCGGTATGAGGCCCAGTCTCCCTCCTGTGCATCCAGATGATGCACAGGGGATTCTGGGGTCAGGCCGGGCTAAGTCCTCACTTGAACCAGGATAAGTGGATTCGCTTATGGCCCGGCTTTTCCACAGCCCCAGCCTCATGCGGAAGGTCTAGCAGGGTCCGTGGCTTTTCCCGGCTGCTCGCTTGTGAGTAGCCGGGAGAAGCCATGGACTGGGCACAGCATTCCATAGGAGTGCTGTGCCCATCGGGCTGGGGGGGGGGAATCACAGGGGGGGGAGTTGGGGCCTGGGGGAAAGAACGGGCCCGGCAGGAGAGATGGGGGGAAGAAGAATGGGGGCAGCCATGGCGGACGGGGGCGGGGGAAGAAGAATGGGGACAGGGACAGGGCCTGGCGGATGGGGGCGGGGGAAGAACGGGGACACGGGACAGCCATGGCGGACGGGGGCAGGGGAAGAAGAACGGGGACACGAGACAGCCATGGCGGACGGGGGTGGGGGAAGAAGAACAGGGACGGGGACAGGGCCTGGCAGACAGGGGCGGGGGAAGAACAACGGGGAGGGGGACAGAGCCTGGCAGACCGGGGGGGGGGGGAAGAAGGACGGTAAACAGGCATGGCGAGCAGGGGGAGGACGGGTGAGCGAGCGGGCAGGGGGTGGGCATGGGTGAGTGGGCAGGGGATGGGCATGGTGAGCGGGGGGAGGGCAAGCGAGTGGGCAGGGGGGCATCAGGCATTGTGGGGGAAAATCAGGAGCAGGGGGAGTGGGGAACCCTTTATTTTTTAAAAAAATCACTTACCTTCTTCGTTGGTGCGCTCTTGCGCACATGGCCCTTTAACCGGAAACAAACTGGAGCACGCAACGGGGCTTTCCCTTGCCCCGTCGCATGTTTACGTCTAGAAAAGGGCGACAGCGCGCGCTAGTTGCAGTGCGCCGTTGCTCCTACTCCCCACCGGATTATCTAGTAGGTCTAGCAAGGCCCTAAGACAATTGTAACATTAATTCTATGATTGGTGCATGCAGTTTGCTCTAGAACTGAACCACACGGAACCTTTTGGCACAGCTCTATTTTCTAAAACTTGGGGTGGGATGGAAAAATAAATTTCTAAGACTTTGGGAGGAAGGTAAGAGATTTTGCTTAACTTATGGTTTTACAAGGAATCTGGAAGGGATGACTAGTGTCCCATGTGGTGAGCTATGTCACTTCAGCTCCTTAGGGAAGAACCTTCTTGACTGACTCCATCTTGGATGGCTAATGTTTCCTCCCGGGAGGAAGGAGGAAGAAAATTCCTGCCTCAGTGGAACTACAGGATTGATTGCACTATCACTTCTGTTCAGTTGCTTCAGTTCAACTGCATTGCTCCCCCACATCCTATGTTATTATTCCGCCTTTCTATATTTATGATGCACATGGGTGCATTGATAAAACCTTGGAAGAAGAAGAAGAAGAAGAAGGAGGAGGAGGAGGAGGAGGAGGAGGAGGAGGAGGAGGAGGAGGCGGAGGCGGAGGCGGCTTGAGTTGATCATACATATGATTGTGTTAAGGTCCGTTGTGCAGTGCTTTATTTCTTGTACGTATGCAGTCCTACTCAGCAGTTAAAAACAGAAAAAGGATCTTGATATGTACAGTACAAATGCCTGTACAATCAGATAAAATTTGCTTCTTCTTCTTTGTGTTTCTTTTTCCTTTTTACACAGTTTTATCAGTTCAGAGAAGTATACATGCATTGGTAATACAGGCCAACACTCAAGTCTGTGAGTGCAAGGGAAAGTGAGATGGGGCAGGGTAAGATAAGAAAAGCAAGAGATCAGATAAGTGGGTGGACGGGAAGGTAATCTACCAAATACAGAAGCACAGCCAATGGCTTACACTAGCAAAACTGGAACTGCAGTTTAGAGATCATCCAATATACGACTTTCAAACTAATTAGGAGCTGTGTTCATACCTACCTGAAATTTGGGTGTAGTTTGTAATTAGTTGTTGTTTTTCTTTTTCTTTTTTTCCAGATGACCATTATGGCCTGCAGCAGGATTGTGGGTGCCAAGATATCCTGTGTTCCCCAACCTGATTACCTATGTGGCATTATAGAATCATAGAATAGCAGAGTTGGAAGGGGCCTACAAGGCCATTGAGTCCAACCCCCTGCTCAATGCAGGAATCCACCCTAAAGCATCCCTGACAGATGCTTGTCCAGCTGCCTCTTGAAGGCCTCTAGTGTGGGAGAGCCCACCACCTCCCTAGGTCATTGGTTCCATTGTCGTACTGCTCTATGAGGTCATCATGGGGCAGTATCCAATGGCAGTCCTATGCAAATTAGGCCTATTCACTTTAGGCCTATTCCCTTGGGAGGAGCACCATTGGATACTGTAATATATGTTAATTTTGGGAGTGGCCCTTGTGGCTGTCAGGTTGTATCATAGCACATGTAGGGCATCTTTCATGGGTGGTGGAATTGCCAGATGGCAGGTGTATTTGGCAACATGATAATCAAGTCCATTCAAACTATGGAGAAGAAATTCCAGCATAGGATCCACAGATTGAAGTGGAAGAGCAAAGCAGCATGGAACCACCACACTATCCACCCTGAGAGACTGAAATGGCCACAATCCCTGTTTCAGATCATACCACTGCTTTAGGAGTGTTTCCAGATGAAGCATCTTTAGAGACAGAACATCCAGTGACACCTATGGGTGAGCCAGGAACACATGCTGTTATTCTGAGAGAATTCCCAAGCCCAGGGAGAGGCTGGATTTGAAAAACAAAGGACTTTGTGGGTTAAGACCAATGTATCTACTAACTAGTTCAGTATATCCAGATATTAATTTCTTTTCTGTTGTCTATATGCTGATAGTAGAAACTAAAGGGGGAGGATGTCTTGCCACCTAGTGGTAACAAAGCAAAAGTGATTCTTTTAGAATAGTTGGAACTGAGCATGCCCAGGCGTGTGCTTCTGGGTGTGGTTGCAAGATGGATGCCAAACTGAAATGTACAAAGAAATAAACCAGCTATTATTTCATCCTACTAGTGTAGGCTACCTATGTTACAGATACTACCCTATGTTTACAGCATGATCTTCAATGGCCTGGGATCACAAGAGCAGGAAGCAGTAGCCCCAGTGCGTACATTTTAAATGGCACTAATCCAGCTACTGAATGGGAGTGGGCAGGCACCAGAAAATGTAAACATACTGGGATATTGGGGGGCATCTTGGGCTCACCAGGCCTTTATTTTTCAAGCCAGAACTGTTTACTCATGAACATTTGGTATAGCCTTACTCTTACAAAGTAGATGTTTTAAAAATAGAGAAATGGTGAGTTTCTGCCTGAGAATGTGTATTTTATTGCTTTAATGGTTTAAGAAAATAAGACCTGTAGTAAAACTGGATATTTGCAGTTAATGTAGCATTAACTAATGAAAAAAATGCAACTAAAATATCCAGGGTTTTTTTAAAAAATATTTTGTTTTTATCAATTGCATCAAAGCCTTTTTACACTTATCCCATTTTCCATAATGCTGCTCCATCTTCTAATCTAAGATGATAATTTTATCCATTTCTGACTAGATTAGCTCTCATTTAACTGCAGTCTAACAAGCATGAACGAACTGATAAAGCTGCAGAATTTCACTAGCCAGCCTTGGTAAATGGCTATAAATGGTATTTTTCAGATGTACATGCTCAATCTCTAATGCCCTTTGTTTACTTGTTTATGGCCCTGTTCAGAAGACACCCCTGCCGGAACGGATAGTAGCCGTGATACTAACCTCAACCAGAAAATGATCTGTCCGTGACAACACAGAGGTATTTATCACCTTGGCCCACAGATCCATCTGTTTGGAGCTGAAAACAGCATTGAGGGTGTGACCTGCGGAATGTGTGGGTTCAGAGACCAGTTGGGCTAGGCTCATGTTTGTCATGGATGCCACGAATTCCCGAGCTGCACCTGCCAAACTGGTCTTGAATGGGATGTTGAAGTCACCCAGGACCAAAAGCCTGGGTGACTCCAACACCAACTCCAAGACCAGTTCTGTGAGTTTGGCCAGGGAGTCTGATAGGCAGTGGGGTGGCTGGTACACTAACAGAATCCTCAGTCTATCCCTGGTGTTTAGACTCAGGTACACAAACTTGATGTGATTCAATTCCCGGACAGGAATTCTGGTCAGGTTGAGATTGTCTTTGTAGACCACAGCTACTCCATCCCCCCACCCACTTTTCCTCACCTGCTTGCTAACACAGTGCCCAGCTGGGAGGGCCTGGGCCCATGTTGGGCCACTGTCATCTCCCAGCCAGGTCTCTGTGAAGCATGCCAGGTCGGCCACCTCATCTATAAGGAGGTCATGGATGATATTTATTTTGTTTTTAACCAACCTGGCATTGCATAGGAGCAAGGAGAGTGTCCGTGGTTGGCCTGGTTCATTCTCCAAGATCCCTGGGGTAGTGGGGTGACTGGAAGGTAAGATGGGTGTTATATATCTATCTCTCCTTCCCCTGTAATGGCACTTCACCCTGCCATGACAATATCTCCCTCTGCCCTTCACAACTCATATTGCCAACCCCTTTCCCTTACATATTATGCTCTATAATAACACAATACCCACAATAGCAAAAACAATGCAAGACAATGCACACACAAACACACACAGCCAGTCGAGTCAGTCAGGGAAGATAGACCAGCAGCAGTCCACCAGGCAGCAGCCGTCCAGGCAGAGATCGTGGCGGTGGCAGCTGCAAGTACCCCCCCTCTGCCCTGGACAAAGCCCCCCTTCATGTACTGGCTCTCCCTGGCACCCTCAACTCTCTCTCTCTCTCTCTCTCTCTCTCTCTCTCTCTCTCTCTCTCCCGTATTTCTTCGATTCTAAGACGCACTTTTTTCCCTATAGTAACAGCTCTAAAAATTGGGTGCGCCTTAGATTCGATGGCGCCTTAGAATCGAAGAAATACGGTAATTACATTTGTCGAGTCTGCAGCGGGACGGGCGGGGAAAGAGGGTAGGGGGTGAAGAGCGAGCGAGAGAGAAGGGAATGGAGAGAGAAGCGGGGGGGGAGAGGGGCAACGTCTCGGAGCATCTCAAACGTTGCCGCTGGGAGCCGGCTGGGAGGGACCCCAGCTCCGGCAGGCCAGCGAGCTTCCAAAGAGCTCGGCCTCGCCTCTGTTAAGGAGATGGGAAGCAGAAGAATCACCTGAGCAGCGCTGGTTGGGCTCGCCCGCCCACCCCCTCCCGTCCGTGTGAATGGTGCAGACCAGCTTTTGAATGCATGTGTGGATGTCCGTTCCCAGGCAGGGGACGATTGGTTCCTGCTTCCCATTCATGTAACCTGCCTCTATGCATGTGCATGTGGGTGCGCGCGCGTGTGTCTGTGTCTCGCTCGCTCCCTGTTCCTCTCCCCCTCCGCTGCGTGTATGTACCGTAAAATTGCTTTGCTGGCTGATTGGAGAAATTTATTTTTTCTTCGAATCAAAGCTTTTTCCCCCTGCTGGTGGCACTGAAATTAGTGCGCGCCTTAGATTCGATGGCGTCTTACAGTCGAAGAAATATGGTATATATTCTCCCTCCCAGATGGAGGCAATGGCTGGCTGAGCAACAGGTGGAAGCAGCCCTGCCTGCAGACAGGTTGACCAGCAGGCTGGCAGAGACAGGTAGGTGCTTTAGGCTTCTGCAGCTAAGTAGCCTCTTGCAAAATCTTTGCCTTAGTGCTGCTCTGTTCACATGCGTTATGCTGTAAACACAGTAGAAATGTATACCTAGACAATTTAGAAGGAATCCCAGAACAACAGTTACCAGATGGAGAACATTCCAAGCCCTTCTCAAGCTCCTGTGTTGCTTAGGCAACTACTCGTCTGACTGGCCACCACTATGGCTCAAGTAGACCACTTGGGCCCTTGGGCTGCTGCGCCTGCATTTTCTCACAGCACTTTGTGCCACGATGTACTGCTCTCTATGGCCCAGGGAGGTTGACTTAGACTCTGAACTTAATGGGCTTATCAGAGGCGGTGGGGTGGGGGAGGTCACTTCAAAATGTAGCCAGCCAGCCCAGCCTCATTGTTTACTTATTACTTATTAGTACATGTAGATCCCACCTCTTTTTCCTCTTGCAAGGGGCAGGATCTACGTTACTGGTTTATAATGGTATTGAAGTACACTGACAACAGTTGGGGGCCGGGACACATTTCATATACTGTTTTCAAACTGTTTTCATAGTGTTATATCCTGCTTGGTGTAGATCTGGCCATGATCCTCCTCCTTTCCATTTTTTGCTCACAACCACCTTATGAGATAGGTTAGGTTGAGAGGCAGTGATTGGTGTCATCCAGTGGGCATCATGGCCAAGTGGGGACTAGAACCCAGATCTCCCAAGACCCAGTCCAACACTTTAACCACTAGGCAACTCTGCTACCCACCCCTGGAGCTCCTTTTGCTGAATGGGTACCTCGACTGTTGTCCCAATTTCTTGTCCTGATGGCATCTGTGGTTACTCATAGTGGGGGAGGGATGGTTATATTTCATAGACCCATTTAACCTTTGGCAGCAGTAGATCAAGCCAGGGAGAGGAGACCCTAGGAACGTGGGCGGGCGGGGCAGGGGGCAAAGCTGCTACACCTCTGGTATTAGTTGACACATAGGATTGGAAGGGTTACATAAAACTGAATACATTTCTTAGGTTTTTCTTTCTCTCAACTTTTTGATGCTTGATGAAGTGCAATATGGATTGTCCTGACAAACAAAAGTGTGTTCCACGCACAGAACCTCAGCTCCAGAGCATGTTTCAATTGCCAGCCAGAAGATTCTGCCCTGGAATACATTAAATAAAGTAGAAATAGGACTGCCTTTGAGCATGTATAAAGTGTTTTTTGCCTTAGCTAGAGCTAAGGTTTATCCCGGGATTGTCCTGGGGTTATTCCTGCCTGCTCCCGGGATCCCCTGTGTGTCATTTACATGAACAGGGATGATCCCGGGATGATCCCGGGATAAACCTTAGGTCTAGCTAAGGCCTTTGTCACTACTGAATCTGTACAAACTGCTACACATCTAGCATTGGGAATAAAAGAATCCACGATAACAGGGGTATACTCCAGATATAGCTGAGTCAATGCACCTCTTACTTTAGAAATTAAGCAGTGGATTGGTATATTCTACCATTAAGTCTGGAAGATCAGGCTAAAATGTCTCACTTTCAACATGTGAATTATTTCATGATAAAAAAAAATGAAATAAAACACCCTCTCACTATCAAAAAACTGCCTAATATTTTTTCCTTCAATTTCATGCCGTTACTTCTTGTTATGTCCCTTGTACCAATGTAAATAATTTATTGCCTTCCTTGGTGTTTATACCCTTCAAATATTTATGGATACTTATGTCTCCTCTTAGTCAGAGCTTGGATGAATTATATATATTTATGCCTTTTAATCTCTCCTTATAAGTGAATCCTCCTAAGTACCTGAGGGACACATTTTCAGAAAGCATTTAAACCAATTTCAAAAGTGATTTAGGAATTAAAGGGAAAGGCCACTTTCACACATGACTTTAAAAGTGCCTTTGAGCCTCTCTCATGACATTTTTGTGCACTTGTAAATGTTCATCCAGGGCAGAATGTTGAAGAAAGACTTCAATTTAGGTTTAACATTTGAATCTCAAAGGCAGAAATGTTTGATTAAATAAATGTAATGCTTTCAGTATTATTTATCGAAACCCTAGAATTGTGCTTTGCGGTGTCTCAAGGAAAACTGGGCCAACTTGCGCCCAGCTATCCTACATCTCCTATTCTAATATTTGAAAATAAACCTGTCCAACTTCTCTGTAAAGAACTGTACTTCTGATGTAGGGGCAGTTCATGCAACTCCACATGAGAGAAATGTGCAATGCCTCAGGTAAACATGGGGAAAATGTCAACAATGAAGGAATCATTCCCCATCAACTTTGAATAGGTTGAATCAATGACTTATGCTCTTCTGTACTACTTATGCTCTTCTGTACTGCTTATTCTATAATACCTTTCATATTTTTTTTAATGAACCCTTTCTATCAAAACTGCCAGGATGAATGGACACTTTTTACATCTTCCCATCTTCCAATTTCTTTCAGATCAAAATGCAGCCACTACTCTCAGTGTTGCTAAATTCTGTGCTGCAGCATGTAAAATTCACCCAGGAACTGACCTCAGAGAATATAAGATGAGCCATGCTGGATCAGGCCGATGGTCTATCAGTGCTCTGTTCACACAGTGGCCAAAGAGCTGATGACCAGGAACCCAAAGCTGGACATGGGTACAACACCATCCTCTCACCCATGTACCCAGCAACTGGTGTATGTACCCCACCAATTGACATATGTAGGCTTACTGCCTCGAATACTGGAGATAGCACATAGCTATCAGGAGTAGTAGGCATTGATAGACTTCTCCTCCAGGAATGTATCCAACGCCTTGTTAAAACCATCCAAATTGGTGGCCATCAATACATCTTGTGGTAGTGAATTCCATAGTTTGACTATGCGCTGTGTGAAAAAGTCCTTCCTTTTATCTGTCCTGAACCTCCCCACCAATCAGCTTCATGGGATGACCCCAGGTTCTAGTATTAGGAGAGAGGGAGAAAAATGTCTCCCTATCCACACCATGCATAATTTTGTACACCTCTATCACATCTCCCCTTAGCCTCCTATTTTCCAAACTAAACAATCCCAGCTGTTGTAACCTTCCCTCATAGGGGAGATGCTCCAGCTCCTTGATCATTATAATTGTCCTTATCTGCACTTTTCCAGCTCTACAATATCTTTTTTTAGGGGTGGTGACCAGAACTGTACACAGTACTGTAAGTGTGGTCACACCATAAATTTGTATAAAATTCTCACAGATACAACACCTATTTGTTGTATTTGGCTGCCATTTCTCATCTGAAGTTCTTTTCTATGGCTCAGCTGAAATGGGTCTTCTGTAATTGGCTTCTACAGTATTTGTGTGTGGTAAAGTATTTCATTATGCAGTTTCATTAAACCGCAGCAGTGTAGCACTTCAGGTTTTCACTACTGCATTCCATCCTTCACAATCCCATTTATGCTGCCTACTGTACAGAATTGCACAAAAGGCTCACTTAGCTCAACATTAATTCAAATTTTTGTATAGCTACTGTACACTCTGCTGTGAATTGTGAAGGACACAATTTCCCACCTTTTCTTTCAATGACTAATGCATTGCTTGGTGGGCAATTCCGCCTGTTTGATGAAACTAGTGCTTGCTATGTATGGCATTATCCTCGAATAAAAGCAAAGGTAGCAACGGGCCATCCTTCTGGGGAAGCAGTTGGCTGCTGTTCTCTTGGCAAGCTGCTTTGGTGCTACCTTATTAAAATAGGCAGCCACTGAGTAATTCCACCAATATGCACCACCAACTAACTTCTCATCAAGTGCCAAATTTGCTGCTGGCCAGCTGTGTCTTGAAAACACTGCACAGTAGCAGCACAGGTTAAGTTGTGGCTCTGATAAGGTATGTTCCTGAACTGCATTTTGGTACTTGAAGAAATATTTATAGAAATATTATCAAGCTTATGCCTTTGTGCTTCATATAGGGCTTTCCCCTATTGCTCAAAATAGTTCACATTAACTCAGCAATCCATTGTTGTTGTTACTCTTATTTATCTATTTTCTTACATTTTTATTCTGACTTTCTTTGCAAGGTATTCAAGGCAGCTTAAAAGGTAGCACTCTGCCCTGATCCAGTGGAGGGCTCTTCTAATAGAAGGGAAAGGGTGGGAATTTTCACTGATTCCTCCCTCCCCATGGAGCCCTCTGCTTCTCCTGCAAATCTCCCAACAGTTGGGAGACCGTCCAGAACAGCATGGGAATGGAAAGATCTGGATACCACTCTATCTCTCACTCTTAGCTTAACCTGTGCCGCTACTGTGCAGTCTTTTCAAGAGACACTGCTGGCCAGCAGCAAGTTTGGCACGTGATGAGAAGGTGGAATAGGTAGCTGCAGGCGGAAGGGGGGGGGGGGCTCAGTGAAAATCATAGAATCACAGAATAGTAGAGTTGGAATGGACTTATAAGGCCATCGAGTCCAACCCCCTGCTCTTTCACAAGGATTTGAATGTCTGTCTGTCTGTCTGCCTGCCTGCCTGTCTGCCTGCCTGCCTGTCTATGGACAGAGAGGTAGAGGTAAAGTGGTATCCAAATCCTTCCATTTGATAGATAGGATGCCTTCTTCAAGCATTGAAAACCTGTAAGCATGAAGGGCAGATGGGGGTGTTCCTGCCAGCCCCATTTGCTCCCCCTGGGGTCTCCCTGTGTTGAGGGGGAACATCTTAAAATGGATTGCAATTGAGTCTGGCTGAACATGTTTTATTTATTTATTTATTAAATTTATACACCGCCCCATAGCCGAAGCTCTCTGGCTTCACAGGACCAGGAATCCTGCCTTATCAGATCCTCTTCAAACCTTCCCCATCAACATAGGGAGATCATTGGTAGAGGGGCTGGGGCTGGTGCATGCACTCCTATCTGTTCTCCACACTTAATTGTTCAATGCCTGACAGAACACATTGAAACAACACATGTAAACAAGCAGAAGAATAGTGATATAAAAACAGGCACATCAGAAGCATCAACAGATCACATCCCAGTCTGTCATCGATGCCTGCTGAAATAAATGGGTCTTAACTGTCCTGTGGAATGCAAACAGTGATGGGGGGCATTCCATGGTTTACAGAAAAGGCTTTGTCTCTTGTATGGAATGGTTGATGAAGACAGGACACAGAGCAGTGTCTTGTATGTTCAACTGACTATGGAGCGAGGTTCATATAAGAGGAGGCCATTTCTAACCCCATACTATTTTAAAAATCAAGACTAGTGCTAGGAATTGAACCTTGGTAAAAAAAAAAATCTGAGTACAAGGCAGAGAGGTGAGGTCTGAGCCAAATCACATATCCCTCCCAAAGTGCAACTGCAACAACAACAACAACAACAACAACAACAACAACAACAACAAATTTACAGATGGCAAACTGGTGATGCTGAGGGAAACACACACACATACAGACACACTGCCATTTTTTTTTAAAAAAAAATTCTAAGTTATTTTATTTTCTTGGAAATGAAGATAGCACTGGAGACCCCAACTCTAACTGCTGTGTTTATCCTTCTCAGAAATAATATCTTCCTAGTCCCTCCCCACCCCCAGTTTCTTAAATATATGCCAGTCTCTGTCTTGTGAATCTTAAAAACAACATCTCTTGCCTATGAATAACATATCTGTTCATTTTCTGTGTAGGAAGGGGTTTGTTATTATTTTAAATTATTTTAATTTTTATTCATCTAAGAAAGTGGTTTGAGACAGGTCCAATATAATTTCAGCTTCATTAGAATAATGGAATTATTGTCTGTAATTCAAAATGAAACATGGCGCCTTGGAAACCAATTAAGAAGAATAACACAATCATTCATATCCATCCAAACCTTTCACAAATTTGGCCTTTTGACCTTTTGGAGTGATCAGATAGATGATAGATAGATAGATAGAGATAGAGAGATAGAGATAGATAATGGTATAGTGAGTTGACTGTCAAAGCTCTGATGTGGCCTAGATGGTAATTATTGCTAAAATGTGATCTGTCAAACCATTTATTTCATTAAAGACATGCAAAACAGATGGGAAGATGGTGACAGAATTCAGATTGGATGTGCTCAGCAATACATTGAAAAAAATGTTATCCTTCTGGACAAATAAAACACCCTTTTATTTCAGCATTTCACAGATGGAACAGCTCTTTAGGCAAAGCACATCTTGGGATACCTCAGGCCTCCATGAAGAAAGTACTATAAATTGTGAAGTGGAGACATGAAGCCAGAAGCAGATGAAAAAGCAGGAGGGAAAGAAATAAGGGATCATAGGTGCATTGTAACATTGCCTAAGGGAGGATTTGGCTTGCGGGAGAAAAGGGTTGCTGGCAAACTTCAGTCAACCCATCCAAAAGCTCTGGGATGTCCTAGGGCCAATTCACATGTACATATATATCGCCTGTTTACTTGATTACTTAAGACTTGATGACTTACAGCTCAATGCCTGAACTGATTCCATTGGGATATATATGGTGATATAAAAGTTCATTCTGTGATGTTTTATTTGTCCTGGCTTGTTAGACTATTTGATACTGCAGTCATTGGTTCATCGAAGTCCAGAGTCCTAGGCAGATGGCTAGCATACCATACTCTGTAATAGCTTAGCCTTTAAAACTATTGTGACGTAGCTCGGTATCACTATCACATAGTATGTACTGACTCAGAGTTCTTTTTTTTTATTTAAAGCATTTATAGCCCACTTTTCCTTCCAGGAGTTGGTCAAAAATGCATAAATTAACAATCTAGAGTCCCCTTTACAATTTAAAATAAAACATGGAGGCTGCAATCTTACCTGGGAATAACTTTTACAAACATAAGAAGAGCTGTGCTGCATCTGACCAAGGGTCCATCTAGTCCAGCATTCTGTTCACACAGTGGCTGACCAGCTGTTGACAGGAAAACCAAAGTGGGACATGAGTGCAACATCACCCTCCTGCCCATGTTCCCTAGCAAGTGGTGTACCCAGGCACACTGCCTCTGATACTGGAGTTATCATCAGGACATTTTGGTTAGCAGGGATGATTACAGCATCTGTTGCCCATATTAGGACTCCCTGTTTCCTCTGAGCTTAGCTTCAGTCCTCAGTAGATGGTGGGAAACTAAATTTTCCCAGTAGCAATATATTGCTGTGAACTATCCCTGTTATAATTCAAAGTATTTTCAGATGGAGAGAGAGATGGATGGATCAATACAGCTGCCTGCATCTTTGGACTCTCTCCATGGAGTTATGGCTACGAGGACTGCCATGATGAACACAGTAACTTCAAAATCTACCACTGCACCAGAACCACCTATTAAAGGTAGCTCTCCAGGAAGGACTAGAGCCACCATAACACTATGCCCTCACTTCCCTTCCCTGCCAGCTGGCTCAGAATTTGGTGCTTGATGGTTTTGAAAGCTGATATACTGAAAGTTATTTCTTTCTGGGTGCAATTCAAGAAATGTTTTTGACTTATGAAAAACTGACTGGCTCAGACCTTGTGTACTTTAGCTTCTTCTTTCTCCCTGGTAAACCAGAGTATAATCCAGGGTGTAACCGCTTTGATAATTTCGAGGTGGTCACTTAAGTATGGGCCTGTTCAGATGACACACTCAGCCATAGTTAGGCCGCTAACCCTTTTGCAGCGAATGGTTAGTGAGTGTGTTTAAACAGTAGTTATGTCGACACCATGGTTAGGAGTGGTTCACATGACATGCTAAACCATATTGTTTAGCTCAAAATGTTTAACCTCTGTGGCTTAGTGTGTCATCTGAACAGGGTCTATGTCGCCCCCATTATGCCCCATGTAAAAGGCAGGGGTGTACGAGCAACCTTTTTTGTTTCCCCCCTCCCAGCTTTGCAGCTTTCTTCCTCAACAGGTCTGGTTTAACCCCAGATCTACCAGTAGCTATTCAAAATGTTTCTGTTTGGTCAGTTTCTCTGGATAAGGAGAGAGAGGCCACAGCTAGACCTAAGGTTTATCCTGGGATCATCCAGGGTTCGCCGCTGCCTGAGCACTGGATCCCCTGTGTGTCACCTAGATGAACAGGTTTGACCCCTGGACAATCCAGGGATAAACCCAAGGTCTAGCTATGGCCAGAGAGTGAGTGAGTGAGAGAGAGAGAGAGAGAGAGAGAGAGAGAGAGAGAGAGAGAGAGAGTTATTCAAGCAGCATTATTTTATAAGATATTTTATAAACCTTTGGTCCCTTGGTTTGAAAACCATAAATTATCCTTCTATTGCTAAAGCCATTAACTTTTGCAGCACAAAATAGCTCAATCTAATCCAATCTGCAAATTATTCTGAACTTGTGGGATAGAGTAGTGAATAGAAATGAATAAAAACAAAGCACATTTAAGTAACAATGCCTGTGATTATATTTGTGTGAATATATTGGCTGATTTACTGAGGTTTATGGAGATTTTGTTGTTGTTGTTCCATTCTGATTTTCTCTGGCTTGAATTACTGGCATTTTGGCTCACTAAACCTCCGAGTTAAAAAGCACAGCAGAAACCACTGAGTTTTGCACGGCTTCTGCACAGTTTCGGCTCATTTGAAACTTTGCTTAGGGCCTCCCTGCTCAAGTGTTAGGGAAAAAATGTCAGAACCACACACGGAGAACAAAAGAAATAGGCAAGTCCAAAGATCCCATGCCTTTTGGAGGTATGAAGGAGCTTAGATGAGCGATCCATGGCTTTCTTTGATCCATGGTGGAGTCACTCTTCTCCTCAGGTGATGAGTACTGAACCGAGAGGAACCCTTTTTCAGTTCTGCTGCCTTCTGACATATTGTCATGCTTGCTGCTTTGATGCTCCCCTGCATATTGTTTTGATATCTCTCCCTTTTCAACATCAGCCAGGAACAATTCCGCTGAACCTGGCAGTAAACAGGACATTAAAGCTATTTTCTGGTTGTTTGCCTGTTTTCTTTTGAGAGGAGCAGACGGGATTTGGCTTCATGGGAGGGGCGGGGTTTGTTTTTACATCTTTAGTCCAAAATGAACAAGTAATTAATAAACCCAAGGAATCAGTGTGCAGGGACACACAAATTAAATGCACTAGATACTTCTTTTGTACGAATTCCACGTCTGAACCAATCACTCCCGGGTCTACCTCCAGCTCCACTTAGGGCAAGAAGCTTCAGAAGCTAATTAATGGATGCACATAAGCTTCAGTCCTGAAGGACATTGTTCATTTCATTAGTTGTGCTATGCTGAATATGGGAGAATGCTGTTGGGGGATAAAATGCACAGGAGCAGAAGAAATGCTTGTCCAAGGAATGGAAACGAAAACAGCTAATGAATGTCCAACCACCACCTGATGCCCTCCTGTCGTCAAGATGCTTTCACCCAACCCAAACATGCCGTTACAAAATTACTTATTGGATTTTTTTTTACATCCCCATAAAGTAAACAGAACAAAATCTCCACCCTAGATATAACTGGATGCCTCCAAGGGAGTAAGCAGAATGTTAAAATACTGCTTAGTTATGCTTTTGGGGTTTTAAGCCAGCTGTCCTCTGGCTTGGTGCCTAATGATTCTACAGTACATTGAAGAAGAAGAAAAAAACAATTCCAGTCCTTGCTCCAGTGATCCATCTAATAAAATGTGTTTTCAAAATATTTTTATTTGCATTGATATGGTAGATAAACAATGAAATCAAATATCAAGGTTTTTTTTTTAAAAAAAAGTAAAATAACCATGATGCTGAGAATGCCCTCAAATCATTATTAATTTTTCATTTTATTTAGTATATTTATGTTCCACTTTTCTTTTTCATTATGGGAATGAAGGATGGTATACATAGGATTCCCAGGTAGTTTCCCATCTAGGCACTGACCAGATCAAAACCTCCTTAGTCAGTATCATGTGTCCATATTTGGAGAGGTGATATTCAATAAATTTAGATGGAAAATATAATTCTGTGATAGAGACTTGCCTTTCATTTTCAGAAGATGGGGATGGGGAGTCAGGAGTCCCATGGACTCCCAGTTGGCCTTGCATCTGGCTTTCCTGGGTGCCTGCTGCACGGCCAACACCCAGGAACCTGCAAAGCTAAGTCACTTCAGGAGGGCTGAATCTCACTTCAGCTTCAGTGCCGAGGTGAGGCAGCCCCCCCCCCCCCCCCCCCGGAGCGCCCTGAGTCAAATTGGGACTGTTTTGGAGTCTCCAAAATAGCCTCTGAGGCGATTCAGGGGTGGGAGTGGGGGGTCTGTGCACAGCCGTAAAAGTAAGTATTTTCATAATGTTGTTAAACTAATTCCATGTTTCTGTAGATGTATCATGTCTAAATGATACTCTCTTTGGGGCTTTACAGTCATACATAAAACCATTCCAGAGGAACATTGTAAAACTAGCCATTGCACATCTATTATTAAGTACTCCCCACATTTATACAGGAGTGTGAATACTGCTCTTGCTAATGCCTCTTAGGGAAACACAAGAATAAAAGGAATATGATGCAAAACAACAAATGTGATAAATAACAGCAGCATGACAAAACATTTGTTTGCAAGGTCAGTACCATGACCTGAGATTATGTCTGTACTCTAGGATTTTCTGGTTACATGTTGTGCTTTTGTGGTCTGCTTTGCTTACTTTGTATTTGGGCTTTTAAATACCTCCTTCTTCCCAATATATCCACATCTCATGGGACGGTGCATTTGCCTTTCCCTTTCATCGGCACTGGCTTCTGCCAGGGTGGATTGTTTTCTCCTGGGATGCCCGCACAGAGTTTGCTTGTCAGTCTCCCCCTTGTACAGTAGCAGTGCATTATTCAAGGTATATGTGCACATGCCACCTTCCCATACTGCCAGCTCAGTACTTCAAAATGGAAGTAGAATTATGAAAATATTGCACAGGTTAAGCACCTTATATGATTTTGCTTCTTCAGATCATGAACAGCAAATTCTGGACGGGTTATGAATGACTAATTTCACCAAGCAGGCATTTAACAACCTGTGCTGAACTTGATTCTGGTTGAGTTGAACATTTCCTCCATTATCTCTCCCTACTTTAAGGACCCAGTCTTTTAGCTTGGGACAACTGGAGGGAGTGGAGATTGTGGCAGAGTGTACTCACAGTTCCTAGTGGAGTGTCTTTTCCTACTGTGGGTTTTGGGGTCTGACAGGGAGAGGGCTTTCTCCATAGCAGAAGTATCTGCAGGAGTAGCAGTCCACTCCAGAGGGTTATGGGGTGTGTAGGACCAACCCTAGGGTCTGGTGGGGAGAAATGCTTTGCTTGATACTGGGGAGTGCCCACAATTGCCAACAGCCTTTTTCCTGAGGCGTGCTTTTGGGCTCTTCTGGTAGGGGGAAGTGGAAGAAGGCCAGATAGGGGTGTTTTCAGTGTTCAGTTGAACACTTGGAAGACCTCAAACCCTTTCAGGGCAAATGGGAGAACACTCAACCATCCCTAAATTGGTTTCACTGAGCCTCTGCTAAGCTACCTAGAGATGTATGAGAAGTCCATTTTGGTGCACATTTTATCAAAATATACTCCCTTCACACGTCCAGGAACTGAATATGGACTTGAGTGCAACCAGCATTTGAAATTCGTACTTTCCCAAGCTTGTGACACGATTCACAGAACAACAACAAAAAGCCTTTGAAAAATGTATAAATTTGAAAAATGCATGTGAGAATGCATACTTCTGAAAAGATGTGCACAAACACACTTTAAACAGCGGGAAGAAAATGTGCACTTTTCAAAACTGCATGGTAAAAACCTAAGCACATTGTAAGAACCTAAGCAAATGACCAGCAATGATCTGTCATGTGATTAAAGAACCAAAATGGAATTGTTTGGCTTTGGGGTCCTTTAATCTAATGCAGTACCCAACCCCTACCTTCTGTTAGCAGGGATGGTGATTTTCATGTTACCCGTTCTTAGTTGACTGTCAATAAATATAGCCACTTGCTGCAAATTGCTACTGGAGCTGCTCTGCCAATCACACCAAGGAGCAAATGTTCAAGTGCTAAAATTAGTTAACACTGCAGTGGTAACATATTAAAAATGGCATGCTGTTACACCAAGTGGCATATACTCATGCCAGTCAGTTTATGAGTTCAGGAGTAAAGGAATTTATCACATGGCATTAAATGCCTCTTCTGTCATTGAGGTTTGTATTTTTAATTTTTTTTACTGAGCTGAGAAAGGTCATCTCAAAAAGCTAAGGGCTGTGTTCCACAGGACATTTCTTGCCAAGATACCCTTCTAAAACATTTACCTCAGTGGGCTAAAATTCCTAGCCCAGTTCACAACTATTTAGGTTGTTAGCTTCGGGCTATTTTGATGACCCACTATTTTCATATTGGTTTTCTTTTTCTGATTTGTTAACAACTTTTAAAAGAACAAATAATGATCTATACAGAAGAGGATATTGTCTATCAATAAAGCTGGGAAAATGCTCATTCTTCAAAAAAGGATTAATTATCACACAAAGGTGGGAGAGGTTTCTTGCTCCTTTTTATTGTGTTCATTCTCTCACAAAGCTGAATAAAAGGAGTCCATGCTCTTAAATGATGTGTTGACCTTTAATCTTCCTCCTGTAGTTCTTAGATAACTAGTTAATTAATTTGGTCATCCATGCAGAATCTTGTAACCTATTTGTTTCCAAGTGACAAAAAAAGAGAGAAGAATTGCCATGCCATGCTTACGCTCTAGAAATATATTAAGTGTGGCTCTGACATCTCCATATTCCCATGTCCCTGCAATATAGAGAACTGATGGGAGGCATATTCATCACTAGCTCATGCTGTATTTCAGTCTGTATACATGAAATGCAACACTCAGTGCCACTTTGGACATTACTTATAGGCATTTACAGGAACAGTGTAACTGCTCCGGTAAATCATCAACTCCTATGAACATTGTGAGTCAGAATTTCACAGGTCTCCACACTGGTAGCTTTCACAATGTCAAAGTTAGATTGCCCTGTGTTCTACTTTCTTGGTTTGTAGGTGTCCTTTATTTGAAGGGCTGTCCAGTCAAAGCCTGGTTTGAAGATAACCATCAGAATGCAGAAAATAGGGGCTTTTAATTTGCGCATGCCAAAGAGCAGTTAACAACAGCAAACTGAACAGGCACAATAGGTAGTATCCTACAGTGATCATCCACAAGTGGGGCCCACCACTTCTTCCATTTCAGAAGCAAACAGCCCCAGCAATTCTGTTGTCCAAGGGAGGAGATTTTGCTCCTTTATGCAAGCCCCGCCAACTTTGGCCAGATCTACACCAAACAAGATAAAACAGTTTGAAAACTGTATATGGAGTGCGTCCTGGGCCCCAACAGTTGTCAATACCATTATAAACTGTAGTTTAAAGCAGTAGTGTAAATCCTGCCTTACTCTGTTCTAGAAATAGGCATTTCTCTTCATTTTATTTATTTACTTATTTACAATATTTCTATACCACTCAATATCTAAAAAAAGATTCCAGAGTGGAGAACATAGGTATAGACAGTAAAAAGAAAGAAGTTTTAAAAAGCAAATTAAAATTCTTCAATTTAAAATAAAGGACCAGAAAAAAAGTCGCTAGTCAGTTGGGGAAGGCTTTTTGAAATAGAGTTGTTTTCAGGAGGTGCTGGAAGCAGTCTAGTGTTGGCCCCTGCCTGACTTCCAGGGGCAGGGAGTTCCACAGAGAGGGGCCAACTCGTAAAGATTCTTCTCCGGTGGATTCCAATCAGGCCATAAGTCCATGTAGAACCACCAGGAGCGTGCCCTCAGATGACCTCAGTGATCAAGCAGGTTGGTAAGGGAGAAGGAGCTCTCTCAGGTATCCTAGTCCCAAGTTGCTGCCAGGGCAGGCTGCTGGTGATCATCATTGTGTAATGCCCACATTGGTAATGTCACAGTCATCCCCACTATGGTCAGCTGTCTTGTAGTTTTTCATTTTTCATTTATTACATTTCCATACTGGCCAATAGCCAAAGCTCTCTGGGTGGGTTACAAGAATTACTAACCTTAAAAATACATTAGGCATAGTATATTTACTAGGGATGTGCTCCGCTCCGATTAGGAGCGTAGAAGCAGTAGCGGATTGGCCTGCTCCGCCTTACCCAGAGGCGGAGTAGGAGCGGACCGTGGACCCCCTAGAAGCAAGGCGAAGAGAAGCGACCATTTTTCGGAGCTCCGAGTTCAGGCGGAGCGCTCCGGTCGCCATCTTGAAAACATTTCGCCATAGGATTGCATTGCGGCAAATAATCGCGCATAACTACGTTGTTTTTGAAGCTATCGCTCTGGAAATTCTTGTGCTCAGAGAGTCGTGGATGGGGGTCATTTTGAGACCACTCTCACCTCTCTGCGTTGTCCGTGTCGCGTGCTATATTTTTTTGAAAATCGGGTCAACCGCGCGGCTCAAACTGCGTTTCGGCTTTTCGCCCATAGGATTGCATTGAGGGAAAGAATCGGGGATAACTGGGGGGGGGTTTAAGCTGTCGTTCTGAAAATTCTTGTGCACAGAGAGTCGTGGATGGGGGTCATTTTGAGACTACTCTCAACTTTCTGCGTGCTGTGGTTCACGTGCAATGTTTTTGTGAAAATCGGGTCAACCGCACGGCTCAAACTGCGTTTTCGGCTTTTCGCCCATAGGATTGCATTGAGGGAAAGAATCGGGGATAACTGGGGAGGGGTTTAAGCTATCATTCTGAAAATTCTTGTGCACAGAGAGTCGTGGATGGGGGTCATTTTGAGACCACTCTCAACTTTCTGCATCGTACGGGTCGCGGGCTAGAAGTTTTTAAAAAATCGGCGGGAAAAATACCTTTTTCAAAGGGCTGAGGGGCAGAGTCAGCTCCCGGTCATGATGATCCCAAAGTTGGAGGAGGGCATAGGCAAAACAGGTAACTTGGGATTCTGGGAAACTTCTCTTTCTTCATCTGAACGGGCTTTTCCCCGTGTTTTTTAACACAGTAGCCCCACCAAATGCACAAACACAACCTGAAATCATATACTAAGCCAAGAATAAGAGATAGAAACACAGCACTGCTCCCCACCCTAACCTTGGTGAACAACTGAATCGATGTGGTGCAAGGGGATGAGCTCCCCTAGGGCATCTCATCGTGGACGTGCCCCCACTCTCTCCTGCACTGGAAGGCCATAGAGCCTTCCAAAGAGAGTAAAACGGTGGAGCAATGCCTATCATGAGTTGAAGTGAATGGTCACTTTTCAGTGGTGGAGCAATGCCTGTTCTGAGTCGAAGTGAGCGTTTTACTTCTTCTCAGAGCTGTTGGTGGCTGTCAGTGTCTTGAACTGGCAGCTACTTCCCCCTCCCCCGGGCACGTCCCCCTATTGCTGGTAAAAGACAGATATAGCCTTTTTAAAAAAATTCTTCTTGCTGTTTATTGAGCAACACTGCTGCTTTTAATTCCACCCCTCCTTTGTTTATTGATTGAATTATTCCATTTTATATGCATTACTGGCTTATCCTTGGCTCACTTCCTTATGCCCCCAGAAATGCCAGCTGCATGCCTGCCTGCCTTCCCTCCCTCCTCCCCTGCCCACCTCGCAGGGATGTTGTGTGTGGGGTGCCCGATTTTCAAAAATTCGCCAAAAATCAGGGGATGATGGGATTGCTTTGAAACTTGGCATGCGTGTGTATATCCCCATGAGGTGTCATGGTGCCAAACATGAGGTTTCTAACTTGAACAGAAAAAAAGTTGTATAATTTTTTAGCTTTCAATGCAAGCCTATGGGGGGGGGGGAAACGGAGCTCCGGATCCGGATCCGGAGCTCCGGGCGGAGCGGAGCGGAAGTGGGCGGAGCGGGGGCGGAGCGGCCCGATCCGGAAAATGGCGGATCTGCAAGTGAAGCGGAGCGGGGGGTCCGTGCACACCCCTAATATTTACATACAAACATATAAACAAGACACACACATATATCTACAAAATTTTACACAATCCAAAATAAGAAAAAAATCTTTGCGGGCAAGGTGTAGGTGGCCATCCTGTGTTAAAAATGTATTTAGGAACTTTGAAAATCACAGAGATATCTACAGTGGTGAGCTCCCCAAAAATATTACATTGGTCAAATGAAGCCCTGTTAGCTAGGGATGTGTGGATCAGCAAAACATGAGCTCACTTGAGTTTCATCTTGAACCTTATTCCAACTCAAGTCCATATTTCCTTTTTGCATGAAAATCCATGTGTATTTTTGTGCATGTTTTCCCCCCAGATGTAGACATCAATTGTGCGCATCTTTGAAATCTGTGGATTGTGCACCTTTTTCAAGAATATGATTGTTTTTTATGCACCATTTTCAAATGTGTAAATTCTGTCAAACACATGTTTTTTGGGTCTGTGAATTATATTGTAAGATCGGAAATGGACAGACATCAACTACAGATTGCATCTGAGTCCCTTTTCAGTCTGGAAGCTGTGAACTGGTTAAATCCTGATCACAAATGAACTGAATCAAATTTCTTATACATATTCCTTACTGTTAGCTGAGGCCTGTTTTTGAATGGAGATGGTATAGGGGAAACCTGAGACTTTCCACTGAGTGATGGTCTTTTCATTTGAGTAGAATGCTCAGTGAGGTGAAGAGAATGGATAAAAGGTAACAACTGAACCAGCTCTCAGAAAGAGAAGCAGGCTACTTTAGTGCAGTTTAAGAAATGGTGGGGAAAGCATCCATATTCTCTCTGTGGCATCATAAAAACATATAGATTTCAAGACTGTGGGCTAATCATATTTCCTCATCGTAAACCCAGTAATAGCTTTTAAGGTACAGATGTACTTCCAGAAGGAAATCAGTCAAAACCACCAAGCTTTTTTAAAAAAAATACTGGCAATGAGCTTCTCAGTTGCTGGAAGGGTCAGATGGGGGAAGGCCTGACTTCCTTCCTTAAAATTTATGTCGTGGAACCCAGCTCTGCTCCTTACTCCACTCTTGGCTCTAGCACTGCTTCAGATGGAGGGCTGATGAGTAGGGATGCCAGAGAAAACCACAATGGAATCAAATGAGTTTGGATGCTATGAATCCTCCTACATAAGTTCAGTAGACATGTGGACCAGATTTTTTTTAAAAAAACTTTCTAGAGTTTTATGCAACTTAGTTGTAGAAAAATACATAAAATAGATAAACACTGGCCAAAAAATGCACATTTTCCCCATAGGCTAAAGAACAAAATCACACATTTTGGGGAGATTTACACACTTGGTGGGGGGATTTCTTTTGCATTTTTCAAAAGTGCAAATTTGCAGAAATGTGGATTTGTGCAAATTTGGGAAATTTGAAAA
Organism: Elgaria multicarinata webbii; assembly: GCF_023053635.1. Lineage (NCBI taxonomy): Eukaryota > Metazoa > Chordata > Lepidosauria > Squamata > Anguidae > Elgaria > Elgaria multicarinata. The sequence goes on from NC_086174.1 coordinate 65,428,837, forward strand.
AAAAAAACCTGATTCCATATGAACATAAGAGGAGACATGCTGGATCAGACTATGGGTCCATCTAGTCTAGCTCTCTGTTCAAACACTGGCCAACCAGCTGTCAACCAGGAGACCAGGAGCAGAGCATGAGTGAAACAGCAATCTTCCGCCCATGTCCCCTGGTAACTGGTGCAACTGATCCTATGAATGAGCAATCTGCGAAATGCAAATGGAACAGAATCCATACATCCATACTGATGAATGAACCCTAACCATGTTCAAAACATCTTATTTATTTAATTAGTGCATTTACAGTATATCTCATCTTTTTCCAAGCAGTCTCCCTTCAAGGCACTAATCAGTTCCAACCCTGCTTAAGTTCTCCTACATCATAATTTATTTGCTTTAATCCTCCAGATAACCTAATTCTTCTTTGAAGGCCTGCACATATGCATGCTATTCGCTGTTGTGGTGCGTGTGTGTGTGTGTGTGTGTGTGTGTGTGTGTGTGTGTTTCATTCTTAAACACCACTGTTTAACAGGAAAGGGTGCAGTAGGCATGTAGCAGATGCCATTTCTCGAGGACACTGTGCATTTTTTGTTGTTTATTTATTCAGTCGCTTCTGACTCTTCGTGACTTCATGGACCAGCCCACGCCAGAGCTTTTTGTCGGCTGTCACCACCCCTAGCTCCCCCAAGGTCAAGTCTGTCACCTCCACCATGCATATTCTCAACATTGTGTCAGTGGGACACTTTAATGACAAGGAAGCCTTATGACCATGACTGTGGCAGTTAAAGTTCTGAATTTGTTAAATTATCTGCTTTTTTCAGAACAGGACTAAAGCATGGTTGGACTCCCACTACCATACCAATGAGGCAATTAATTCCCCAGGCAGGTATCAGAAACTCAGATCATTAGCAGCTCTCAATTGGGCAATACTTTTAATTATTCAGCATAATAAAACTTCTGTTTGTGGGCTATAATCCTTTCTCTGATGTCCCACAGTGACTTTCCAGGTGAATCATTCTGAAGGAAGACACACTGTCTCTCTTTTTTTCTTTTTCTTTTTGGTCTCTTGTTTCACCTGCAAGTTAATTAACTCACAGTTTGATCTTCCATATGAAGACATGAAGCTGCCTTACAACAAATCATACTATTGGTCTATCTTGTCCAGTAGTGTACACTCTTAAGGGCAACAGTTCTCCAATGTTTTCAGTGGAAACCTACCCCAACGGTGTGTTCTGTGCCTATAAGTTTCCAAGCTCAATTCAAGGTGCTGGTTTTAACCTATAAAACTCTATACAGCTTGGGACCACAATGCCTGGTGGAATGCTACTCCCGACATGAACCTACCCATATACTGCGCTCAACATCTAAGGTCCTCCTCCGAGAGCGTATTCCGAGGGAAGCTCGGAGGATGGCAACACGGGAGAGGGCCTTTTCGGTGGTGGCCCCGACTGTGGAATGATTTCCCCGATGAGGCTCGCCTGGCGTCAACACTGTTATCTTTCAGGCGCCAGGTCAAGACTTTTCTCTTCTCCCAGGCATTTAACAGCATTTAACAACCCTAAGTGTTTTTTTTTTAACAGACCCCAGAACTTTTGTTTTTAAATGGATATTGTTGTTTTTATACTGTTGTTTTTATGTTTTTGATATTTTTAAATTTTGTGTACTTTTTAATGTTTACTATTTTTAACTTTTGTAAACCACCCAGAGAGCTTCGGCTATTGAGGGGGGGGGGTAATATAAACGAAATAAATAAATAAATAAATAAATAAATAAATAAATAAATGTTAGGAACTGATGCACACAAGGGATGCATGCTACTGAGCTATATGGACCCTCTTTTATTACTTTCCCTTGTACAAGTCATATCAACAACAGCCTTTCCCCAAGGATGTGGCTCTTCAAACCCACATGTCTGGCTTCCAATTATAAGCCTCTTATCCTGTGAGATGCCCCCTAAGTCACACCAGTCCATATGAGGGATGGTGGTGACAGAAAGGAATCAATGTATTGTATTCAGATTATTATTATTGTTATTTTAAAAAAAGTTTTACTCTGGGACAAGGAGCTGATAGTGGGAAGGGTCTACAAAGCATCCAACGTTGACATTCTCCAAACCCAAATAGTGCTAGCGGAGCTCTGCCAGATCTTTCTGTTGCACTAGCAGCAGCAATCAACCCTCCAAGGAGGACCAGAGCTACCATATAATAATGCCTCACAGACCCATCTCAGATAGAAGGATACCATGATCAATGATATTGAAAGCTGCCGAGAGGTCCAGCAGAACCAACAGAAACACTCCTTCTGTCCAGTACCTGGAATTGATCATTCACCAAGGTGACCAAATCAGTCTCTGTCCCATAATCAGATCTGAAGCCAGAATGTAATGGATCTAGATAATCTGCACCATCCAGAAATCCCTGGAGCTAAGAAGATACCACATGCTTCCTTGGACTTGGGTCCACCAGAGCCTCCATAAAGTGCACATTTCCTTCAGCCATGCTAGTGGCAGTCACCATTAGTATGTCTGGGGGAATCACACACTTTCTAGTGGCTTTAGAAAATACATTTTCCCTCCTCTTCTCCAACTGGGTCCTTTAAAGCCCCAATTGGAGCAGTGGGGCGGGGGCGGAAAAGCACACTTTCCATCGGGTCTGGAAAGTGCGCATTTCCCTCCTCCATGTGAATTATGCCATTAGCATAGAGTGGGGAATGAACAATTTCTGGACCCTCTGGAAATCATGCATTTCCCTGTTTCATGCCAATGGCAGCTGCCATTAATGTGAAGGGGGAAAGGGTGGATGCTTGCCTAGGGCTCATGAGCCCTGCAAGCCCTTGGCACAAGCTCATGTGACCCAGATCATTAGGGTGGACTGCATGAATGGGGGGAGCGTTCGGGGGCAAATGCTTCCCATGTCCATAAAACCCTACTTGTCATAAAGAGCCATACACCACTAACCTTACCTGCTTAGGCAGTCTCCTCCACCGCCGCAGCTGCTTTTATAAGTCAAGAAAGGCAAGGTCCAGCTCACAGAAGTGAGCTTCTACAAGAATCCTGTTCACATCCTCATGCTGTACAATTGAAAAATATCCATTGTAACTTGACAACCATGGCACAAATTTACATCCACTGGACCTGTATCAACTATGACAGTTAGGTCAGCATGGGATATGATCAATTTTAACTGCAACGTGTCATGTAAATTATCCCAATTGGGTTTTCAATTGGACCCCCTTTTCTTCTTGTGGGCCGAAGTGTAATAGGCCTCTGATCACCTGCAAAAGTTCCTGTAGAATTTCTTCATATACACCTCCACATTGCCACCTTTTTCACTTCTTTTTGCTGACTGTGGCTACTCTGTTTCCACCCCATTGCTGTTCAGCACTATATCTTTTCTTTGCCTGTAGTACATAAGAATGAGGACAGGAAATATTGCTGTCACTCAGATTTGACTTTGTGACGTTGCCACATAACTAAATCTGATTGGCTACGTGGCTTCACCGCACAGTCAAATCAGAGTGAGGGTAGTACTAAATCTTTATTGTGCAGCATGCAGCTGAAGAAACAAAAGGGCTGTGATTCACAGCAAAGAGCATAGGTATCACCATCAGGAGCACTACTGTGAGTAAGAGAGCCAAATGATTTGCCCTTGTTTTCAGTTTCTCCTAAAGAGTCATGTAAACAGAGAGGAGTAAAAAAGGACCCTTTTAGCTCAGCCCTTGTTTAGAATATCCAACCACAGAAACCTGTGGTCATTTCTTTGGAAGGTTTGAAGTGCAAGATTTGTTTTAGCACTAGTCCTTTCAGAGGCTCATAGATCACATATTCGTCTAAGGCCAGACTAGGCTGACATACTTATACAGAACATGGGGTAAGTGCCATATATATTATTGTTCCATGCCCTTTGGAGACATTATAAAATATCGGGATAATCTATAATTGGAGAAAAACATTTTTTAAAAAGCTGCATTTATCTTCTTAAGCTGTCTCAACCTCAGAATAAAATGCCTTTAGGGATCTTTAGAATAGTGCTTGCTTCATAGAAATTGGTTCCCCAGTGCCCTATATTTAAAGGAGATAAGCAATCCAGAGTTGCAGGTGAACAGATCCAGGAGCAAGATGTCAATCATGTCTAAATGAATCCCGCCCCTTCCATTTCACAATGTCATTGTTTCTCAGCAGGGAGGGGAGAACCAGCAATTGTTTTGAGCTCACTTAAATTCTCTGAAAAATCATTGTGGCTCACTCCTGTTTTTGTTTTCAACCTGTACTTTGGCTCATTCAACAGGAAAAGTGTGCATGAAAATGCATGATGGGTTTTGATTTGTTTTAAATGCACATTTCCAAAAATGCTCATTTTTTAAAACATGATTGCAAATTTTGGGGATTTGCAAACATTTCTCAAAAAAAGGCACTCCTGCTTGTGTTCATATTAAGAATTATGAATGGGATGTGTTTGCATGATATTCAAACTGAAACAAAACTGTCATGCATCCCTATTTTTTCAGTGGTTTTTCATCAAACACCATAGGGGGGTTATAAGATGAATGTTAGGGAGAGCCAGGGACATATTGTAACATTTTAGGGGCTGCACTCAACCCTCTCTTAGGCTATGTCTGTTTAGGCCAATCTGAGTGTACTGTTTTAGACCATGGGTCCTATTGATAGGGTGACCATATGGAAAGGAGGACAGGGCTCCTGTATCTTTAACAGTTCTATAGAAAAGGGAATTTCAGCAGATAGGGTGACCAGATAAAAAAAAGAGGGCAGAGCTCCTGCAGCTTTAACTGTTGTGATGAAGAGGGAATTTCACCAGGTTCTGCGTGCATACAAATGACACCTGCTGAAATTCCCCTTTCAATACAACTGTTAAAGATACAGGAACTCTATCCTCCTTTCTATATGGTCACCCCCTCTATTGATGTTCTGTCCTGTCTCTGTTGTGGTGAGGGTTCAGCATCATTGGGAGCTGATGAGGCCTGGGTTACAGGGTTCTACTATGGATTGGTCTTTACCAGGGCAAGTCAGATCTCCCAGGGAGGCAGGAGCAGGAAGAGGACTGTAGGGATGTCCAACATTGCTAAATACAGCTCTTTTGAGGCCTGACGGACTCACTCCCACCCCTCCACTCAGGCTGTTTTTGCAAGCTGAATCGGGGGTCTGCTTCCAAAACTCAGGAACTTTAATGGGTTTTCCCCCCTAGGCGTAAACCCTTCCTTAAACCCCATTTCTGCATATTATGGCTGTAATTTGCAGAAATGGGGTTTACGGTGGGAGTGAGGACTTCCCACCCTACACTGCACTGTGCAACCACCCCTTTCTCCCTGCCACCATCAGCTCCAAGTCTGGAGATCCCAGTGCATATGAAAGGTAAGGCGGGGGGCTCTCCGGGGGCTGACAGCAGCAGGAGGAGAGGGATGGCCATGCACTGCTGCTATGCTGACATCGGCGGTCATGTGGCAACAGTGGTTGGAAGATCCCACGGTGTGCAAATGTCTCCTTTTCCCTCCTGTGCTCCAGGCTCACTGTGCACAATCTTTCTGTGGTGGCGGCAGGTGATGGGTGGCAGCAGCAGGGGCTTCTGCCACTGCCGTCTGCTCAGCCCACAACTGCTGCCCTATGCAAATCCCTTGCGCTCTCCCTGCTGGTGTCACTCTCCCTGCCAGCAAGCAATTATAATGTAATGGTGGTGGTGCCAGTGATTCTATGTGGCAGTGGTGGGCACTCCTGCCATCATCACCCACCATCCACTACCACCAGCACCACCTCCAACATGTGCAAATGCCTCGGATTCGCCTTGCTGGTCAGCATTGGCAAAGGAAAGCATGAGGGGTTTGTACCCAGAGGTGCTGGCAGCAGACGTCTGTGCATGGTGGCACATGGGTTGAGTTGGGCCAGCTTGTTGTCCAGCAAGCTGAAGTCCAGGGCATTGAGCCACCAAAGGTTTGGTGGACATGACCCCCACCCCACCCGATGGTTACCTCCACCATCCCTAAAGCACAACACCATGAAACTTCAAGTATTGCTGGGAGAATCTGTGGCTATCAGGCAACATTTTATTGAATGCCTCCATTTGTGTCTCTGAATACAAATGTGTATGATGTTTATTCTTTTCACAATGTGGTGGATACGTTTTCTGCAGCTTCCTTCCTTCAGGCTTTAGAAACTCAGGTCCAATCCCACAGGGATTGGACCTGTAGAAAGGGGAAATTGTAGAAAGGGGACATGTAGAAAGGGGAAATTGAAAGTGCTCCACCTTGGGATGAAAGCCTTATCCTTCCCCCTGCCAGACAATCAATGGTACTGACCATTATCAGTCTTGGATTAGGCATTCAGCCCAGGGAAAATGCCCACATGGCTCCTCCATTATTATTATTATTATTATTATTATTATTATTATTATTATTATTATTATTTTTATTTGTATCCCGCCTTTTGCCCAATGCTGGGCCTCAAGGCGGCCTTACAAAGTTTAAAATATACATGGGGGGGGGAGGGAAACAAAACCATAAACAATTAAAAAATACACAACAAAATTATAAAACATTAACATAGATGGAGGGCTGGATTATTCTCCAAAGGCCTGCTTGAACAAAAAAGTTTTAGCCTGCTTCCGAAAGCCCATCAAGGAGGGAGCCAGCCTAGCCTCCCCAGGAAGAGAGTTCCAGAGCACCGGAGCAGCCAACGAGAAGGCCCTCTGCCATGTTCCCACCAAGCGTGCCTGTGAAGAAGGTGGGACTAAAAGAAGGGCCTCTCCAGAAGATCTCAAAGCACGGGCAGGCTCATAAGGGAGAATACGTTCTTTCAAATAACCTGGACCCGAACCATATATGATCCTCCTTTGGATCATGCTTTTAATTAGGTGGGGGTGCATGATGACATTATTTCTGTCCAGAGAAGAGAAGCAAGATGACGAGTTTCATTTATACCAATCTCATATGGGATGAGAATCTTTCTCCCGACTTGCATCTTCAATCAATACGAACATCTGCTTCCCTCGTTGTATCATTTTACCTATCATTGCATTGAGCAGCCCAGTTATGATGCTTTATGAACTGTACCCCAACTAAAAGGCTGCATGTCACACCATTTATTTCCTATGAATATATCTGTATTCACATCATTCAGACTACGTTATGGATCCAAACTGCTAAAAAATTCATAGACTAAAAATACTCCCATGGACGTCACTTACACAACTTTTTAATTTAATTTTAATTATTAATAGTATAGTTATGCTCTTCGTTTCTGCATTGTGAAATGTGTGACTGCCAAAGTATCAGCCTATCCACTTTTATAGCATTTCCTGCAACACCTTCAAGTTCCTTGAAGCTTCCCCCACCCTCACTCAAAGTTAATTAGGCAGTAATTTGTTGGCATTATTTTCACAGATGCTATTGCAGGGAGATGTTCTGTGATCAAGACATGCTGGCCCCAATCCAGAGATCATTGCACTGTTCTGCAGGTGAATTTTTCTCCCGGAAAATAGATGGTTGGCCCTGTCAGCTTGGACAAGGCTATTGGAAGCTCAGACACCTTCTGACAGGTGATTTATCGTGTCCATCTACAGCTGCCAGATGTGATTCCCCCCGCCCTGGATAGCATCCCGTTGGACATATGAACTATACCTAGAAGGGCAATGCAAGCACAGAAGCCTCTTTCTGACTGTGGATTGCTTTATATTGTTATGGTTGCTGGCCTAACCACTTCTGTGTTAGGCAGATGGCTGGTTGATAGTTCAAAATCATTGTCGTTTCCGCTATGAGAGTTAATGGTTAGGACAACTAACAGCAACTGTGTTGTCAGCCTGGCCCCCATTTTGCATTGTCTACAAAGTCCCATATCTAGCATAGTTCTGAGGTATTGGCAGAGGGGAGGGGAGGTGAAAGTCACCAAAAAAATGGAGAAGAAATGTGGGAAAGTACTGCAAAGTGGGCTTTTATTTGTAGGGGGTAAGAAAAGAGAAATCTCAAAACTTTTCTGAGAAAAATGTCCTCGGAGAATTTTGGCTCAGTTCTGGTCACCATTCTTTAGGGTTCAGTACCTTCTCCAGGATCTTGCAAATGTTAAATTTATGAGGGTAAATTGCAGATACATCTCATCTCTAAGGCAGGCATAGAGAGATGATTGTACAATGAAAGACAGGAGACTCATGCATACTCCTTGGCCACCTCATATTATTTATTTATTACATTTTTATACCGGCCAATAGCTGAAGCTCTCTGAGTGGTTCACAATTATTATTATTATTATTATTATTATTATTATTATTATTATTATTATTATTATTATTTATTACATTTATATACCACCCCATAGCCAAAGCTCTCTGGGCGGTTTACAAAAGTTATGTAAGGTAAGCACAAGACCCCTGAGCCTAACCCATGAAAATTTCTCTGAAATTTCTTTCCTTTTTCAATTTCTTTCTGAAAGCAATTTCTTTTCTATAAAATTGAATGAGAATGGTCAAAAATGATGGGGGAGAACATTTCAGCACAGCACTAAAATAAACATTTAAGGAGGCACCATTATTTTCTTCTGTGAGTTAGCCAGTCCCAGTCTCGTGAGTCCAAGTTCCAAAGTCAATGCTGAATTCCAATCCAGCAAGAGCAGGCTGGAGTCACCTTGTGAGACTTTCTTGTGATGAGTTTGAGGTTAGCTACAGAATATCCTAGTAAAGCAAAATAGTCCCACTCTTGTTTCTGTGGATTACCATACTTCAGAACTCTTTCCTGAATATCATTTCCTCCACTTATTCTGTGCCTCCAATAGATAAAGTGATTGGTAAAAAGTAGTGCCTCCAATAGATAAGGCGATCAGTAAAATAAGGATTCTGTATGGTTAAATGGAAATCAGGGGGTGGGTTGTTATAGCCTTACTAAAATCAAAAGGATTTCCTCAAACTTCCCGAAAATTGCACATACCTGAACGAAATGCCTAGTTTACATAACTTTAAAATTTAAGGAAGATTGGTTAAAGATTGAGGGAGAAAGGGCAGGAAGAAGAAGAAGAAGAAGAAGAAGAAGAAGAAGAAGAAGAAGAAGAAGAAGAAGAAGAAGAAGAAGAAGAAGAAGAAGACTCAGTCACATGAAAGTGTTTCTGAAAATGTGCTTGCTTGCAAACATTTGGTGCCTGTCTCCTGTAAAGACACTATAGCAACCATGTTTTAACAGTTGGTGTTTTCTCATTCCCTTCCTACTGTACATGGTGGACTGGAATTACTTTTTTAAAAAATAAATCAATTTACTTTTTTAAAATAAATAAATAAATTATTTGCTAATAAAAGCCTATGGAGGTTCATAATGAGGCACTTGGAATGTTGAGGGTGCAGAGTGGAGGAGTGTAAAACTGCTAGAGCTGTGATCTGCTTCTCTTCGGTTCGGAGAAGCAACAGAGAAGCAGGGTGATCCGCCTCCGGTATAGGTGGAGGAGAAGCAGATCAGGGGGGCTAGCGGAGCATGGCAAAGAGAAGTGACCATAGCGAATCACTCCTCTTTTCGTGGAGCGCTCTGCCCACCATTTTGGATATTTTTCCCCATTGGATTGCATTGCGGAAAAGATTAGCAGATAACTTTTTGTTTTTCAAGCTACCTCCTTGAAACTGAATGTGCTTAGAGAGTTGTGGGTGGGGGTCATTTGTGCCTATTTTCAGCACTTTGCGTGCTGCAGTTTGCTTGCTATACTTTTTTAAAAAAAAATAGGGTAAAAAAAGCAGGGGGTACCATTTTTTGAAGCTCTGAGAGGCAGATTCAAATCCCAGTCATGATCACCTGATGAAGCATCCTCCAATCCCAAAGTTGGAGTTGGGGGATAAGCAAAACTGGATACTTAGTAACTTGGGATACTGGGAAACTTTTCTTTCTTAGTCTCTGAACGGACTTTTCCCAGTGTTTTTTGAAACAGTAGCCCCACCAAATGCACAAACTCAACCTGAAATCATATACTAAATCATATACTAAACAAATAAATAATAGATAGGAAACACAGCACTGCTACCCACCCTAACCTTGATGAACAACTGAATAGATGAGGTCCCCTAGAGCATGTGCACACTCCTGCCCTTGGAGGGTCATCAGAACCCTCCAAAGATTAACTAGTGGAAGAAGCTACTATGCCTGTCATGAGTTGAAGTGTAAGTTAGCTTCTGAAAGACTGGTCCCTAGACAGGGCCAGTCAAATGGGCACAATTCCCCCTCCCCCTGGGCACGTTCACTTTCCTCTTACTGGTGAAAGACAGACATAGCCTTTTTTTAAAAAAAAAAAAATCTTCTTGTTGTGATTCAGCAACACTGCTGCTTTTAATTCCACCCCTCCTTTGTTTATTTATTTATTTATTTATTACATTTTTTACACACCCCATAGCCCAAGCTCTCCTGGCTTTCCCTCTTCAGTGAAGTCAGGCAGGCTTTCATTGTGGTTCAACTCCTTATTGTTGTGGTTCTTCTTCTTGTTGTTGTTATTATTATTATTATTAATTAGTACTACTATTATTAACGTTATTAATGGCTGTGATCACAGTGCAGTCAATCAACTCTGAAGCAAGGATCACAAAGCTTTACTCTTATCCTCCTCGTCCCCTAGTTATGGGATGCAAAAGAAAAGGCATCTCTCTGTGCTGCTCCTGCTTCACAAGGACAGTTTGCATTACTGGCTTTGAAACAATCCTTGGCTCACTTCGTTGTGCCCCCAGAAATGTCTGCTGCATGCCTGCCTTCCCTCCTCTGCCTGGGTGCTGTTGTGGTGGGGCATCTTCTGGGACTGACTTCCCCATAGATCTACGGCATAGTTGTATATCTCTGCTTGCCTCTCTGCCTGCCTGGTGCCTGGGAGATGTACTACATGATGGGCTTTGTGGTTCAATCCCACAAGCCTCTGGCATACTTGCTCCCAGTGCTGCCTGTCCTCCTCTGTTCCCGCCTCACAGGGATGGTTTGTGCATATCTTGCTTTGACTCAGGGAGGGTATCCTTCCGCGTGATAAAAGGCAGCTGCATTGCACGCTCTTGGTGTGTGTGTGTATGTGTGCATTTTTGGAAGTGTTTCACCTGAGATGAAGATCTTTATTTAGAAAAAAAATCTTGATTCCCCCAAATCATCTGTGCTATTGATTGCTATGGGCAAGAACTTTGCAAAGGATCCCTATGGGCAGGTATGGTTTCCTTATGGGCATACTGTTCTTTGTGAGGGATTTTTCATATATTCCCCCAAAATCAGTGGAGGATCGGATTTCCTTCCAACTAGGCATGAAGGTGGATACATGGATAAGCTATCATGGCAGCAATTTTGAGGTTTCTAACATGAAAACTGATGGAGTTCTAGCATGGGATTTGAATTGGGGTGAGTTCAAAGGAAAAAAGTCACCAAAATCAGGGGATGATGGGATTCGCTTGAAGTTGCCATGAATGTGGATCTAGACGGCATCTGCGAGGGTGTCCACCTTCAAGTTTGTATCTGTAAAAATGTCGGCGTAAATCCCATTTCTGAAAATGGGGTGTTGGATTTTCAAAAATCCCCCAAAATTTAGGGGATGCTTGGATTTGCTTTAGAGTTGGCATGCGTGTGTATACAAGGATAAGCTGTCATGGTGCTGATTTTGAGGTTTCTAACTTTTACAGTGACAGAGATATCAAAAGGGGTGTGAATTGGGGTTAAGGGGTGATGCTTTAAAGGTTAAAAAATTGCCAAAATTCAGGGGATTATGGGATTTACTTGAAGCTTGCCATGAATGTGGATCTAGATGGCATCTGTGAGGGTGACCACTTTCAAGTTTGTATCTGTAAAAATATAAGAGTAAATCCCATTTCTGAAAATGGGGTGTTGGATTTTCAAAAATTCCCCCAAAATCAGGGGATGCTTAGATTTGCTTGAGGCTTAGCATAAATATGTATACATTGATAAGGTCTCATGGTGCCAATTTTGAGGTTTCTAACATTAACAGGAAAAAAGTTATAGGCATTTGGATTTCAATGCAAGCATATGGGGGGCGGAAACGGAACTCCGATTCGGATCTGGAGCTCCACAGTGAAGCGAAGCAGACCATAGGTGGATTGCTGCGGAGTGGAACAGACCCGATCCAGAAGTTGCAAATCTGGAAGAGAAGAGGATCGAGGGGTCCGTGCACAGCCCTAATAACTGCCATCTGGAGCAAAAGCGGCAGCAGCAAGCAGCAGTGGCAGTGAATTTCTGGGACCTCTGTGTGTTTGTATGTGTATGCAGTCAAGCAATCCCCTCAGGGTGACCGGATCCTACCACTTCTTTTTACTGGTCTGTCCTCCTACCCATTCCACTTCTTCCTCTGTTTGCTGGGAACAGAAGGCTTAGAAGGAAGCTATGAAATAAAATGGGAGCAAAACTTTGATTCATAAGCAGGCCTCTCTTTCCTTGAGGGCAGAGAGTTTTTCTGCCTGAAGTCTGAGGAGCAGCCTCAGACTGGTTCTTGTCTCTCTTTTGGGAGAATTCCAAAATCTAGATTTTCAGTCCCAAATCTGGATTTGGGATTGAAAGACCCAGGAAATGTGTGGGTGCATGGAGGGTAAGTTGCACAACATCGTGACTGATCATGGAGCACAGCAGATAAGGCATTAGCCTGAGCTTCTGATTTCACGGCTTTGCGAAGTTTGGACCAAGGTGAGAAAGCTTTATCTTCTACTGCAGTCTTTTAAATTGGCAGGTTTTTTTGAGGATTGAATCCATTCTTTCTTTAAGCATATTAAGTAATAATTTATAAGGATTTGTGAACAACCAGTTCATTGAAGACAACCTTTTTCTTTCTTTATTGACCATGTTTGTGTATAAGTATATATGCGGAATGCCTTATCTGAAAATATTGAAATATTAATGGCTTGCAGCCTTACATTTTCAGAAGTACTCAGCATAAGGTCATTCACTTTAATCATTTTATCTAAATATTCCAAGGAGTTTCCTGACTTCCTTTCCTCCTCCTCCTCTTGCTATTGGTTTCATGTAAACGGAGCAAGCAACTCAAGGAAAAGAACAGATCCTCCCTACCTGCATTCTTTGGCCTGTGTAGCCTTCCTGGAAATGTGGCTCTTCATTCAGGGGAGAACTGCCAATGTGGGAAGGAGTTTGATGGGAGGAGACTCCTGCACATAGAGCAACATGCATGGAAAGGAGGCATTGTGGATGCACCCAACTTGGCCTTTGTCTCTTTGTCACCCGAGGCACCCACTATGTCTAATAACCTGGAGATTAGACGTGCACCAACGCTTTTTATCTTTAGGCACATGAGGAAGACACATCTCTTTATGTAAGCCTTCCTTGAATAATTTAGCCTGCCTTCCTCCTCCTCCTCCTCATCTTCTATATCTCCCCATACCTAAGGCCTTAGCTAGACCTACCTTTTGTATGGGAGAGGAGGGGAGACCTTGCGTTGTGGTTAATGTGAGATCTTGCCCTCGTTTACATGTAAGGTGTGACGACCTCAGGAAGAGAGATGTCGCGCCTGCCGTTTTAAAAATTTTCTTAAAGGGGACGGAGCGCACGAACGCTCGTCTACAAAGGTAAGGTTTTTTTTAAAAAAAATACCTACTTTCCCTGCTCCCCCCACCCTACCCCTGATGGGTGCAGCACTCCTGAGGAGCACTGTGCCCCATGCGCAGCTCCCGGCTCCGTGCGAGTAATCGCGTGGAGCCGAGTAAACTCGCGGAAACAGGCCACATGCTCTGCAGTCTCGAGCTCAGCTCGGGACCACAGAAAAAGTGGGGCCAAAGGGTAGGGCTGAATCCCGGGGCCAGGGTGCGATGATCCCTCTCTGAACCCGGGATTCCCTGTGCATCATCTGGACGCACAGGGACGATCCCAGGGTTCACCCCATGATAAAGCCTGCTCTCCAGGCAGTTAACAAAGATTAAAAACATTAAAAACCAACAACAGTATAAAAAGTTTAAAAACTCTTTACAAAAAGCACACTAATGAACAGTATATATGAAGGCAACATATATCTAAAAACAACTTTGAACTAACAGCCATAATGCATATAGTTTATGCATTATGGCATATGTATACATAGATACAATATGTACTGGTTTTATATGTTTATGCTCTTATGATATGTATCTATTGCTTTGAAATCTGTCGATACATGTCGTTTATAAATACTAATAAAAATAAGTAGGTAAATAAATAAATGCACAGGTGTAGGGTGGGTGGGGGGAGATGTGGCAAAGAACTGAATCATCCCCAAAATTGGCAAGGCTGTTGATATAAAATAATATATCTGACAAGGATTAAATCCTGTTTCCAGCTCACTATAGAAGTCCATGGACATTAGAATACTTCACATATTCAGAAATTTGTATAACAATGTTTCTCTGATTTTATTGCTATTTCTGTAATATCCATCCCTACAGTACTGAGAGGAGAAACAATGAGCAGAGGAAAATTAAAAAGTGAAACCCCTTCTCTTTTGCATAATATTTTCTTGTCGCAACATTTTACCCAAAACATAGATAATTCAACGCATTGTGGAAAATGAACTTGCTCCGTATCATTCATAATCACATTCACACCCTCTTTGTTTCCACACATTCAAATACATTTTGCAATGTCAGCATGTCTGTGCATTAAGTCTTATCCATGCTGACCCTTATCTATTCCCAATTAAAGCATTAAATGATATCTGATGGTTGCCAAATATATTTTCATTGGGAGCCATTAGGACATCTTCCAACATATCAGAGTTTGTAGGATTCCCAGGGCTGGCAATTACGTAGCAACAAGCGGCCTAGTTCCATATGTCAAGAAAAGATTTAATTTTCCTCAAGATGATTGGCGAGTGAATAACTTCATACAGAACAGCTTGAATGCACTAGGCAAATACGCAAATGAGAACAACTTTAGTAAGGTAGCACTTTCTGGAACTGTCCAAAGAAGATCTTCTGTAAGGAAATATGTTTACATAGCTTGGACAAGTTGCCTTGAATTAGTTGTTTTTCAAACATGTCAGCCAAATGCAGAAATCATCAACATATTTGGCTGACAGTGCTTCATGTAGTGGCTCAAACAACTAGTACATGCATGGAACTTGCTGAATGACTGGTAGCATGAACATGGGTTAACCCTATCAAGCCAGTAAGTGGATAGTCTGGGTGTGTGCATTTCTCACTCTGTAACTGAGGGTGAAGTTGCTTGGACTGATAAGCCAAGTCATCATTGTCATCATCATTTCCCACTTTTCCCCAATACTGGCAGCTTTACAAAATTAATGCATATAAATAGAAATATACAAAAGTTGAAATATAATTAATCCAACTGTAATATTAAAACATTTAAAGATATTAAAAGGCAAATAACAATGTTGTGACAAAGGTGGTATCTTATTCTTTGGTGGACAATTAGCTGAGCTGGTAACTACAATAAGGGATGGGGGGGGGGAAATGTGGTCAATTCACATTTTAATGTGAACTTATCGAGTTTGCACTTCCCAAACTGAAACTCAGTTATATGTAAATCACCATACTTTTACGAATGTGGTGATGCAGGCCTGCAGTCAAACACTGTGTGTAAAAAATGTTTATATGTGCACAAAAATGCTCATATTAGTGAAAATACTGTACAAAAACTAAATGTGAATTTTCATGCAGAATTTAAGAAGAGATGTGTGTTCTGTTGGAGGAATGGGATGAAATGGGCTTAAGGTTGGAAAACAGAAAAACAGTGAAACTAAAATTGACAAATTTGTCCATCTCTACACTGTGGATAGTACTGTGGACTGTGCCAGGAGCTTGGAACCAGGAATCTGCATTGCTAAGTTGTGACTATAAGAATTAGGGATGCTGGAGGAA
The DNA here is from genome assembly GCF_023053635.1 of Elgaria multicarinata webbii. NCBI lineage: Eukaryota > Metazoa > Chordata > Lepidosauria > Squamata > Anguidae > Elgaria > Elgaria multicarinata. The sequence goes on from NC_086174.1 coordinate 65,444,625, forward strand.
TCCATTTGAGGGGTGGTGTTTGCCAAGCTTTCGCCAGCTTGCTCCCCCCCCCAACTCAGACCTGACATCTGTCAGCTGGTGGATTTTCGGCTTTTGCATAGAGCCAGTTACAGAAGGTGTGGTGGGAGAACCCATGGTGCTCCCCTCTCACCCTCCTGCCACCACACAACCAACATCCCTTGGCCTCTGCTGGGCTGGCCCTGGCAGAGAGAGAGAGAGAGAGACGACAGTTGCGCACATTCCCCTCCCACCCTTCTGACATTCCACCATTGTTGCTGTGCCCATGTGCCTCCTTCTCCCTCCCAGGGACAAGGAATCGCTTGCTCACAAGGACTGGAGACAGGCAATTGCAATGCCAATTCTTGTGCACAAATGTCTCCTTCTCCCTGATGGGGCCCCGCCATGGAGAAAGAGACACTTGCACATGACCAGTGGTGGGCAATTCAAATCTGCCAAAGTTCCTAGATTTTGGGAAACAGCATGCTACTCAGCTCGCACGTGCAAGCTGAGCCAGGGGCTCCAGGGAAATCCATAAACCCAAAGAGGCTAGGATCTCTCCATGATGGCCATTCCTAATGAGAATTCTCATTTGGGGATGAAACTGCCACAGATTTTTCCAGTTCGGCCCTGGGGGATTTAGTTCCATTTCCCCCCAGTGTGTAGTGAGTAAATCTAATATGAGGATTTTGTCTTTTGTTTGATGATGATGATGATGATGATGATGATGATGATTTATTGCATTTTTATACTGCCCAATAGCTGAAGCTCCCTGGGTGGCTCACAAAAACTAAAACCATTCAAAGTATAAAACAAACAGTTTAAAAACATGATGTAAAATGCACATTAAAAAACTGATTAAAAACATACCATACATGATTAAAACTTTTTTTAAAACATCCTAAAAACATCCTAAAATTTTGGATAGGCCTGCCGGAATAGGTCATAGAATCATAGAATAGCAGAGTTGGAAGGGACCTACAAGGCCATTTAGTCCAACCCCCTGCTCAATGCAGGAATCCACCCTAAAGCATCCCTGACAGATGGTTGTCCAGCTGCCTCTTGAATGCCTCTAGTGTGGGAGAGCCCACAACCTCCCTAGGTAACTGATTCCACCGTCGCACTGCTCTAACAGTCAGGAAGTTTTTCCTGATGTCCAGCCGGAATCTGGCTTCCTTTAACTTGAGCCTGTTATTCCGTGTCCTGCACTCTGGGAGGATCGAGAAGAGATCCTGGCCTTTATTTATTGTCAGTCTTTATTGTTTGTTTGTTTAATGGTGGCAATTTGTGCAAATTGGAACTTTCCCCCTTTTTTTCTTTTGAGGGGTGATCGTGACATTTGTGCAAATGGGGTCATCATAATTTTTTTTTAAAAAAATGGTTTTATTGGTGATCTTGCGCAAGTGTGTATGATTGGAAGTCTGCCTGTCCACTATGTAGCCCTGCAGAGGCATTTTCCCCTCTTGGAAATATCCCTAACAGTCTCATCCTCTTCATACACTACTTCATTTAGCCCAGCAGAGCCCTATTCTCTACTTATCAAAGAACATGCCAATTTCATCCTCCCCTTTGGCACTTCCCAACTGAAGCATCCTAAGGTCCTCTTCTTCAGGACCTTGGTATCAAGTCTGGGTATTTCTCTTTCTTTGAGGGACCACTGATTTCAGTTTCCTACAGATTGTGTACTGTGGTTGCAGCCACAGATGTAATCCTGCTTATAGCAGGATCAGACTTGAAACTTTGACAGTCCTATTTCTTTTGTATATGAACGGTGGAAACAGGTTGTCTACCAACAATAAATCTCATCATGTTCTAGTTGGAGCAGAAGAGTGTGTTTTAAAATGATTAATTCTTTAAAGTTTTAAGAAACAGATATTGGTGCACTTAAACAGATCAGAGACTACAAAACGTGCACAGCAGTATCAAAAGCTATTTAAAGTGTTTAATATATCACTAATATCTTGCCCCAGGCGCCACAGAAAGCATTGATCCATTCTCAGTGGAATCATGTTCACAGTACTCATAAAAGTGATGCAAAAAATGCTCAAGCTGTCTTCATATATATTTTTCCCCTTCTAAAAATTCACTTAGGGCCTTTTATTATTTCTTCTTCTGGATCTCAGCATTTTTGTGAATTATAGCTCAGCTTTATGTTTCTTTCATTTGAATCTACAGCAAAAAGGGAGCACGGAACAGGACCTCCCATCTAAATTGAAGTGTCATAGATTGTCCATGTAGCCTAATTCCATCCCCTTTGCTTAAAAAGTAATAACATAAACCTAATATCATTGGCAGGAAGAAGAGTTTGAGTCCTTAGTAGCTATGGCATCAGACCACACCTAAAATCGGGAGGGGGGTTAATGTGAAGAACATGGGCTTTTCACATGCACACCAGTCTCCCCAGGAGTTGCCATCAGCCCAGAAACAGCACGTATGGAGTCACCACCTGCAGTGTGCTATCTCCAATGCCACAGTAAGTCTCATTGGGAAGTGATTACAGCTGGTTCTGGTGGGAAAGTTTGATTCTGCCAGCGTGGGGTGAGCAGAAGGCAGCTCTCACAGTGATTGGCTGAAGCAAACTTGCCAAGGTTCCCATGGATTGGGGATAAGAAGAGGAGTGATTGATGGGGTCTTTGTCTCCTGCTTGATCTACTGTATGGATGTTGGACTGCCATGACACCTTGGCTGGGACCTGGCCTAGGGGGCCCTTTACTGTGGTAAAGTATAGGCTAGGCCAGTTAGACATTGTTATTTTACTTGGGTGAATTTTGGTGGAAGGCTCTCTGTTTTTCTTATTTATTTATTGCATTTCTATACCACCCAATAGCTAAAGCTCTCTGGGCAGTTATTGAACAGTTTTATTCCTATTACTTTTTATCCCTTTTAATCCTGCATTCACATTTTAACCATCTCCCTTTCCCTATATGTTCTTCCCTCAATAAACAATTCCAAGAGGGTGTACTTTCTTTTTCACACGACTGTATTTTCTATCAAATTGAATGGGAGTGGTCAAAAATATAGGATTTTTTTTCAGCACAGCGTTAGTGTACACACGTATATAAACGTATATAAAGAAAGCCTCTTCTCTCTAAAAAGAACGTGGCAGCATGGCTTAGGTTTGCAAAGTTGCATCTGAACAAACCACAAGACTTCTGGAACAATGTCCTTTGGACAGACGAGACCAAAGTGGAGAAGTTTGGCCATAATGCACAGCGCCACGTTTGGCGAAAACCAAACACAGCATATCAGCACAAACACCTCATACCAACTGTCAAGCACGGTGATGGAGGGGGTGATGATTTGGGCTTGTTTTGCAGCCACAGGACCTGGGAACCTTGCAGTCATTGAGTCGACCATGAACTCCTCTGCATACCAAAGTATTCTAGAGTCAAATGTGAGGCCATCTGTCCGACAGCTAAAGCTTGGCCGAAATTGGGTCATGCAACAGGACAATGATCCCAAGCACACCAACAAATCTACAACAGAATGGCTGAAAAAGAAAAGAATCAAGTTGTTGCAATGGCCCAGTCAAAGTCCAGACCTCAACCCGATTGAAATGCTGTGGCGGGACCTTAAGAGAGCTGTGCATAAACAAATGCCCTCAAACCTCAATGAACTGGAGCAACATTGTAAAGAAGAGTGGGCCAAAATTCCTCCACAACGATGTGAGAGACTGATAAAGTCATTCAGAAAACGATTACTTCAAGTTATTGCTGCTAAAGGTGGTTCTACAAGCTATTGAATCATAAGGTGTACTTACTTTTTCACACATGGCTTCTCCATTTTGGCTTTATTTCTGTTAAATAAATCATGACACGGTGTAATATGTCATGTGTTGTTGTTCATCAGAGGTTGTATTTACCTAATTTTTAGACTTGCTAAGGAACAGATGATTGTGATTATGTCCTGATATGTAAAATCATACAATTCCAAGAGGGTGTACTTTCTTTTTCACACGACTGTATTTTCTATCAAATTGAATGGGAGTGGTCAAAAATATAGGATTTTTTTTCAGCACAGCATTAGTGTACGCACGTATATAAAAGCATTCATATGTATTTTTATTTCCTCCAACCATTTGCATTACAATTCTTGGTCATCTCTGCCTTTTTTGGGAGTTGCGGTCAGCCAGTATGACAGCATTTTCAGTAGATGCTTTAAAAGCAAACCACATTCCATATTGATCCATCTTCTCCATTGATGAAAGCTTTGCCATCCCATGCTCAATAATAAGAGGACTGCACAAATGGTGCAACTCTTTACCTTTTTCTTTCTGCATTTAGTAGAATTCTGCTCTGCCACAGAAACCATTTTCTCCATCTCTTGGGCCAATTGCTTTGCTGTCACTGATAGCGAGAGCTCCTTGAAATCTTTATCCGTGTAAATATCTAGACAGACTTAATCATGATTAAAGTGCTCACCATACAAGGACTGAATATAGTATGCCTTTTCTTTTTCCCAGAGCTGAATGGTTGCAGAGATTTCTCAGTGAACCTCCTCCTTTCCCCCATTTTTCCTATCCCACTGCTGACTGTGAAACCAGACCTTGTGAGCTTTGATTCATTGTGATTGATTGTACTAGATTAACTGTGCTGTAAGTAAGTAGTGGGGGAGGGGAGCCAATAGAATGAAGGACCCTGACCTAATGGCACTGAACTTCCACCAAAGCAGTGGCTGGACCATGAATCAGATACCACGTGGGCCATGGCAATGATTCCTTCCTGACTTGTGTAAGAAGACCTTCCCATTAATGTCCCAAACAAGCCACATATCAGGGGGAACTACAGGTGTTGGTAATGGTGAGGCAGGAGGACATTTATGGAGTCTTTCTACTTAAAGATTGGAGCTAAATCTCACCCAACAAGAAATGAAACTGCCTCAAGACTGTCTGTCTAGGGATGGGGGAGAAACATTCATTCCATTTGCATTGAATTTTGCACTTGCACACCAGAAGTGAACCCAAATGCAGTTATCCTTCAGAATTCACACTTCTCCAAATTTTACAATGGAGCTTACAAATTAAAAACTGCATACAAAAATTCACACATTAGGAGAGATGTGCACAAAAATAATTATAAAACTTGCATGCATACATGCAAAAAATAAACACCATTCTAAAAGTTTGGGATAAACCAAACTTAGGATGGGAGAAATTCTCAAAGTTTGAGATGAACTGAACCTAAGAATGGGAAAAAGCAAAATGGAAAAAAAAAAAAAACCTGAAATGGCCAGATTCAGCCATTCCTGCCAGTTCACCCATTACAAATAGTCAAGGGGAAGGCCCTCCAAACTCACACAGCAAGAGAGATCTAGGCTCAGCAAGAGTTTCATGAGAAAATAAAGGAAACGACTTCTACCATGTGGTAGGATTATTCCAGCTGCAGGTAGAGAATACTAGCAGCTCAGAATATACAATTATGCCGTCTGCCGAGGTTTTCTAATATATTGCTCTTCATCCACTTTGTGAAGTTCAATATAAATTGACCTGTTCTGCACCACCCGGGCTAATGTGTGGGTCAGAACTTACTTATCCACCAGCTTCTGCAGTTCCTGAATGTTCCCACACATCTGTCAACTAAAATAAAAGTCAACATGCATTTAGAAATGCATATTTGAAGGCTAAACATTATTGTCATAGAAAATGCATTTTGAATTATGCACTGAAATATGTATTTAAATGAGAATTTATGTGTTGTTGTTGTTGTTGTTGTTTTAAAAATCAGATTAATGTGGAACAGTACTGTGGCAAATCTCACACAAACCCAGCTTTTTTGTACATTCTTATTGTTTGGATTTAAAATGAATGTGCATTCAAAAAGTTTCCAGTGTCTAGGCTTTTTTTTTTGGAGCTTATCTTAGTGTTAGGACATGACCCAAGGATGGTGTGTGTGTGTATGTGTGTGTGTGTGTGCGCGCACACACACATGCATGCATGCATGTGTGTTTCTCTTTCATTACAGTCTGTCCAGAACTCTAGAGTAGGGATGTCATGGGAGTCTGAAGCCCTTTCTACACCTAAGGGTTATCCCAGGAAAATGGAAGGATTGTCCCTGCCTGCTCCTGGGATCCCCTATGTGGTATTTGGATGCACAGGAACAATCCAGGGACAATCCTGGGGAAAAAGGCAGGTGTAGAAATGGCCCAAGTGGGGAGGGGAGTCTGGCAGACTCCCCCTACTCCTGCTTGACTTCCTGGAACATGGTTACCAAACCGCTGCCACTTACTGGTCCATGAGCACTTGGTGGCTGCCTATCCCTTAGCAAGCCACCATTTTCTGTAAAAATAATGACTCAGGTTTTTCTAGAAATGTAATGTTACATAAATGGTAGTGTAAACAGGCAATTTATGCAACATTATAGGAGTAAATGATACATTTACTCCTGTAATGCTGCATAAATGGCCTCTTTACTGTCACGATTTATGTAACATTACTTTTCCAGAAAACCCCAAGCCACCATTTTAATGCAAAATGGTGGTTTGCTAAGGGGATGGCTGGTCCCAGGGCACTTCCAGGGCCGTACAGTGGCTCAGACAGCATGGTGAGTGGGGATGGGCGGCAGTTCAGCAAACACCTGACAAGAATGGATTGCAGTGAGTCTATCCACCCCAACTCTGGAGTATCCCTGGTAGCCCATATTTCCTGATCTGAAAAAGCTCCATGGGAGCATCTTAAAATAAATAAAACCCACAAAACTAATAAACATGCCAACACAGCAAAAATACAATATCAGTTATACGTAGTAAAACCACATGACAGGGACAAAGAAAATAAAACACAATGGTATTTAAAATTTTTAAAATTTACTGGATTCAGGATATCTTCCCCTGAGCTGTCACTCAAGTGTGGGAAACCAGGGAGGCTACAGAGCACGGTAAAAACAATATCATTGGAGAGAAAAATGTCACATATGCCTCCCTCATCCACTTCACAACACTATGGTAAACTTGAAAGCTCCACCCACAGTAAATATCCTAATACTAGTGTAGGTTTTTTCCCCACCCCCTTGCAGGTGTTGTGTGTCAACTCCACCTTCATGCACCAAATGCCATTGACATTATTAAGTCAGTGCCTCATTCAGCTCCTTTGTGTCAGAGCTGTGCTACTCAAAAACCATTGTGCCACTATGACTTAGATCAGCAAGTATCTACGTCTGTGCTAGCCATAACTGAAGGCAAAGAGGGGAAAGGGATTTCCTGGGATGTGAGGCACAGTAAGCTATCTGCTTTCCAAATAAAGCATGTGACTGCTTGGATAATAATAATAATAATAATAATAATAATAATAATAATAATAATAATAATAATAATTCTTACCCACCGTTCCCTCTGGATCAAGGTAGAAAACAACATTAAATACAATATAATACATAAAACTAGTTAAGAGCATATTAAACCAATTCAGTATTAAAATAACAATCACAACATCTTAATAGGTTTAAAATTCATCTGGGTAGGCTGCTGGAAGAGACTAGTCTTTATGGCTGTCTTAAATTCAGAGAGAGTATTAAGCCAACGAATCTCCTCTGGCAGGCCATTCCACAGTCTGGGGGCAGCAGAAGGAAAGGTCCTCTGGGTTACAGTTGTCACTCAGCCTAGTTGTTGCTGACTAGAGTAAACCCTTCCCAGAGGACCTGAGTGTGTGTGGTGGATTGTACAGGAGAAGGCAATCCCACAGGTAACCTGGACCCATCTTAAGGCTATCAACTTAAGGCCAGCCATGTTGGCTCAAGTAGTTACTAGTAGCTATTGTTACTAGTCATGATGCCTCCAGTATCAGAGGCAGTATGCTTCCCCATACCTGTTGGTAGAGAACATGTATAGCAGAATGCTGTTACAACTCATGTCCTGCTTGTTGGTTTCTCATAGCCATCTGGTTGACCATAGCAGGAACAGAATTCTGGGCTAAATAGGTAGGGTGACCATATGAAAAGGAGGACAGGGTTCCTGAATCTTTAACAGTTGCATAAAAAAGGGAATTTCATTAGGTGTAATTTGTATATATGGAGAACATGGTGAAATTCCCTCTTCATCACAACAGTTAAAGTGCATGAGCTATACTAGAGTGACCAGATTTAAAAATGGGCAGGGCACCTGCAGCTTTCACTGTGGTGATGAAGAAGAAATTTTACCAGGTTTTCCATATATACAAATGACAGCTGCTGAAATTCCCTTTTCAATACAAATGTTAAAGATACAGGAGCCCTGTCCTCCTTTTCATATGGTCACCCAAAAATAGGCCTCTGGTCTGATCCAGCCTGGCTCTTCTTATATTCTTGTGCCACTTCCTCTAAAACTAATTCACAGGATTGGGTTGTTGGTAACCCAGCCACAAACCATTCCATTGCAAGTACTTTGCACCAGTCACAGCTCCTATTACTTATCATGCAATCAGCCATGTGTCAGTACCACTTAAAGGCAAATTTCATAGCTTGTTTTTGATCCATTTTGTGTTGTAAAGCAATCAGATACACTTGCTTTATTCCAGGACAAAAACATTACATCCAGTCTTTTAGCTAGCAGAGAAGGGGCCTGTGCCATATGTTTTCATTTAATCTATAAATTAATGTATTTAGATTTATAACCTGCACTATCCCTAAAGATGTAGGTTGGGTAACAACCTTTAGGGAATAAAATAAATACAATGGGATCATAAAAGATTTAACGTCCTCATAAAAGATTCAAATACGCAGCTAAAAGAAATCCTTGCTTATTTGCAGTAGGGATGTGCTCCGCTCCGATTAGAATCGGAGAATCAGAAGCGAATTGGCCTGCTCCGCCTTGCCCAGAGGCGGAGTAGAAGCGGACCGCAGACCCCTAGAAGCAAGGCGAAGAGAAGCACCCATAGGCGGAGCGCTTCTCTTTTCGCGGAGCAATCCGCCTGCCATTTTGGATCATTTCGCCCATAGGATTGCATTGCGGAAAAGAATAGGGGATAACTGTGTTGTTTTTAAAGCTATCTTTCTGAAACTTCTTGTGCTTAGAGAGTTGTGGCTGGGGGTCATTTTGAGCCTAATCTCAGCTCTCTGTGTGGTGCGGTTCACTTGCTAGAATTTTTTAAAAAAAATATGTAAAAAACCCCGGGAAAAGGTACCTTTTCGAAGTGCTGAGGGGCAGAGTCAACTCCCGGTCATGATCACATGATCCCAAAGTTGGAGGAGGGGATAGGCAAAATGGGTAACTTGGGATTCTGGGAAAATTCTCTTTCTACTCTGAACGAACTTTTCCCAGTGTTTTTTTAAAACAGTAGCCCCACCAAATGCACAAACACAACCTGAAATCATATACTAAGCAAATAAATAACAGATAGGAAACACAGCACTGCTACCCACCCTAACCTTGGGGAACAACTGAATAGATGTGGTGCAAGGGGATGAGGTCCCCTAGGGCATGTGGACGTGCCCAGTGCACACACTCTCCCACCCTTGGAGGGTCATCAGAGCCCTCCAAAGAGTAACCAGTGGAGAAGCAAGCTATTGCCAATGCCTATCATGTGTTGAAGTGAAAGTTTGCTTCTTAAAGAGTGGTCCCTCGACAGGGACAGTCAAAATTGACACAATTCCCCCTCCCCCTGGGCACAGCCACTTCCCTCTTACTGGTAAAAGACAGATATAGCCTTTTTTTAAAAAAAAAATGTTCTTGTTGTTTATTCAGCAACACTGCTGCTTTTAATTCCACCCCTCCTTTATTTATTTATTTATTTATTTATTTATTTATTCCATTTTATATTTACACCCTATAGCCCAAGCTCTCCTGGCTTTTCCTCTTCAGTGAAGTCAGGCAGGCTTTCATTGTGGTTCAACTCTTTGTTGTTGTTGTTGTTGTTGCTATTAATATTAATTAGTACTGCTATTAACATTATTATTTTGTTGTTTAGTAATAGCTGTGATCACAGTGCAGTCAATCAACTCTGAAGCAAGGATCACAAAGCTTTACTCTTATCCTCCTAGCCTCCTAGTAGTTATGGGATGCAAAAGAAAATGCATCTCTCTGTGCTACTCCCGCCTCACAGGGATGGTTTGCATTACTGGCTTTGAGATTATCCTTGGCTCACTTCCTTATGCCCCCAGAAATATCTGCTGCCTGCCTGCCTTCCCTCCCTCCTCCCCTGCCCGCCTCGCAGGGATGGTTTGTGTGTGTCTTGCTTTGACTCAGGGGATGAGTCTTTCCTGCACTCACTTAGACTTTTGGAAGTTCCAAATCAATTTTTCAAGTGTGGAAGAAGATTCACATAGGTTTATCTCTACTCCCCAATTTATGGCATGTTGGGATTTCCTTTGAAATGGCCCCATTGAGCTGTCTGCAGCTTTAAATCCCTGAGATACTCGGGTGTCCGATTTTCATAAATTCTCCAAAAATCAGGGGATGATGGGATTGGCTTGAGTCTTAACATGCATGTGTATCCATGGATAATCTATCATGGTGCCGAGTTTGAGGTTTCTAACATGAAAATTGACGGAGATATCGAAAGGGGTGTGAATTGGGGTTATGGGTGGTGCGTTAGAGGTTTAAGCCCTGCCAAAAATCAGGGGATGATGGGATTTGCTTGAAACTTGGCATGAATGTGGATCTAGATGGCATCTGTGAGGGTGCCCACTTCCAATTTTTTTGTCTGTCAAAATGTCGGACAACAGTCCATGCCTGTAAATGGGGGTCCGATTTTCATAAATCCCCCAAAAAACAGGGGATGATGGGATTGGCTTGAGGCTTGGCAACTTGCAAGCATGTATGGAAAAGCTATCATGATGCCAAGTTTGAGGTTTTACTTTCTAACGTGAAAATTGACGGAGATATAAAAAAGGGGTGTTTGTTTGAATTGCGGTTAGGGGTGCTGCGTTGGAGGTTAAAGCCCCCCCAAATCAGGGGATGATGGAATCTGCTTGAAACTTGCCATGAATGCGGATGTGTGTGCTTCCAAGTTTTTTTATCTGTCAAAATGTCGGAGAACAGTCCATGTCTGAAAATGGGGTGTCCAATTTTCATAAATTCCCCTAACATCAGGGTATGATGGGATTGGCTTGAAACTTGGCGTCCATGTGGATACATGGATAAGCTGTCATGGCACCGAACGTGAGGTTTCTGACGTGAAAATCGACGTAGTTCTAGCATGGGACTTGATTTGGGGTGTGTTAAAAGTTTAAGCCCCACCAAAAATCAGGGGATGATGGGATTTGCTTGAAACTTGGCATGAATGTGGATCTAGATGGCATCTGTGGGGTGCCTGCTTCAATTTTTTTTATCTGTCAAAATGTCGGAGAACAGTCAATGTCTGAAAATGGGATGTCCGATTTTCATAAATTCCCCAAAAATCAGGGGATGATGGGATTGGCTTGTCTTGGCATGCATGTGTATATGTCCATGAGGTGTCACAGTGCTGAACTTGAGGTTTCTAACATGAAAATTGACATAGTTCTAGCATGGGACTTGATTTGGGGTGAGTCAAAAGGTTTAAGCCCCACCAAAAATTAGGGGATGATGGGATTTGCTTGAAACTTGGCATGAATGTGGATCTAGATGGCATCTGTGGGTGTGCCTGTTTCAATTTTTTTTATCTGTCAAAATGTCAGAGAACAGCCCATGTCTGAAAATGGGGTGTCCAATTTTCATAAATTCCCCAAAAATCAGTGGATGATGGGATTGGCTTGAAACTTGGCATCCATGTGTATCCCTTGATAAGCTGTCATGGGACTGAAGGTGAGGTTTCTAATGTAAAAATTGACAGAGATATCGAAAGGGGTGTGAATTGGGGTTATGGGTGGTGCGTTAGAGGTTAAAGCCCCGCCAAAAATCAGGGGATGATGGGATTTGCTTGAAACTTGGCATGATTGTGGATCTAGATGGTATCTGTGAGGGTGCCCACTTCAAAAAAAAATTATCTGTCAAAATCTCGGAGGAAAGCCCATGTCTGAAAATGGGGTGTCCGATTTTCATAAATTCCCCCAAAATCAGAGGAGGCTTGGATTGGCTTGAGTCTTGGCATGCGTGTGTATACGTGCATGAGGTGTCATGGTGCCAAACTTGAGGTTTCTAACTTTAACAGAAAAAAAGTTGTATACTTTTTTGGATTTCAATGCAAGCCTATGGGGGGGGGGAAGCGGAGCTCCGATCCGGATCCGGATCTCCGCAGCGGAGCGGACTATAGGCGGAGCGGGGCGGAGCGAAGCGGCCTGATCCACAAATTGCAGATCTGGAAGAGAAGCGGATCGGGGGTCAGTGCATACCCCTAATTTGCAGCCATTAAATTCTGGGCCTGAATCTAAAGGTCTTAAAGGATCTGTCTCTGGAAGATGTTCAGGCTACGAGTTGGATACAGAGTTACCCTTCCATGAAAAAGTCCTGCTGTTTGTGAGAAGGTCTTGGATCTGAAGGAAAGCCTCATCCCATATGTACCTGCCCAGACCCTAAGCTCATCCTCAGGGGTCCTTCTCCACGAGCCCCTGCCAAAGGAAGTGAGGGAGGTGGCTACCAGGAGGAGGGCCTTCTCTGCTGTGGCACCCTGGCTGTGGAATGAGCTCCCTAAGGAGGTTTGCTTGGCACCTACATTATATGCTTTTAGACGCCAGGTGAAGACCTTTTTATTCTCCCAGCATTTTAACAGTCTATAAATAAATTTTAACTCGGTGTTTTAAATGTGTAATTTTGCATTGCTGCTGTTTTTATCTGGTTGAGCTTTTATATTGTATTTTATATTATGGTTTTATACTGTTGTTTTATACTTTGAATGGTTTTAATTTTTGTGAACCTCCCAGAGAGCTCCAGCTATTGGGCGGTATAGAAATGTAATAAATAAATAAATAGGATCTATTGGATGATCCCGGTGGTGGAAAGGGGACAAACACAGCCCATGGCTAGACCAGGCCTGTATCCTGGGATTGTCCCGGGATCATCCCTGTGCATCCAAATGACACACAGGGGATTCCGGGAGCAGGCAGAGACAACCCCTGCATTTGCCTGGGATAATCCTTAGGTCTAGCTAAGGCCACAGTTTTCATCAATTTCTCCTTCCCCTCCAACATCACCTACCATGGTATTCCAGGGGGTTCCTCAACCCTCAAGAACAAACCTCCAGAGGGGATTGGTGAAAATCTCCTTCCTCACTTCTGCCAATGGGACCATCTTGTGAATAGAACTCAACTCCTAGAATCTATGGATCCAAACCTATGTCTTTACTGTAACTTAAAAACAAGGGAATTTCCCTAGAACTGAAGAGTAACCACCAAGAACAGTTAATTATGAACCCTTAGCAGCACATAAACAGGATGCTCTTGGGTGATCCTAGAGTTCATGTTTAAAAGCATGTGCACAGATCATTGGTTTGACCTAGTATGTAGACACTGCTTCATACACATGTTTGCCCAATGGCTGGGTGTATATATAATCAGTGCTCATGCCAATGTGCAATATATTGCTTAAAAGTGCAGCAAACTGGATAGTATGAATCATTTATGCTTAACTTTTAGAAAAACCAATAGGATTGTCATAAATTTGGCATAGACAATCTATTGAGAAACAAAGATGATTCATTTTTATCTTCAAATATGTGAAATAGGTTTCACCAGTTTTGAGTATTCTCATGATCTTCATATTCATTATTCATTTAGCTCCATTTTAAGCTAGGCCAAAGTTCAAGATTCATTAGACTGATATTCAGTAGTCTGATTAGTTTAAGATGTGAAATCTGATATGTCAGTTCATTTGTTAATCAGTAGAGTTGACTTATTTTAACATAACTTCTTTTGACTTGTTTGACTCAATATCTAACCCAAATGTACTGATTTAATGACTATGAAATAGCAAGTGTACAGTTTGACAATAAACCAGAACAGCTAGAGTTCTTGCTTTTACGTAAATATACTGCATACATAAGACATATTGAACTAACTAATACACATTATATACACATTCTGGACAACAACCCTGTGAGGTAGGTGAGGCTGAGAGTCAGTGACTGGACAAAGTCACTTATTGAGCTTTACACCCAGTGGGGTTTGAACCTGGGAGCTTGTCTTGATGAAGCATTTGCCCCAGGCAGTAGTGGCAGGTCATCTACATAACGCAGCCGCCATTGCAAAGTCATCCATGGGCAAACCCCTGAAACTCTGCTGAAAAGAAGTCGGGCACTTACCCTGACCTTTTTTCAGTGGAGGTGTGTCACAGCCAATGGTGCCCCCTGATTGGTCGCCATCGGCAGTGACAGGGAAGGGGGCAGACCTCCAGAAGCTCAGAAGAACCTCATGCCCTGTGGTAAATAATAAAAAAAAGTGGGTGGGGAAGGTGAGGAACGGGGCATGTTCCTCGCTGATGTTTTTAATTATTATTATCTGTATCTGTGCAGCTTTACAGATACAGATTTTTAAAAATGGGTGTCATAACCACTTCTCCTCCCTCTGATCTCCCTCTGACTTCTCGTTCCTTCCCCCCTGTTTTTTTTTTTATTATTATCTGTATCTGTGCAGCTTCACAGATACAGATAAAAATATCGGGGAGGGGGAGGATCGGGCAGCCAGAGGAGGTCAGAGGGAGGAGAGGTAGTTAGGGCACCCTGCGTTCCTCTCTTTGTCCTCCTTTGGCTACCTTGTTCCTCCCTGATCTCTCCTGGTGCTCAGCGCTGTGGCAGAAAGTTTGCAGTTGCGTTCCTTCCCATGCAGATGCCGGGAAGGCATGCAAGTGCAGGAGCTGTGGGCCTCACAGCGCCAAAGTGGCGCCATCAAGAGAGGGGCCAGGTCTCTCAAACCCTAATCCAGCACTCTAAACATTACGCCAGTCTAGCTGTCAGTGTGGCCACTGAGGGCCCCTTGCTCCTGATTCCTCCCTCTCTCCCTCTCGGAATTCTCCTTTCTTTCACTGTTTCCCCAAGTCCCCCAGTATCACTAAGATGTGTCTGCAGACTGTAGTCTGCTAGTTGCTGCTCATCTGTCTACATTCACATTCTTTCTTGATGTTTAGCTTCCAAGCTTGTTAAACATGGATGTTCTGGCCCTTGTGGGAGGTATTGGTTATTAGGCCTGCAAATAGCCCTGATATGAGAATGAGCATTGGAGTAATTGTTCCTGATGTCACAAATAGTGTGGTGTAGTGGCTAGAATGTCAGACTGGGAGTCGGGAGATCCGGGTTCTAGTCCCCGCTCAGCCATGGAAACCTACTGGGTGACTTTGGGCCAGTCACAGACTCTCAGCCCAACTTACTGCACAGGGTTGTTGATGTGAGAATGAAATGGAGAGGAGAAGGACTACGCATGCTGCCTTGGTTTCCTTGCAGGAAAAAAGGCGGGATATAAATGCAATAATAAATAAACAAATAAATAAAAATACAATGTTGTTGTTGTTTTAAAGCAGGGCAATATTATTCCTTTATCCAGCTCTTAGGGGGAAAGGACATTTGGGATCCCCTCACAGGTGAAAGATTGAAGGTTCTATTAACTATTAACAATATATCAACAAGTTCATTCAGGAAGAGAAGGTGGGCAGACAAACTTGCAGAAGAGTAGGATAGTATTCTACGGACAGTACGTAATGGTACTCCTACACAGAGTAGGCCCATTGAAGTGAATGGGCCTCACAGTGCCAGACCAGATCTGCAGGAAGGATTTGCTCCAGTGCTAATGCACCTCACACAAGGGTGTAATGCATGACGTAAACCCCAATCTGTATCAATCCCAGGTTTTCATGTCAAAAGAGCTGCATTTTTACAAAGAAATTTTGTGATGGATTTTTTCTTTAAGGTGGCTTCCCTGTGTTTTGAAACTCAGTTGGTCCTAAGCTTGCAATACTGGAAGAGATGTGGCTTCAGCATTGGTAGGTGGAGTGGGGCTATGAGGAGGAATGGAAAATTGCTTTCAGCAAAGGGAGGAGAGGAGTTAACCTGTTCCTTGTTGGGCCCTCCGTCTGCTCTAAAACAGCAGCAGCTTTGCTCAGTGAACCAAAGAATGAATGCAAAGTTGTTTCCCACTCTCCCTGCCTTTGGGAGAAAAAACCCCCCAAGCCTTCTCAGTTCTCTCCTTCATCCTTATTATTTCCTTGCCTCAAGGAACAAGCTGAAAACACCCAATAAACATGTCTACTTGAAAGTAAATCACATTGTCTTCAATTGCACTTATTAAGCACTGGAGTCAGGAGACAGAGGTGGGGAACTGGGCATTGCTTTAGGGATTAGTGTTTGTTTGCTTTTTAAAAAAATCTCTGCTCATTCCCTGCATTGCTCTGGAGGATATATGAATAACACACATATTTCACACAGCTCTGCTCAGCAGAATGAGCTGAGATAAATATGTCTCCTCAGAAATGAATCACATTGTCTTCAGTAGCACTGGAGAGAGAGAGGGGTGAGGAATTGGGAATTGGGTTGCTAGTCATTTGCTGCATTACATGTGTGGATCTGTGTTTAACACATACATCTTGCTCAGCTCAGCATGGATGGATAGCGTCTGTAAGAGAGGTCTACCCAGAAGTAATTTACATTGTCTTCAGTTGCACTTACTCCTCCTCCCCTTTCCTTCCCAGTTCTCTCCTTTGCTAGGTACTTGTTGATGATGTGTTGTTCAGTTGTAGGACTCTGCCCACATTTGCATAAAATAATGCAGTTTCTCTTGCTGGTGTTTGCCCAGTGGCATTTTTCCCCTCAAGTAGACACTACATTAGCTGGCAACATGCGCTATGGGAGGAGCCAGATCAAAATTAATTTAAATTGAGTCATCTCACAAAGCATCTCCATGTAGACGGGCCCGCACTGTATCCACAAACGTAAAGGAGGTAAGGGACTGAGCAGGTGGTTCAATGAAAGAACAGGAAAGATAAGGAGTTTGCAACATGATTTGTTTAGGTTTTGGTGGCAACATGTCCACTCTGAAGAAAAACAAGAAGTTTGCAAGAAGGTCAGAGGAAGAACATAAGGAACTAGGAGTTAGGAATTTAGGGCAAAGATGAACTAGAATCTACCCTCTTAATTGGTGGGAGTTAGCAGAGAACAGGCAATCTATAAGATTTTGCCTGAGGGGAACAGTTCAATAGAAGGAAGAATCAGAGAGAAAGCTGCTTGAAAGAGATGATGCCACAGAAAAACTGGAAGAGAACACATCCATTCCATGCCAGTTCCATGTAGATTTTGATTTTCAAACAGAAATAATTTAATATGGAATTATTTGCATACTTTTTTAAAAAAGAAAATCACATTTTGTGTGCATTTTTCCAGCTGTACAGTTTTTCTATGCAGCCAGCCATTGACTAAAGCATATTAATACACATTTTTCAAATGTGTATTTTATCATCAATGTTTTTATTGTAACATTTAAACAAACAAAATGAAACAAAACAGAGGAAAAATTGAAGCTACATAGATTTAATATACCACTTTCAAAGTATGCATATGATGTGTGTGTGTGTGAAAATACAACTTTCTAAGAATTATATGTCAACAAAAGCCAACTAAATATCCATACATGTATCCATTTGCAAGTGACATCTGTATTTTTGAAATGTATGTCTTTCCCCCCTCTTTTTTTCATTTTTCAATTGTGCACTTCTCATCAGTTGCATTTTTTCCCTATTCTATATGGACAGCATCACAAGTCTGGAAATGTATGGATTTCTGAATGCAAAAAGTTTCTAGTCTGTTTCTGTGATGCAGATATCCATTAAAAGAACAGATTCCTCATATATCCCTACAAGAATCTAAAACAGGGTGGTGGGGCAGGGGAACAGCGGAAGATCCAACAATCATGTAAGTTGCCAGAGATTCTTAGCGGGAAAATGTTTCTTCCTACTGCCATTCAGCTCTGCCCGAGTTTGGCAACATTCTCACCCTTTTGAGAAAGAAGTGAAGGGAGATTTGAGTATGCAAGACAGTGATGTTCTCAATGTCTGACTGTGACCAGACTGAGCACTGGAAAGAAGTAAAAGTGATGATTTCACAGAGGCCTGCTCTGATGTAACAGCCCAGTGAGCCTGAGGAAATATACCACAGACCACACAAAAGTGACTAGGTTACAGTTCATTTTTTGCAAGCTGGAGTCATGGGAATAACATGTAAAAGCTCAACAGGCACTATTAGGCCCTTTCTATACCTCCCGGCCTTCCGAAAGTGAGGGGGGAGGATCTTGCAATATTCTGCTCCCCATGGATCCATACATATGTGCAAACTCCCAGGAGGAAAGAGGGTTGTTGCAACTGCCATTTTTTAAAAAATAAATAAATGGTATAGATGAGCACAATTGTGCTACAAACAATTTTTATTTATTTATTTATTACATTAATATACCGCCCCATAGCTGAAGCTCTCTGGGCGGTTTACAAAATGTAAGTTAAAAAACAACAACCCTGATCCCGCTACCCCCCTCCCCGATGGGCATGGAGCACCTGAAGAACTCCATGCCCCATGCCCATTTTCTGCCTCCTCACATTTACTTGTGTGGAGGTGGGACAAAGCAGGGGCAGGCACCCACACATCTCCTGCAGTCCCAGGAAGGTCCTGGGACTGCAGAAAACCCAGGAAACCCCCGGTTTCCCATTTCCCGTGTGTTTCTCCGGGGTCATCCCTGGTTGACCCTGGGATCCCCTATGCATTATTTGGGCCCTTTCTACACCTAAGGGTTATCCCAGGAAAATGGAAGGATCATCCCTGCCTGCTCCTAGGATCCTCTGTGTGGCATTTGGATGCACAGGAATGATCCCGGGACAATCCCAGTATATAGGACTGGTGTAGAGATGCCCTTGGACACAGGGACGACCCCAGGGTGACCCTGTGGAAAAACAATGGTGTTGAAATGGCCTTAGCCTGGAGGTTGGATGAAACTCGATGACCTTATAGGCCCCTTCCAACTCTAATATTCTATGAAATGGGATATCTTTATTTATGTCCTAGAGAAGGCTCTATTTTTCAGATGCAATTGATGTTTTGTAAATGTTTGATTTTCTGTTTTTCTAACTCTGCATTTTGGAAGCTTAAATTAAAATATCCAGCAAGAACCATCACAGACTAGTATTTTAACCCCTTGGACCAAGGCAAGTAATCCCATTATATACTTCTGTGACAGGAGACACATATCTAAAGGAATAATTTCAAGTGGTAATTTCCCAGTGACTTGTATAACAGCAGCTACTTTCAAAAAACAATGCCAGTTGCATGAAGTGTAGGGATAGAAGGAAACATCATGAACAAAAGAAAACTAAACAAAAAGCGGAGGGACCTCAGCATGAAAGACACCTTATTAAGTTTTGATTTGGTATCCTAAATTTCTCCTCCCACCCCAAGTGAATTTGTACAAAATAGCCTTACTGTTTTCTTTTGATTTGCTGTTTGGCTGCAGACTACATTTACCATTCTGTTTCTATGGTCTGGGATTGGGAAGCATTCCATAGTATGAATTCTAATTTGAAGATGTTTTATTTTTAGTGAATCCAGTCACAAAAGAGCTATTTGTTTACCATATGCAGTTATGACCTTTCAGCATTTCTCCCCATTCCAAACCAAGTTTGTTTCAAATTATGAGGTAAATGATGAGATATCAGTTCAGTTTAAGGGAAAATGGCTACAGCTGCCTTGATATGAAGACCAGATTAGATTTGGAGACATCTGACTAGCCATTAAAATTAAATTTGCAGACATTTGACTAGCTATTCAAGTACCTATGTGAGTCTTTAACAGGATTGCTGAAGGGATTAAATGTAGAGCTAATTCCAGGACTAGATTTGTTTATTGTTGATATGGCTGCAGGTGAGTTACTCCTTGCATGCACCATCTCTTGGTTGACAGGTGAAGCTGACATATCTGCTGCATCCTGTCTTGAAATTTGAGTGCCTGCAGCTCTATTTTGGATACCTCTAAGGATATGTGCATTTCTCTATGATGTGGATTTAATCTCAAAAATTGGTGCAGGGGTGTCCAATCCAGTTCAGCGCCATTGCTTATAGGCAGGTAAGGTTTCATCCTTACACTCCCTATGACGATGCTCCTGAAAATCACCTGTCATGTATGCATGCAGCTGTTAGCAGTAGGTTTTTGTTTGTTTTTGTTTTTGTTTTAAAAAAGAAAGCCTATTGGAGCCAATGGGTTTTGGATGGAGCAATCCTATGGCACCTTCACAGCATCTGGGGAGGGGGGGAATAGGATTTTTAAAAATTCTTGTATCCAAGGTCAGAGACAGCCCTCTAACCTTGAAACCAGAAGCCTGAGCTCCCTACTTTCTCCACCTCCATCCCCAGTGCAGAGAGAACCACACTGGCTGCCTTTCCAAAACCTCAGAGAGGAGGGAAAGAGGGCAGTTCTGTGGATGGGCAGGGGAGGGGACTGGGGAGGCCAGTTTACCAAGAATCCTGTGGCCTCCCCAGCCTCCTTCCTTCCTACTCTTCAGTACCCCATCTAGACAGGCAAAAAGGCCCATCTAGCATAAATGCAGAGTGGCAGAAACACAGAGGTAATGACCACAAGTGTGCTCATTAACACACAACAAGAAGCACATGAGATTAAAGAACAACACCCAGCTGAAGCAGAAGTGGAGTATGCTGAGGGGAGGAAAACCAATGAAGAGGAAACTCCCTGGAAAAGAGTGACAGTTAGGAGCAGAAGAACTAGAATGCATTCTGCACCGGTGGAACCATTAGAGTTAAGCAACCGCTTTCAGCTACTGGAGGATGAGACTGAAGGACAGTTTGCAGAGGAAGAAGTACAGGAGACACCGTGCAACAATGAACAAGAGGCAGAAGGTAGGTCAACCAAGAAGAAGAGAAGAGTAGTCATTGTGGGAGACTCCCTGCTGCATGGGATTGAAACCCAAGTATGTCGTGAAGACCCATGGACTCGCCAGGTGTGCTGTCTCCCTGGAGCACAGATTAGAGATGTGACTGAAGGGTTACCAAAGCTCATAAAGCCCATGGACACATGCCCCTTTCTTCTCATCCATGTAGGAACAAATGATGTCGTTAAGCAGAGCTATGAAAAAATCATTTCAGACTTCGAAGTTCTGGGAAGGAAACTGAAGAACTTTGGGGCCCAGGTAGTTTTCTCATCAATCCTCCTGGTTCTTGGAAAAGGATTAGAAAAGGAAAGAAAAATACTCTGGATGAACAATTGGCTACGAAGGTGGTGCCGACGTGGGAGTTTTGAATTCTGGGACCACAGGCTACGCTACTTGGAACATGGACTGCTGGCAAGGGATGGGTTTCACCTCACAAGGGCTGGAAGGAATGTGTTCGGCCACAACATGAAGAACTTGATCAGGAAGGCTTTAAACTGAATCTTACGGGGGCAGGGAGACATAAACTTCGAGGCAACGATGGATGAAGGCCAATGCACCACAGTACAGAGAACAGCTCCAATAGTGCCCCAAAATAGTGTCCGCAACAATGTAGGAATGAAGCCAGACTATAAAACACATGGTCTTCAATGTCTGTATACTAATGCCCAGAACATGGGAAACAAACAGAATGAACTTGAACTCTTATTACATGAAGGCAATACGACTTGATAGGTATAACTGAAACTTGGTGGGATGACTCCCATGACTGGAATATAGCAATTGAAGGATATAACTTGTTCAAAAAGAACAGAAGAAATAGAAAGGGAGGTGGAGTTGCACTATATGTTAAAAACACCTATCCCTGCACAGAAATACAGGCGGATCAGACTGGGAGTCCCATCGAGAGCATCTGGATTAAAATAAATGGGTCAAGGAATAAAAAGAACATGATAATTAGAGTCTACTATTGACCACCCAATCAAGGAGAAGATGAGGACGAAACTTTTGAGAAACAAATTGCCAGTGTTTCAAGGAAGTGTGATGGAGTAGTGATGGGGGACTTCAATTACCCTGATATCTGTTGGGAGACAAATACTGCCAAAAGCGGCCCTTCCAAGAAATTCCTGACATGCGTGAGTGATAACTTTCTCCTACAGAAAGTGGAGGAAGGACTAGAGGATCGGCAATCCTTGACTTGATATTGACCAGTAGTGATGACTTAGTGGATAAAGTGGCAGTTATGGGAACTCTAGGGGAAAGTGACCACGTCATACTTGAATTCTTGATGATGATGATGATTATTATTATTTATTTATATAGCACCATCAATGTACATGGTGATGAAGGAGACAAAAGTTGAGTGTAGCCATACACGTACTCTGGATTTTAGGAAAGCTGATTTTAATAAACTCAGAACTATGATAAGTAAGGTCCCGTGACAAATGAGCCTAATGAGAAAAGGAGTGCAGGATGGGTGGGAGTATTTAAAAAAGGAAATTTTAAAGGCACAGTTACAAACAATTCCAACAAAGAGAAAAGATAGAAGACAACAGAAGAAACCAATGTGGTTCCACAAAAAGCTTAGAGATGACCTGAAAATGAAAAAGGATACATATAGGAAGTGGAAGGAAGGCCAGGCTACAAAAGAAGAGTACAGACAAGTGGCGCAGAAATGCCGAAATGGCGTCAGGAAGGCTAAAGCTGAGAATGAGCTGAGGTTAGCGAGGGATGCTAAAAGCAATAAAAAGGCTTTCTTCAGATACATGAGTAGTAAAAGACAGAGGAAAGAAATGGTGGCTCGACTGCTTAATGAGGATGGCAAATTGATAACAGATGACAAAGAAAAGGCTGAAATGCTCAATTCCTACTTTGGCTCAGTCTTCTCCCAAAAGCGGGTCTATGACCCCCCTGGAAAAAGTGAAGCAGAAGTTGAGGGGGCAGGATTGCAGTTTGAGATTGATAAACAAATAGTCAAAGAACACCTAATTTCCTTGAATGAGTTCAAATCTCCAGGGCCCGATGAACTGCATCCTAGAGTAATGAAGGAGCTAGCGGAAGAACTCTCAGAACCTTTGTCTATTATCTTTGCAAAATCATGGAAGACGGGTGAGGTGCCGGATGACTGGAGGAGGGCTAACATTGTCCCTATCTTCAAAATGGGAAAAAAGGAGGAACCTGGGAACTACAGACCAGTCAGTCTGACATCCATCCCTGGGAAAATTCTGGAGCAGATTATAAAGAAGTCAATCTGTAAACACCTTGAAATCAATGCAGTGATCACTAGAAGCCAAAATGGATTTGTCAAGAACAAGTCCTGTCAGACTAATTTGATCTCATTTTTTGATAAGGTAACCTCTCTTCTGGACTGTGGGAATGCTGTGGACATCATATATCTTGACTTCAGCAAAGCTTTTGACAAAGTACCACATGACATTCTGATTAACAAACTAGCTAAAAGTGGGCTAGATGGAACAACTATTAGGTGGATTCACAGTTGGCTACAGAATCGGACTCAAAAAGAGTACTTATCAATGGAACCTTCTCAAACTGGGGAGAGGCAACGAGTGGGGTGCCGCAGGGCTCAGTCCTGGGCCCAGTGCTCTTCAACATTTTTATTAATGATTTGGATGAGGAGGTGCAGGGAACGCTGATCAAATTTGCAGATGACACAAAATTGGGTGGCATAGCTAATACCCTGGAAGACAGAAACAAACTTCAAAGTGATCCTGATAGGCTGGAGTGCTGGGCTGAAAACAACAGAATGAAATTTAATAGGGATAAATGCCAAGTTCTACATTTAGGAAATAAAAACCAAATGCACAGTTACAAGATGGGGGATACTTGGCTCAGCAATACTACAAATGAGAAGGATCTTGGAATTGTTGTAGATCACAAGCTGAATATGAGCCAACAGTGCGATATGGCTGCAAGAAAGGCAATTGCTATTTTGGGCTGCATTAATAGAAGTATAGCTTCCAAACCATGTGAGGTACTGGTTCCCCTCTATTCGGCCCTGGTTAGGCCTCATCTAGAGTATTGTGTCCAGTTCTGGGCTCCACAATTCAAGAAGGACGCAGACAAGCTGGAGTGTGTTCAGAGGAGGGCAACCAGGATGATCAGGGGTCTGGAAATAAAGCCCTATGAAGAGAGACTGAAAGAACTGGGCATGTTTAGCTTGGAGAAGAGAAGGTTGAGGGGAGACATGATAGCACTCTTCAAATACTTAAAAGGTTGTCACACAGAGGAGGGCCAGGATCTCTTCTCGATCCTCCCAGAGTGCAGGACACGGATTAACGGGCTCAAGTTAAAGGAAGCCAGATTCCAGCTGGACATCAGGAAAAAACTTCCTGATTGTTAGAGCAGTACAACAATGGAATCAGTTACCTAGGGAGGTTGTGGGCTCTCCCACACTAGAGGCCTTCAAGAGGCAGCTGGACAACCATCTGTCAGGGATGCTTTAGGGTGGATTCCTGCATTGAGCAGGTGGTTGGACTTGATGGCCTTGTAGGCCCCTTTTAACTCTGCTATTCTATGATTCTATAATTCCTCCTGCTCTGCATAGGATGCCCACCAGCCTCTGAGTTCAGAGGCTTGTGCCCTACAACTTCTGCTAACTGCCATGTGAGGAGTTTTTATGGAGGGTTGGGGAATAAAGGGTTAAATCTCCCCTCCCACCAGTTGCTGGGGAACATGGGTGGGAGGGTGCTGTTGCACCATGTCCTGCTTTGTTGGTCCCTGGTTGACAGCTGGTTGGCCACTGTGTGAACAGAGTGCTGGGCTAGATGGACCCTTGGTCTGATCCAGCATGGCTCTTCTTATGATCTTATGCAATCATCCTAATCCAAATTAGCCCCCTTTGCACAAGACAAACAAACACAGAACAGCAGATGATGATTTATTGTATACCTTCATCTGTATTGTTCCTTTTGAGAGTTGAGAGAATTCCTGACGTTAACTATCTAAGTTATTTATCTAAAGGGACATAGCTTATTGATAGAATGCATGCAATGGATGCCAAAGGTCCTGGATTTAATCTCTGGCATCTTTAGGAAGGGTTGAGAGACAGAATTTTGTGCATTTGGGGGAGGGATTTCTGAGCAATTTGTGCAAATTTCTGAGCAGTTTGTGCAAATTGCAGCCAAATTTGCATATATTGTGCAAATTCACATTTCATTTCTGCAAATTCACTCATTATTTGTGCAAATTGCTCAGAAATTTGTGTAAATTGCAGAACCTTCAAAAAATGTGAAAAAAGTTCCTGTAGGTCAGTGAACTGCCTGCAGCTCTGCTCACAGATACAAAGAGAGTTGTACATGTTGTGGAACTGAGTTAAATACAAAAAATAACTGGATTCCCTAGCAGTGGATATCCCTAGCATGAGGCTCTCTGCAGAGTCCTGTCACTCCCCAAACATTCTGGGAAGTGCAGCTGGCAAGGTAGAGCTTTGTGCAGTGCTTTAAAAAAAGTTTAAAAAGCAAGGGTAAAAGGGTAAGTAAGGTAATTGGCAATCCACTCCCCCAAAAATAACTTGATCAAATTTCTTTCCCTCCAAGAAGTTGGTAGAAAAATCTCTCCCCATTTTCACAGTGGAAGAGTGTTTTCACAAAACTGACTTGAGTCTGTTTCATGTTTTCTTGAGTTCCAAAATGGGAAAACACATTCTAAGCAATGGCTGCCTTTCCAAGGCAGCCATAATATTGTCATTAGTTATAAATCAATGGCATTAGTACTGCAAAGCATTTGATCAATACAGAGCAGACAATATTGGTGATGTACAGAGCTGTATTCTGTATGCTACTATGTATTCAGGGATATTAGTGTGACCTACCTGTAGACTGCCAGTTTGTTTAATGCAACAATTCAGGTGTTGCTGTTTTTTTCATTACCCAATTTCACCTGAGTTCTTTTAAGAACAGAATCAATAGCTACACTGGAATTTAAATTAGAATGTAAGCAGATATGGAGCAGGAGGTACCTAAATTTGTCAACTGCAGTCTATATATTTTAGCATTACATATGGCCACCTTGGTCCCTATATTGATTTAAGCAATGTTGGTTTATGGTTTTTACTGGCTTTGTTGTCATTCATCATGAATGAAATCTATGTCCAAAGCAAAGGAAGAGCATGTGCTTGCTTAAATTTTATGACTCCTTCTTGTTGAAACTGAAATCTGATTCAGTAAGATGCAAATGACAGTGCCTTGTTTGCATGTTCTGTTCTACCAGTATAATAAATAGATAGTTTCACTCCAGGCCTATCAAACAGATACTCTACATGACTTGATGACAGAAGATCTCAGTACCAGTAAAGCAATTTTATTCAGTGTTGTAGATGTCTGGTTTTAGCTCCGTTTATCATTTTAGAGAATCTTTGTTCAAAGGATGGGTTCACTTTTATAACTTAGAGAAGACTAATTTTCACATGTGGCCAGTTGTATCCTGGCTTTAACTTGAACTCGTTTCCCCACAAATGTTTATGAAAGAACCACTACAAAATAGTCCTAATGTCTACCATTTTTGGTGAGCTCAACTCAGGAACATGTCATTGATGCTTCTGTAAGAACTAGTGGACTCTTCTTGCTGAGGTGTTTGTGTGTGGATCGGGAAGACTTTGGTTGGTGTGTCACCTCAACCATGAACATAATGGGTGTACTTACATGATGGATGTGCATTTGGTTCATTAAAAAATGGAAATGGAAAAAATGAACTGATGGGCTTGTTTGGTACAACTTTCATTCATTATAAAACAAATGCCATAAATAACAAACCAGGAATGAAGAAAAGGGAATTGTTCCATCCTTACAACGCACAGGGAAGCTTCCCTGACCCATTTATCAATAGCTTATACAAACACTTGCTATATGCACTCTCTGATAGTTCCCCCTCCTATATTCTGTTAGCTTTTCTTCCCCTATAAAAATAGTTGTGCTGTGCCAAACAATTCTTCTACACATATCACGATCACGATCATTTTCATTGAATTTGCTTTTGAAAAGAAATTGCTTTTGAAAAGAAATTCAAAGGAGAAAAACATTTTGGAGAAATTCTCATGGGATGAATTCAGGCTTCTCTGTTTACCTTACATATGAGGTGGTCAAGGAGTACCAGAGGAATACAGACTGTACCAGAGGACTGGAGAATGGTCAAGGTAGCACCAATTTTTAAAAAGGGATCCAGGGAAGATTTGGGAAATTGCAGGCTGGGTAACCATCTTTGTTCCAAGTAAATTGCTTGAAAGCATTATTAAAGATAAAATTAGTGTGCATATAGAAGGACAAGCCTTGTTGAAAAAGAATCAACATGGCTTCTACAAAAGTAAGTCATGACTTACCTTTCAGAGTGTCAATAAACATGTGGTCAGGGGTGATCCTGTAATAGTTTATTTAGACTTCCAAAAGGCTTCTGACAAAGTCCCTCACCATAGACTCCAGGGTAAAATTAGCAGTCATGGAATGACTGCTATAAGGGGAGAGGTATTCTTATAGATCAGTAACTGGCTGAAAAACAAGAAGCAGAGAGTATGAATAAATGGTAAATGGAGGTATGTAAACAGTGGAGTAGCAAAGGGATCTGTATGGGGACCAACACTTTTCAATTTGTTCATAAATGATCTGGAATTAAGCGTGAGCAGTGAAGTGGCCATGGCCGTTTCTACACCTGCCTTTTTCCCTGGGATCATCCCGGGATCATCCCTGTGCATCCAAATGACACACAGGGGATTCCGGGAGCAGGCAGGGATGATTCCTCCATTTTCCTGGGATAATCCTTATGTGTAGAAAGGGCCCATGTTTGCTGATGATACCAAATGATTTAAGGTAGTTAAAACAAAAAGGGATTGTGAGGAACTCTAAAAGTATCTCACCAAAGTAGGAGAATGTGCATCAAACTAACAAATGCAGTTCAATCTAAGCAAGTGTAACATATGTCTTTCTATATGTTGAAGCAAAAAATCCCGATTTCAAGTATAACCTGATGAGATCTGTAAAACTTTGCAGGGAAATATTTGACACGCAATATAATTCTAATGTAAGCCTAAGCACATTTACTCAGAAGTAAATGCCACTGAGTTCAGCTGGGCTTATTCCCAGGAAAGTGTGCAAAAGTTTGCAGCCTTCAGTATTATGAGTTCAGCAAATTCATATTCTGACTAGGAATAAATGGTTCTGTCAATCTTGGTGTTGCTGAAATTGTCATTTTGTTGAGGTTGAGCTCCTGCATTTGCACATGGGCAGGCAATTTATTTATTTATTTATTTATTTATCATAACTTTTGTATATTTTTAAATAATGTATGCATTACCACATACCCATTAACAGTATTTTAAGCATATACATTTCCCCGAAGTTGTGTTACTGTAATATTGTTTGTGCTTTTCTCAAATATATGCACTTGTGTACACTTTTCCAACATACACAATTTTTTGTGAGTGCATTTTCCCCTGATACAAGTTGCATCGGAAAACTTGCAACAATACATTTTTCAGTCCACACTCTGTCTCAGCTGGTTGGAAGGTTCAGGAGGCGTGAACTGGGTAAATCTATTTAATAAAAACCCTCAATGGATCAAATTTCTCACCCATCCTTAATTCTGATACAGGTAACTGCAAACTTTCATGGTGTCACTATTCAAAATTGCTGTTGGGTTGTGCATGGCACAATGTTTTATTTATTTATTTATTTATTTATTTATATATTTATTTATGTATTTATTTATAATATTTATATACCGCTCCCCATTCAAAATTTCAGAGTGGTGTACAAGATAAAATACAATAAATACAGAATAAAACACCTTAAAATAGATGTTTAAAAGAAGCAAAATGAAAGGTGAACCATGAACCGTGGCTGGTCATTAAGGAAAGGCTTCCTGGAACAAGAACATTTCCTGGAGGCGCCAAACGGAATACAAAGTTGGCGCCTGCCTGACCTCCAGAGGCAGGGAATTCCACAGGAGGGGCCCCCCACCACACTGAAAGCTCTTCCCCAGTAGACTCCAATCGGAGGATGGGTGTATGAGGAACCACCAGGAACATGCCCTCGGATGCCCTCAGTGACCGGGCAGGTTGGTAGGGGAAGAGACGCTCTCTTGGGTATCCTGGTCCCAAATTGTTTAGGGCTTTGTACACAAGTACAAGAACCTTAAACCTGGCCTGTTAGCGAATAGGCAGCCAGTGAAGTTCCCTCAGTAGAAGAGTTACATGCTAGAAAGGGGCAGCTCCAGACAACAGCTAAGCTGCAGCATTCTGCATCCCCTTTGCACAGATACAAGTGGTGCAACAGGGCCAGCATCAAAGGTAGGCATGGCCAGGCAAGTGCTGAAGGCCCACACACCAGCAGAGGCCTACTGAAAAGATCCCCCCCCCCGGGCTTGCTCCTTCACTTCACCATTGCAAACTCCTTGTTTACCTGCCTCTCACTCTGGTCCAGACACAGTGGTGGAGAGAAGGAGGGGCAGTAGAAGCCATAGCCTACTTGCTTACTGGCTCTCTGCTTGTCAAGCAAGCAAGTGGTAGAAATGATGAGAAAGTGGATGAGGAGCAACAGCAGCAGCTAGTGATTATGGCAGTGAGAAAGTAGACTTCCTGAAGGAGAGGGGCTATTGATGGTACCTTGCCCTGGAACCCCTATAAACTGGAGACATCATGGATGTAAGCATGGAAGAAGGCAATAAAGGAATTTTACAGAAACACTGCAAGGATCTTAATGAGCTAACTCCAAGTCTATTAATATTTAAAGCCCTTGTATATCTTCCACATGTAGAATCTATGCATGGAGATGCAGGGAGTGGCTTCACATTGCAAGCTTGCTCCCAAAATCAGATGTGCCAGAAGCCAACCTGTTGTGTGATGTACGTGCATTCAGCATGATGACTCCAAATGGGAGCATATGTGTGAGCAGATGAATGTGTGTAGACATTCCATAAGATCAGGATTCAGGATCCCTGCACAGGGTTCCAATGGCATGATGCACCTATGCACATCCAGCTAGTCATCTACATTATGTTGCACATAAGCCAAACATCAGGGCCAGTGGCGAGTGCAATGTTAGGAGCAGGGTGTGACCCGTGGTCCCACTCCCCTTTCTCCAAGGCCTTAGCTAGATGTAAGGTTTATCCCGGGATTGTCCCGGTGTGTCATTTACATGAACAGGGATGATGGGACAAACCCATCATGGGTCTAGCTAAGGCCCAAGTGTAACTTCTATAAATAGAGAATGTATGAATAGAGATTTATACACTGCATTTATTTGCAGTGAGACACATTCTCACTCTTCAGCACACAGAGATTTCTGTACTTACTCTTTTTAGTGCATTTTAGTGCATCGCTCTCTGTTGCTCCCTCCCTTTTCTTCTTTTTTTTGAAGTACAGCTTTTAAAAGTTGCTCTTCACTCATTGCTTGTCAAGTTTACATTTATTGTAGCTGAGAGTTTCCCCTAATATCTCCATTACTGTGAGTGGGGAGGAGAAAAGATTATTTGCTGCAGTGAAAATGAGAAACAGGAGAAAGAGAAAGAGGTATGTGTGCTTTCATCACTCCAGCACTGGGTTAGGTTATCAAAGAACCCTTAGTTAAAATCTTCCTTCCAGTAAAATCCTCTTTTGCATAATAAATATACATTAAGGACATTTTTCATATATGTGTGTATATGTGTGTGTGTGTGTGTGTGTGTGTGTATTATTATTCTTTCAGGGACTCTTGAAGGTTTTCCTCCCCTCCTCTTTTCTGCTCAAGTATCTCAAATTAGATGCCTTGTCTGGAGATTAAGGTGCATACTTACTATGCTGGTGAATACCCCCTCCTTATAGAAATCAAGAGGTAGGTGGCCCACTTAAAACAAATTAAGAAGCCTACCTAGCTTCAGTGTTTTTGTGCAATAGAGCTATGGGCTGGTTCTTGTTTATTAGGCATATAGTGGAGTGTTCTGTAAAATCCTCATATAACATCACATGGGGAGTCTTACGTTAGATCAGAGGAGGCTGGTGGCTCTGATTTTGGTGGGGCTTTGGATCTATTCTGTTTCAGTCAGAGCCAACCAGTAAGTTATTTGTGTACTTTAGAGGAAGGACCAAACCATATGATACACTACAGCAAGGGTGCAGAATATGGCATACTGTATAGTACACTACACTATATGGTACACTATCCATATGGTAAACTATAGCAAGGATGCAGGATCTCAGGCTTAACCTTCAGGGTTCCCCAGACGGCCATTCTCCTCCAAATACCCACTGAAAAAGTTTGCAATTAGGGATGTTGCAGGCACCTGCTAGGATCCGGGAATCCAACGTCTGCCACCCATCCTGCTCATTGAGCCACGGGGTGCTGATGGACCTGATTGCTGACCCATCCCCCTCCAGGGCTCAGCAAGCACCCAGGAGCAGTCCATTCTCATTTCAGTCCCCACCAGCTGTTAAACCCTTGCGAACATCTTACTTGCACGGAAGGAGACCACAATGAGGCCTTGACAGATGGTAAGGCCAGGAGTCACAGGTGCCATTCATGAAGTGCTTGTCCTTTCCTTGTGGTCTCTCCTTCATTACAAAGAAAGGGATCATGAGGAGAGGAATCATGTGCCTCCCCCACTGGTTGTCAATCCCTCATGATCCCCTTCCTTGCAAGGAAGGGGATTGTGAGGGCTTGGCAGCTGGCAGGGGCAGGAGTTGCCATCACCATTCACAAAATGTTTATCCTTTCCTCACTGCAAAGAGTATAGGATGGACGTTTGGTGTGACAGGGACTCCATTGGCCAACATTGGTGGCTTCGCCTCTTCCAGGAAGGGAATGTTATGTAAATGGCTCCTTTATGCAAGATTATACAGCACCATGTACATTGATGGTGCTATATAAATAAATAAATAAATAAATAATAATAATAATAATAATAATAATAATAGTAATAATAATAATAATAGTAATAAGATTCCCTTCCCTGGAAGAGGCAACCCTGCCATTTTGTGCAAAATGATGATGGCTCAAGAAGAGGGTAAAGGGCTCCCTGCAGCCTCATCTGATGCTTGCCAAGCTGCCAAGAAGCTCTCATAGTGCCATTAGTAGGGGTGGGCAGCGGAAGCAGCTCAATGAGTGACTAATAAGCTGGGCACAGGGGAATTCACCCATCCCTACTTGAAATTACCAAGCCAATTCCAAACCGAGCCAAAGGGGACTTTGCCCATCACTAGTTTCAATGGATCCTAACTTGTAATCATTTCAGTCTGTGTGAGGAGGATCCTTCCCTACTCTCTGCTATCACTCTTTTGGTGTTCCCCACTTTCCAACATTTATCTCCAGATCTATGCTAAGCTGGTTGTTGATATGATCAAACTATGCACGAGGGGCCTGTATGAGACAAAGAGAGAAGGGAATATTACATATCTGTGTGTTCCAAAATAGTCACTTTTATTAGTCTATGAAATATTCTTTTTGGCTCTGCTTTTAATTAGAGCCTGCAATGCAATTACTAAAATAATAAATCTCAGACATAGTTTTCCAGTTAACAGCATTCACCTCCATAAAAACATATGAAAGGAATAACCTTGAAAATTGCTACATTATCCAGACAAATTCATGAGAGTTTTTTTTTTAATTCATGTGGTATGTAAATTATTAACTTTCCTGATGAGTTTCTCAAGAATGCTCTTAATAAGTGACTAAGATATTAACCTTTTGGCTCACACAAGTTGTATTTATTTCCCCCCCCCCCCAAGTTAGAATCATTTAGAAAGCCCATTTCCTGTAACTTGATATCTATATGTTTTAGTTATCGAAAACAGAAATGTTTCAGTCTAGCCAAGGGTCCTGAACATTACTGATGTCTCAGGAAAAGTCGAATGCTCCAGTTCAATTTCTCTGAGGAGGAGGAAGTTGGAAAACAAAGGCTACTTTCAGACTAGCTGCTTTCTTTATAGGTCACTCTGCAGCATGGTCACAGAACTGTTAAATATCAGATATGACGGGTAACAATGCATTGTTTAGAGCTTTCATAAACATATCTGAAATACCCATAACTTCATTGTGAATATTAATAATGTAACATGTGTCATTTTAATTAGTCATAAACTAACTTTGTTTTGTGTATTTGTATTGTTTATGTTTTTATTTGTGGTCCATCTTCTCAGCAGCCAGGATAAGTCTGTGAAACAAAGACTCAACCTGCTCACATTCCAGGGATGTTCCAGGAAGTTGGGTACATATTCTGTAATCACCATCATATGAAAGGAAGGAGTTAGAGAAGGACCAAAATTATTAATAGCCAGAGATTGCTCCAATTGAAATTTGGAGGAGAATGTACCCCCTCTGTTCACTTATTCCTACTAAAAGCTTACACAGATAGAACTGAATCTATTTATTTATTGCACTATTTATTTTAAACCTCCCCATAACTCAAGTTGTCTTGATGGATTAATATAGCTTTAATATGTACCTTGGTGGGCATGGTTCCCACTACCTTCATGATTGATTCTATTCTGGTTGGGGTCTGGTCATTTGGAAGTGTGATTAACATATAATGCAAGCGTCAGCCAGCCCATTGGGAGGTCCATCACTTGCATGGTTAGAACCATAATTGTGAAAGCCATTACATGGACCATGACTGGCATTTGATGACTGGTAAACATCTCATACATTTCCCCCATAGGTATGCATATTTTGATTGGAGAACTCTATCGCAAAATTTGGAGGAGTGCAGATTTTGAAGTATACCTGAGTTTGGGGTTGTATATTGGTTCAAAAATGCAACGTTAGGTAAGTTTGCATTCAAATGGAAATCAAACCAATTTCTCCCCCAACCCCACTTCTGATTAGTTTAAATGTTCAAGGAATGTATCACAAGTTGAAGAGAGTTGAAGCAGTTAACCAGCATCAGGAAGGTTAAGGATTCTTGACTCACCATCATTCAGCTGTGGACATATCATTATTTAAGAATATCAGTTTATTATTACATGAGTGGAACCCAAATCTTCTATCCTTCAAAACTGCTCAGCTCATGTGAACACTATTCACTTCAAAGGAGTGGGATAAATGATTGGTGTGCTTGGAAGTGTGACCAGTATGAGTTTAACTGTATGTTGGTCTCTATATGTATTTTTTGTTAAAGCAGTTATTTATGGTGGTAGTGGTAATAGAGCTCTTACAGAATTTGCAACTTGAGAAATAAGCTATTTTCTGCCTGGGCAACCCAAAATGTAATCTCTTTAACATAAACTATTCTTTCTAAACTCCTTTCTTCTCAAAGCAAGCAAAGATTAAGTCTCTACACCTGAATATGAGAGAATGAGTATCTATTTTATTTTTATTTTTTCTTTAAACACCTTTTTGAGACATGGGAATATGTCTGTCTGTCTGTCTCTGTCTGTCTGTATTAGGGCTGTGCTCTGCTTCGCTTCAGAGCGTAGAAGCAATAGTGAGTCAGCCTGATTCGCCTCCGACAAAGTCGAAGACGAAGCAGGTCGGGGGGCTGCGGATCGAGGCGAAGAGGATCGAGACCATGCGGATCCTTCATCTCGATCCGGAGCTCCGAAAGAAAGGTAAGTGGGGGCTTACCTGGCACTGCCGCAGTCCATGTGGTGATGGCAGCAGAGCCAGGTAAGGGGGCAAGGGGGAAGGGTCTTACCTGAGTCCATCGCATTCTGGCAGCGGCTTCACCTGAGCCTGAGGACTCAAACCACTTTGAGCCTCGGCCTCAGGTGAAGCCGCTGCTGGAACGCAACAGACGCAGGTAAGGAGGGAGGGAGAGGGGCTTTACCTAGCACCGCCGCCGCCACTGCAGTCTGTGTGGTGACAGCGGCAGAGCCAGGTAAGGGGCAGGGGGGAAGAGTCTTGCCTGAGTATGTCGCATTCTGGCAGCAGCTTCACCTGAGCCCGAGGACTCAAACTGGAAGACCAGGCCACGGCTGCAGCCTGGTCTTCCTGTTTGAGTCCTTGGGCTCAGTTGAAGCAGCCACCAGACCACAATGGATGCAGGTAAGGGGGGAGGGGGCCTTACCTGCCATTGCCACCACCACTGCGAAGCTCCGATTCGGATCTGGAGCTCCGCAATGGAGCGGAGCGGACCATAGGTAGATCGACGTGGGGCGAAGCGGACCCAATCCAGAATTTGTGGAGCGGATGTGGATCGGATCGGGGGGTGTCTGTGCACAGCCCTAGTCTGTATCCCACTTTCCCCCCATCTTCCAAGGAACCCAGGGTGGCTTACATGATCCTCCTGTGAGGTAGATTAGACTGAAAGTCAGTCACTGGCCCAAAGTCAACCAGTGAACTTCATGGCTGAGTGGGGACTAGAGCCCCGATCTCCTGACTCTGAGTCCAACACTCTAACCACTACACCACCCTGGATCTACATAGAATCCTATTGTGCCCATGTGTTCCTACAAGTGCAAAAGAACCAGCAGAGATCAAGCAGCTCTATTGTATACTGCCCAAGGAAGCCTGAAAGAGTGAAAGCTAACAAAACAATTTTGCTTTAAATGACATAATGAGATTAGGACACCAGAATAATGTCTGCATAGCTCTGTATAATGTATCTTATCTACAAGCCTATAAGGGTCTATTCAGAAGTAAGTACTACTGAGACCAGGTAGGGATGTATAGATTCTGTCAAACCCATTGTATTTCAAGGATTGTAAGGATCCTTTGTTTTATCATCCGCCCACTGATAGAATCAGATTTTTAAAATTTCCAAGTTTGTGCAAATTCACACAAGCAAAAATGGGCATTTTTTTCCATAATGCAGAAATTCTCCTCACTTTAGCCTATGAGAAAAATGTACCTTTGCCAGTTTTCTAATTTTTGCATATTTTTCTATGAGAAAAATTGTGCAAAATTTACGAAGATGAGGAAAATGGCCTGCAAGTTGGTGGGCTGCCTGACAGGGGGAAATCCAGTCTGTTGGGGAATCCACAGGTCAGATTCATAAAAATCCAAATTCATTTGGTTCCATTGTGAATTTCTCCAACATAGGTAAATGTGCCTAGGATTATAACCTTCAATTTTAGCTAGCACTGAGCATTTGGGAGCATGGACGTCCCTGAATATTGCTGTAGATGTCTTCTTAAGTGTATCAGCCATATATTTCCATTGTCAACTATAGAACCGACCATGTGGCTTGAACTTTATTTGGCCACTATCTCCCCACCATCCTGAAGTGAAGACAATTGTTGTTTTCTAAAATAACATCTTGTAGTATTTGCTTCCATGTTGCACACTATTTGAGAGGATTAATCTCCGTCCCCATGGATGAGTGAAACAGTGGCATTTGACCAATATTGGTCAAATGGGTTCAGGTTGACTAACTTAAGTCAATTTCAATGGATCTAATCTAAGTAGGACTATTTAAGTAGGACTAACATTGGATACAGCCCTAAGTTGAAATGCTTACCCTGTTGATGATTATGCCTGGAGGAAGGTCTGGAAATTTCTGAAAGGAATGAGCCTGCTGAGTCTTAAAAGTACTGCTTTGCCTTAGGAACAAAACATCCAATCAGTTGCATTGTATTCTAAAAAGATTTGTTCAGGTAGCAACTAAATAATGGAAGAGACTGATTACTCACTGCAGGTGCCCAGCATTATAGTGCCAGAGATG
The DNA here is from genome assembly GCF_023053635.1 of Elgaria multicarinata webbii. Classification (NCBI taxonomy): domain Eukaryota; kingdom Metazoa; phylum Chordata; class Lepidosauria; order Squamata; family Anguidae; genus Elgaria; species Elgaria multicarinata. Next base: position 65,480,924 of record NC_086174.1, read on the forward strand.
ATTATTACATGAAGGCAAGTTCAACATTTCTCAGCCCAGAAGAGAGTTGCACATTGAACATCCTCCTCCTGAAGATATCAAATTCAACATCAACCCTAAAGGTAATACAATTGAAAAGAAGTTTCTAGAACACTACTTTTGATAAACAAGTTAGTGACAAGTACAGTATCTGAGGAACATGGAGCAAAGAATGTGATTCTTCCATTGAATAATGGAAGATTTGCAGTAATTGGGCGTATACTTAATGCCACTGGAAAAAGCCATATGTCTTTCCAGTTCTAATACACATGCTTTTCCAATAGCACATTTCTTTCTTTTCCCCTCTTGCTGACCATTTTGAATCCTTCAGTACTGATTGTGTTTGCAGCTTCTAGGTTTCAAAATCTAACTTAGCAATGAGAAATGGAGAGTGATTGGAAGTAGCTGTTTCCTTAGTAGATACCATGTGTTTGCACTCCTTCGGGGATAGTTTAAAAGATGTGTGGTATGTACTTTTTTTTTTTTTTTGACTGGGAACACAAAAGGATACCAGCCTGCTAGAATACTTTGGTTCAGCATTGGCAATTACACTTGGGACATGTCTACACCATGCCTTATCCTGGGGATTGCCCCAGGATCATCCCTGTGCATCTACATGCTATCCTGGGGGCAGGGAGGGATGATTCCTGTGTTTCCCCGAGATAACCGGGACGACATTTACCCTGGCTTTTCCTGTGGTCTCAGGATCATCCCGAGACCACGAGAGGTATGGGCAGCCATCCCGTTTTTGTCCCAGCTCCTCGTGAGTAAACGTGAGGAGCCAGGAACCAGGCACAGGGCACGGAGCTCTTCAAGAGCTCCATGCCCACTGGGGTGGGGAGGGGAGCGGGGTTAGGGTTTGTTTGGGTTTTTTTTACTTACGTTTTAGCTGGAGCACAGGTGCACTCCAGCTCCTTTTCTTTTAAAAATAATGATGGGCACAGCATCCGCCTTCCTCCTGGGATGTTGCGCACTGCGTGTGGACTGAGGGGGGAGGATCTCGCGATCAGCATATCACGAGAGCTTCTCCCTCCCCTCCCTTGGTGTAGACTTTCCCTTTGCTCCATTCAGCCAGTTAATCCCTGAGCCTGAACCAGGTGGGTCTGTGAGTCACCCGCCCTGGAGATAAAACATCACTACATAGACAGTCCCAAACCTGTATGCAGGTTTATAAAACTTTCTAGTTATTTTGGGCTTCAGGAATTATTTTATAGGTGGTGGTTCCTGAAGCACCTCACACTGGTAGCCTGCTTACCAGCATTGCCAGCAGAACTGCCAGGACATGCCTTTCCAACACAGAATATATGCCATTTACCATCCCATTTTAGTTATTTTAATTAGGGTGGTGCACTGCCTCAGGCCTGAACCCCAAATTTGAGCCAAAGCAGGCTGAAGAACCCTGAAGTGGGTCAGCCCAGTCCCGAAACCTTCGGGGCACTTGGTCTGATTTGGAGCAGTGGTAAGCCGCTGCTCCTGCCTGCCATGAGGCAGACCAGGAGTCTGTTGGACTCCCCGCTTGCCCCCCTCCCTGCCTGCTCACCGTCAGAACCCAGAACCACTTTCCACCGCCAACTGTGGTACTTACCTTAACCATGGTTCCTCAATTAGAGCCATCATTTGAATGAAGATGGGGGCTCCATAGTTTTCATAGGTCTATGGTTGCAACTACAGTGGTCATAAAGAGTCATTTGCGACCATAGGTCTGTGAAAACTAGAGAGCTCCAATCTTCTTTCAAAATGGTTCTAATTGAGGATGCGCAGTGAAAGTAAGTCCCGTGGGTAATGGGGGCAGTGGTTCTGGGTTCTGGGGATGAGTAGAGAGGGCAGAGTCCAACGGACTCCTGATTGGCCTTGCATCTGGCTTTCCCTGGTGCCAGCCGAGCAGTTGAACCTGCAAATCCCAATCCGCTTCAAGGTGGGGGGACCTTACTTCAGAACCAAATCGAAAGTGGATCTGCCCAGTCCCAAAGTGCCCTGAGTTGAGTTGGGGCTGGTCTGAATCTCCTGATTCAGCCTCCGAGGTGAATGTGTGTGCAGCCCTAATTTTAATCTGAAAGCCTTGGGGGCAGCGGATATGTTGGATAGGTCCACCATAAAAAGGAGAGATCAGACCTCAGAACCCCCCTCCTAACTGCCACAAAACCTTTAATGTCAGATCTTCTCCAATGCCTGAAGTCTGCCACTGGAGAGGGGGGAAAGAAGGTGTGCTGGGAGACACTCCCAGTTCCTAGACATGCTTCCTCCCAAGACCAGCCTTGGACTTGACATAGAATAAACACTTTTCATTGAAACTAATGTGAAGGAATTCATTTTTAAAAAATGCCTGGGAAAGGTGGTGGGGGTGGTGGAAGAGCAAAAACACAATTTCTCGTTCACTTCTCCTCTGCCAGCATGAGCATGTCAGGGCTGTGGATATTGCAGTTTGCTCACCTGCAGCTCCCCCCAGATTGCTCTGCTACATACTTTTCGTATCATTTCAGCTGCACGTGGATTACTATATTCAGAAATGGTCATACCTTGCTTATTATCTTTTTATATCCCGTCAGAGAAGTGCATCTTCTCCGTAGCTCATATCAAATCCTCATCAGTAACAGTAGGATGAATTCCACTTAATCTAATCGAGCATTCTAAATCTAGTTTGTAATGATTAGATAATTCTACTCTGGTAAAAGATATATATATACTATTTCTAATCTCCGCAAAACAGAGCAGGGTTTTTTTTTGTCTTCCCAGGTTCCAGGTTATGGCTCGAGTGGGTCTTATCTAACTCCTCCCTTTCATATAATAGTGATTACACAACATGCACCCAATTTCCTTGGGCATCCTTGGAGTGTGAGCAAGTTGAACCTTTGTTTCACAGATTGATCCCTGCTGCTGAAAAGATGGACCATAAACAAAAACATAACCACTACAAATACAACAAATATTGTTTATGACTAATTAAAATGTCATGTTTTACATTATTAATATTCACAATGAAGTTACGGATGTTTCAGATGTATTTACACATCCGAAACTCTAAACAATATATCGTTGCTTGAAAATTCTAATATTTTACAGTTCTATGTCCATACACTGGAGTGTCCTACAAAGAAAGCAGCTAGTCTGAAAGCGTCTATGTGCTGCTGTCCTTATTTATGGTAGCATTCCCAGATTGGGAGACAGACATAAAAAAATCTTCTGAGATCAAGTTCTAGTTAGATGCGGTCTTTGAGGTCCTCCTGCTGCTTCCCTCCCTGCTGGGGATATGTGAATCAGCAAAACTCAAACTTGACAACGTTTTCAGAATTCCCTCTTGAAGCTCGCTCCAACTCAAGTCCATATCAGATTAGGATCTTTGTTTTTCTTCTTTTCACATGAAAATCCATGCATATTTCCTGAAATATATGGATAAATCGTGTGTATCTTTGAAATGTATGCATTCTTTCCCCATGGATTAAAATATATTTATGTGCATTTTTCATAAGAATGCATTTTTTCATGCACTTTTTTTTTTCAAATGTACACATGAACACATGTTTTTGGGACTGTGACAAAAGAAAAACATTTGAAAACACCAGCGAAATTGGGGCCAGTGTTTGCTACAGAACATAATAAAGAGGCTCCTTGCAGATAGAACACCACCTTGGCAGTTGGGACAGGAAGCTGTATCCCAAACCTGGGATACTGGCTGAAATATACTAGCCCAATACCTACTTTAAAAAGCAAGGGACAGTAACATCTACTGGTATTGGCAATTTGTAAATAACTACCTAGTATCTCTAAGTGTTTATATAGTATATGTGACCACTGAGGAAGACCCTCCTTTAGGGTCGAAATGTGTTTGGTCTTTTTTTAATAATAATAATAATAATAATCCTTGACTTTGAGTTTTTTAATGGGTTCCTAGTATTTGTTAATGTGTTTTAATGTGTTTTTAAATGTCAGACTACACAGCCCTACAGTGGCAATATACTTTTTTCTGCACTAGTGAAACTTATTAATGTATTAAAAGGCTTTTATAACACGTATCCACCTTTGTAGTATATGTGAACATGAATAGTGATACGATCCGCCCCTTTCTCTTACTTTATTGTCTTTATTTTAAGGGGCCTGGATAGCTCTTTTGATTATCTTTGGGACTGTGACTTACATTGCAAATGTGGAAATGGTTTTGGCTGCAGATTGCATCTGAGTGTGTGTTCAATGTGGAATGATCTAACTGGATAAAATTCTGATTAAAAATGAACTGAAACAGATTTATCCCTACTCCCCTCACTGGACCTAGCAATTCTGCAAGAGGAGAAGGAGTCTCTTCTTCACTGGCTTCCTGTCTTTTTCTTTTCTGTATATGATAACAAGTGCTATCATACACTTGTCATCACATGACAAAGAAAACGTTGCATTGTGGAATGCTCCTGATCAAGGTTCCCATGCCCTTTTCCAGAATACTCTCTTCCATTCCACCTCAACATTTTCCCATTTCCGTTCACCAACAGTCAGCCAACATTTCATGGCCACTGAGCATCCTCAGACCCCATTGGGCTGTTTGTGTGTGTGTGTGTCCTAAATATTTTGGGTACTTCTATAAACCTCAGGGTTTCCCCAAGTCTGTTCATGCCTCCATCTTGTTTGTAGATGGTGCCATCTTGGCAACAAAAGGACCCATACAATTAGTAGATAGGATTCCATAAAACCCCATGCAATGCCTAGCCACCTAGTGGACAAACTTTAGGGTGCCTGTTAGTTTGCAATTTACCTTTTAAGTGTGGTAGGGGCACTACTTTGACCTCCTCCTGTACCCCTTCATTCAGTTCGATATCAGGTTGCAAGGCACAAGAGAAAGGAAGTTTCCAGAATACTTCTTGTAACAAACAAGTTATCGACTCGGAAAGTGTCTGAGGAACAAAGAGTTAAGAATACATTGGAGCCAAACAGGATGAGAAGTTAAAGTAATAGAAGAGAAATTGTCTGAAATGATTTGTCCATTAATCCAGGGCTGTCATGGGAGCCCAGATAAATAATGTGTTTAGTTTCAGCTATTTCCCTAGGTCAGTTATCTTGTAATCCTTCTTGTTCAAGGGCATGCAGTGAGGAGCCAGGAAGGTCATGGAAGCCATGATTATGTGAAATGAAGTGGAAAACCAGACATCTTTTTGGAGGGTTTCTGATTTTTGTTACCAAGGTACCTGCCAATTTCCCCTGTGAAATACACAGCTACAGGGAGAAAAACCAGAAGAACAATCAATGGACAGGATGGGTGGCTGTGGTGGTAAGATGACCCACTATCCAGCAGAGCAAAAGGGTGAATAATATTTGGCGGCTGCATACGTGGCTGTTGTACAGAAATTAATTAAACAATGTTGTACTGATCTGGTTTTTTTAAAATATAAAAATGGGTTTAAAAACAAGAACTAACAAGTTCCATAATAATTCCCTAGACATTTATGTGTCTGTCTGTCTCTCCACATCAACAAGAATTACGTTACTGGCATCAACAGTGGATATGTTGTCTTGAAAGCTGAGAACAGGGGGAGAAAATAGAACACATTTGAGAAATGGCATCCTTTCCCTTGGGAAAGAACCCCCAAATATTCCTCCCTGCCCCCAAGAGCTGAATAGGGAAATAGGACTGGTTCCCTCTGAGCAGAAAAAGGGAACCAAAATAATCAAGGAGCTGGAGCAAGAAAGATTTCAACATTTGGGGGTGGGGAAATGTTAGCACAGAAAAAAAAGGCAACTAAGGGGGGCAAGGTGCAAAAAATATGCATGGTGTGGAGAAAGTTCATATAGAGATTTTTCCCCTTCCTGTTTCATAATAGAAGTATCAGGGGCCATCCTATGAAACCAGATGGTGGGAGTTTCAAGTCAGACAAAAGCAAGTACTTCTTCATACAGCACAAAACTATGAAATTCACTATCACAAGGTATCATAATGGCCACCAGTTTGAATGGTTTGAAAGGGGGATTAGACAAATTCATGGAGGATTTGGTTATGCCCGGTCACTGAAGTCATCCGAGGGCATGCTCCTGGTGGTTCCACATAGACCTATCCTCCGATTGGAGTCCACCAGGGGAAGAGCCTTCAGCGTGGTGCCCCCTCCTAAGGAATTCCCTGCCTCTGGAGGTCAGGCAGTCGCCAACTTTGTATTCCTTTCAGTGCCTCCTGAAAACATTGTTGTTCCGGGAAGCCCTTCCTTAATGACCATCAATGGTTCACTTTTTATTTTGCTTCTTTTAAAATCTCCTTTAAAGTGTTTTATTTTGAATAGGGAGTGGTATATAAATATTGTAAATAAAATAAATAAAAATCAATGGCTGTCAAGATGGTTATATAATATGTTACTTCTGGTATCAGACGCAGCAGGCCTCTCAGCTATTGCACCCATGCCCTGCTTATGGCTTTCCCATAGTCATCTGGTTGGCCACTGTGTGAACGGAATGCTGGACTGGACTTATCTGATCCAAAGCTGCTCTTATGTTCTTAGAACTTTTGTGACAGTGGCAACCAGTGACCAGGTCTGGGTAACCTGCAGCACTAGGACCATATGTGGCCCTCAGCCCAATTTCTTGTGGCCCTCAGCTTAGACCAGATCTACAACTTGTGTCAAATCATTATGAATGTGGACTAAATATTGTCGTGCCCAAACAATTATCAGCGCACTTCAATACTGTTATAAAACAGTAGTGTAGATCTAGCCTTAGTTTCAAAAGCTCTGCATATGATCCGTTCAGATATTTGATAAGAGTGGTCTGTCCCTTCGCTGGCACCCCACCACACAAGAAGAACAGGAGAAAGAAAAGGGGATGGCAGAAAGAGAGAGAAAAGGGGGTGGCAGAAAAGAAAGAGAAAGGGGGGATAACCAACCCACTTTTGGCTCTGTCTCTATCCACACCACTGAGTTCAGCCCCATCCACTGCCAAGATGTGTCCCCCAACAGATTACTCAGAATTAAATATGACCCCCTACAGAAGAAAAGCTTCCCACCCCTGCATTAAGCCTATCCCAAACCTTTAAGTCAGACTGCTTGTCAACTAACACATGCCCCAAAGGAATTGAATAAACACGACTGTGATAATAATGGGGAATTGTTTAATGGCTGCTGATGTCACAGAGACACTGCTGTTTCCCTTAGCAACGTGGCCACAGGGTGGGCTACAGCTCAATAGGCCTGGAGAGAACAAGGGAGGAGTCAAGGGGACCGAGTAGGTTTCAGCCATAAACAAGCATCTAAAGAAATGTGATAAGGGAGAAAGCAGGGGCAAGGGAAGGAAATGGAGGGCAAAACAGGTTAAGAAGGGCAATTTGAGCTGGTTGCTCTACCCACTGAGAATGACCACACTTCCATACATATTTTCCCAACATCAGGACCTTTATGAATTGGAAACCTTTCAGTTTGAATCTCAACTCTGTGATGAACTCTATGCATGTGAGGTTCTTTGAATTCTTGTAAGTACTGTACTCTCTGGCGGACCTCCCCAGAAAGGTCTGCCTGGCACCTACACTGTACTCCTTTCATTACCAGCTGAAGACATTTTTATTCTCCCAGTATTTTAACACTTAATTTTAACTTAAATTTAAATTTTACTGTTCTAACTCTGTATTTTAATCTTATATCAATTTTTGCTGCGTGGTTTTATCCTGGTCATGCTTTTTATACTGTACTTTGTATTTGTGTTTTTAAACTGTTGGTTGTTTTATTATGGTTTTAATTTTTGTGAACTGCCCAGAGAGCTTCGGCTATTGGGCGGTATAAAAATGCAATAAATAAATAAATAAATAAAATAAAACAAAATAAATTATTATTATTATTATTATTGATGATGATGATGATGATGATGTTATCATCATCATTAATGTATAACTTTAATGTAAGAAGTTGTCAAATTCAATCACCATGAACATGTTATTTCTAATATTTCAGAGAACTGATGATCTTATTTCTGAAGTAGAACTGCCTGAGGAACTCTCATTGTTCCATTAAAAAAATAAAATAAAGGCAAACATTGTAGAGCGTTGTAGTTCGGTGATTTGCCACAACCTTCACTTACCATCCCTTGACACAAACACACACTACTGATGTACACATAAACAGTTTTTAAACACCACAACAAACAAACAAACAAACAAACAAAAAAACACTTGATGATCTTAACACTCCTTTTGAAGTGATCTATTACCAATGCACAGAGGCACATATGAGCATCAGTAAAACACTGCACAACATTATCTTGTGCAATCATAAAGCTGGAATCAAGTGTGGTAACCCTTACCAAAAAAGGGGGGGACTTATATAGTAGTGTTAAAGTGGATCTTCTTAGCCTCAAAATTTGATCTGGATCTCCATAGAGGTTAGGGGTGTGATCCGCTTCTCCTAGGATCAGATAAGCAACAGCGAATTGGGCTGATCCGCCTTCTCCTGAGGTGGAGGAGAAGTGAGTCGGGGTCTGGAGGAGCATGGTGAAGAGAAACGACCATAGGCGGAGCGCTCCTCTTTTTGCGGAGCGATCCGCCCGCCATTTGGGATTTTTTTCCGCCCATAGGATTGCATTGTGGAAAAAATTAGTGGATAACTTTTTTGTTTTTCAAGCTATTTGAAACTCGCTGTGCTTAGAGAGTTGTGGGTGGGGGTCATTTTGAGCCTATTATCAGCACTCTGCGTGGTGTGGTTTGCTTGCTATAATTTTTTTAAAAATAGGGTAAAAAAAGCAGGAGAGGTACCTTTTTGAAGTGCTGAGAGGCAGATTCAACTCCCAGTCATGATCACCTGATGAAGCATCCTCCAATCCCAAAGTTGGAGGTGGGAGATAGGCAAAACAGGATACTTGGGATACTGGGAAACTTCTCTTTCTTAGTCTCTGAACAGACTTTTCCCAGTGTTTTTTTAAACAGCAGCCCCACCAAATGCACAAACACAACCTGAAATCATATACCAAGCAAATAAATAACAGATAGGAAACACAGCACTGCTACCCACCCTAACCTTGGTGAACAACTGAATAGATGTGGTGCAAGGGGATGAGGTCCCCTAGGGCATGTTGACGTGCCCAGTGCACACACTGTCCTGCCCTTGGAGGGTCATCCAAACACTCCAAAGCTTAAACAATCTAAAACATCAAGAAGCTAATGCCTGTCATGAGTTGAAGTGGCAGGTAGCCTCTTAAAGACTAGTACTTACTTAGGGCCAGTCAAATTGGCATATCCTCCTACCCAGGGCACGTCCACTTTCCTCTAACTGGTAAAAGACATAGCCTTTAAAAAAAAAAATTCTTCTTGTTGTTTATTCAGCAACACTGCTGCTTTTAATTCCACCCCTCCTTTGTTTATTTGTTTATTTATTTATTATATTTTATATTCATACACCCCTAGCCCAAGCTCTCCTGGCTTTTCCTCTTCAGTGAAGTCAAGCAGGCTTTCATTGTGGTTCAACTCCTTGTTGTTGTTGTTGTTGTTATTGCTATTAATATTAATTGGTACTGCTATTATTAACGTTACTGTTGTTGTTGTTGCTGTTGTTGTTGTTTAATAATGGCTGTGATCACAGTGCAGTCAATCAACTCTGAAGCAAGGATCACAAAGCTTTACTCATATCCTCCTAGCCTCCTAGTTATGGGATGCAAAAGAAAAGGCATCTCTCTGTGCTGCTCCCGCCTCACAGTGATGGTTTGCATTACTGGCTTTGAAACAATCCTTGGCTCACTTCCTTGTGCCCCCAGAAATATCTGCTGCCTGCCTGCCTGGCTGCTTTCCCTCCCTCCTCCCCCTGGGAGTTGTACTGCATGATGGGTTTTGTGGTTTGTGCCCACCAGCTTCTGGCATGCTTGCTGCCAGTCCTCCTCCTCTGTGCCCACCTCGCAGGGTTGGTTTGCAATGCGTTACTGCTGGCTTAGAAAGAAACAAACTATCCTTGCCTCACTTCCTTGTGCCCCCAGAAATGTCTGCTGCCTTCCTGCCTGGCTGCCTTCCCTCCCTCCTCCCCCTGGGAGCTGTACTACATGATGGGCTTTGTGGTTCATGCCCACCAGCCTCCGGCATGCTTGCTGCCAGTCCTCCTCCTCTGTGCCCGCCTCACAGGGATGGTTTGTGTGTGTGTTGCTTTGACTCAGAGGATAAGTCCTTCCTATGCTCACTTAGACTTTTTGAAGTTCCAGATATTTTTTTCAAGTGTGGAAGAAGATTCATATTTAGGTTTATCTACTCCCCAATTCATGGCATGTTGGGATTTCCTTTGAAATGGCCCCATTGAGCTGTCTGCAGCTTTAAATCCCTGAGATACTGGGTTGTCCGATTTTCAAAAATTCCCCCAAAATCAGGGGAGGCTTGAATTTGCTTGAGGCTTGGCATGCATGTGTATACATGCATGAGGTGTCATGGTGCCTAATTTGACATTTCTAACGTGAAAATTGACGTAGTTCTAGCATGGGACTTGATTTGGGGTGAGTTAAAAGGTTAAAGCCCCGCCAAAATTCAGGGGATGATAGGATTTGCTTGAAACTTGCCATGCATGTGGATCTAGATGGCATCTGTGAGGGTGCCTGCTTCCAAGTTTTTATCTGTCAAAATGTCAGAGAAAATCCCATGTCTGAAAATGTGGTGTCCGATTTTCAAAAATTCCCTGAAAATCAGGGGATGCTTGGATTTGCTTGAGGCTTGGCATGCATGTGTATACTTGGATAAGCTATCATGGTGCTGAGTTTGAGGTTTCTAACATTAGAGAAAAAAAGTTTTATACTTTTTTGGATTTCAATGCAAGTCTATGGGGGGAAAGTGGAGCTCCGATCTTGATCCAGAGCTTCGCAGTGAACCAGAGCGGACTATAGGCGGAGCGGAGTAGACCCAATCTGGAAGTTGCGAATCTGGAAGAGAAGCGGATCGGGGGGTCTGTGCACACCCCTAATAGAGGTGATTCTCTGCCTCAATTTTGGTGCTGCTCCCCTGTCTCCCATTCTCTCGGCTCATCAAATGACCCGTTGAAGAACCATTCAGTATTTGGGTAAATGATACTATCAGAAATGCTTACAGCTCCCTCATTTTTAAAGATAAAACTTGGCACAGTCATAGCTCTTAAGGAAGGCCACTGAAATAAAGAGCCTGCTTGTGCCTGACTCAGGTGTAGAAGCTTTCTCACTCACCATGTGAGCCAGCCAACCTAGCAGCACTTTCACACTGTGGAAATGTGTATGATTGACTTCTATGAGTCCAAGCAGAAACGTGCTCCCTCTCCCCCACCCCACGGCCAGAAACAGCAGCCAGTTAGTGTTTCCTACTCCCCCAAACACTCTGATTGGAGGAGAACGCAGTCATGGATAGTGTTGTGGCTATTCCTATTTGGTTAGGCACAGAAGTCAAGATCGAAGCTAACCCTCACCCCACTCAGCATCTTCCAAATATGGAGATATTCACTTTAGACACACACACACACACACACACACACACACACACACACACACACATAGCAGGATAATTCTAGAGACTTTAGAAGGTCTGATTGGGCACGTCTCCCTTCTGATATTAATCGATAGGTTTGGAAGTGGCCAATCTCTGCTCTGGAAGATTGAATGCTCCATGGATGTTTGCATTTACCAGATAATTCCAGGGTGAAGTGCACACCGCTATTATATAGCATTAGTGGCGATGTGACTTATGAACCTTTAGGGTGACACTTGCTTGAACATATATGCTATATAGCCGAGTGGGATGGGGGTGGGGGGGGAGAAAGTTAGTTCTGAAGAAGTTACTTTTAGTTCTTCTTGCTAATTGCCTGCTGCCTTGAGCAGAATTATAGCCATTCCATCATGACAGTAAATGTCTCTGTCTATAATTTATATTCTTGAATTATTTATTCTCAATTACTACTTCTTTCTTCTTCTTAAAATCCGCCAATATATGAAAAGAATTAATTAAACCAAATTCCATGTTCATGCCTCTGACTAACATTAAAGAAGGTGGGGTGTCCTTTCAAGATACCTTCTTGTAGCTGCCTCATAACCAGAACCTGTGATGTCACTGTTGCTATAATACCATTCTTTCTGTCTTCATTATAAAAGTGTGGATGGGCTAGAAATTGGTTATTTATCTCAAATTGAATTTGAAGAGAAAAAGACCTTCCTGATTTGACACCAGGGCATATTTATTTTTAAATATGCCCCAAAGGGTCCTCAAAGGGATATACAGTGAATAATAATTTTTAAAAATATTATAAATTAGGGGTGTGCACGGACCCCCCGCTCCACGTCTCTTCCAGATCTGCAATTTGTGGATCAGGCCGCTTCGCTCCGCCCCCGCTCCGCTCTGCTGTGGAGCTCCGGATCTAGATTGGAGCTCTGTTTTCCCCCCATAGGCTTGCATTGAAAGCTAAAAAAGTATACAACTTTTTTTCTGTTAAAGTTAGAAACCTCAAGTTTGGCACCATGACACCTCATGGAGGTATACACACACACACCACGTTTCAAGCCAATCCCATCATCCCCTGATTTTTGGGGAATTTTTGAAAATTGGGCACCCCATTCACACCCCTTTTGATAGCTCCGTCAATTTGCACGTTAGAAACCTCAAACTCGGCACCATGATAGCTTATCCAGGGATACACATGCACACCAAGACCCAAGGCAATCCCATCATCCCCTGATTTTTGGCTGGGCTCTAACCTTTTAACTCACCCCAAATCAAGTCCCATTTTACAACTATGTCAATTTGCATATCAGAAACCTCACCTTTGGTCCCATGACAGCTTACCCATGTGTCCACATGGATGTCAAGTTTCAAGCCAATCCCATCATCCCCGGATTTTTGGGGAATTTATGAACGTCGGACACCCCAGTATCTGCAGACAGCTCTATGGGCCCATTTCAAAGGAAATCCCAACATGCCATGAATTGGGGAGTAGAGATAAACCTAAATATGAATCTTCTTCCACACTTGAAAAATTGATTTGGAACATGAGCACAGGAAGGACTTCTCCCCTGAGTCAAAGCAAGACACACAAAAACCATCCCTGCGAGGTGGGCAGGGTAGGAGGGAGGGAAGGCAGGCAGGCAGCAGACATTTCTGGGGACACAAGGAAGTGAGCCAAGGATAGTTTCAAAGCCAGTAATGCATATAAAATGGAATAAATAAATAAATAAATAAATGAGGGGTGGAATTAAAAGCAGCAGTGTTGCTGAATAAACAACAAGAAGAATTTTTTTAAAAAGGCTATATCTGTCTTTTACCAGTAAGAGGGGAGTGGACGTGCCCAAGGGGAGGGGGAATCATCTGCCAATTTGACTGGTCCTGTCTAGGTACCAGTCTTTAAGAAGCAAACGATCACTTCAACTCATGATAGGCATTCTCTCCAGTGATTTACCTTTGGAGGGCTCTGATGGCCCTTCAAGGACAGGAGAGTGCACTGGGCACATCCAAATGCCCTAGGGGAGGTCATTCCCTTGCACCACATCTATTCAGTTGTTCCCCAAAGTTAGGGTGGGTAGCAGTGCTGTGTTTTCTATCTCTTATTATTGGCTTAGTATATGATTTCAGGTTGTATTTGTGCATTTGGTGGGGCTACTGTTTTAAAAAACACTGGGAAAAGTCCGTTCAGACTAAGAAAGAGAAGTTCCCAGAATCCCAAGTTACCCATTTTGCCTATCCCCTCCTCCAACTTTGAGATCATGTGATCATGACCGGGAGTTGACTCTGCCCCTCAGCCCTTCGAAAAAGGTACATTTTCCCGCTGTTTTACCCGATTTTTCCAAAAATTCTAGCAAGCGAACCGCAGCACGCAGAGAGCTGAGAGTAGGCTCAAAATGACCCCCAGCCACGACTCTCTAAGCACAAGAAGTTTCAGAAAGATAGCTTAAAAAACAACACAGTTATCCCCTATTCTTTTCCGCAATGCAATCCTATGGGCGAATTTTTTCAAAATGGCGATCGGATCGGTCCGCGAAAAGAGAAGCGCTCTGCGTATGGCTGCTTCTCTTCGCCGTGCTTCTACGGGGAACCCCGGTCCGCTTCTACTCCGCCTCTTGGCAAGGCGAAGCAGGCCAATTCGCTTCTGATTCTCCGCTTCTAATCGGAGCGGAGCACATCCCTATTATAAATGAAACAGTCAATATGTTAATAACACATATCCCTAAATATTTGGGCTGTGCACTGCTTTGGCTACAGTTACCAGTCCAAATCCATAGCTGAAGTATGGTGATTCACACCAATCTGGTCCGAATACATCTTGGGCCAGGATCAGTATGGATTGGCCGGAAGTGGGTCATGATTGATCTAAAGCATTTGGGACATTTCAGACATATCTGGATGATTCAGAGGTCATGTCACAGCCTCTGAATCACCCACCCATGCCTAGGACTTACTGGACCCACCTTCCCATTAGGGGTCGTTTGAAAATCTGCGGGGGCCTGCGTGTTCACTGGAGAATGTCCACGAGGGGATCCGCACGTCGCTCCCAGAGCGCCTCTATGCGACCCCAGTGCACCCCGAAAATGATAGTCTGACTTCCCTGTAAAAGAAACGAGGAAGAGCCGTCCATGCCGCCGACGACGACGAGGAGAGCTCTCCGCCAGCGAGGAGAGCTTGGCAAAAGAAGGCGGGGACCCCACCTTCTTTTGCCGAGCTCTCCTCGCCGGCAGAGAGCTCTCGGCGGCGGTGGCGGCGGTGGCATGGACGGCTCTTCCTCGTTTCTTTTACAGGGAAGTCAGACTATCGTTTTCGGGGTGCACTGGGGTCGCATAGAAGTGCTCTGGGAGCGACGTGCGGATCCCCCCCACATGTCTGAATCACCATCCCTCCACTCAGATGAGAATACTATGTAAAAACTGTGACCTTGCTTACCATCTGGGTTAGGCCTATAAATTATTGGGAAAGCCCCAAAGTTCTCATGGTGGCCCTGAAATCCTGAGCCACACATGACAAAGCAACCACCACATGAAAGCTGAAGCAACTGAAGACCAACATCCTGGGGCCCTCATAAAACTAAAATAAATAAAAAATATCCCTAAATATTGCCCAGCCTTTTCTTAAAATCATGCAAAACAAGTGAGCCCAAACTACACAATATGGGCTTCTGCTGACATCAGTCTCCCCAGTAACCTGAATTTTGAAATAATCCATATGCTATGTCATTGCATTAGTATGTTCTTCCCCAAACCTGGTGCCCTCCAGATGTTGTGGACTTCAGCTCCATATAGAATGGGCAATGGCCAGGGATGCTTGGAATTGTAGTCCATAACATCTGGAGGGCACCAGGTTGGGGAATGCTGCCTTAGTGTTCCTCTTCCCACTCCACTCCATTGCACTGGCAACTTGGGCGAGGAGGGTTGTGATGTCACATCCTGCAATTGTTGCAGCTACACGTTACTGAAGAAACTCAAGGGAAGGCAGAGATGAGTAGGCAGCATTCACCTGTCTTTGTAATGTATATTTTTATTCATTTTTATTTATTATCATTACATTTATATCCCACATTTTCCTCTCTTGCAAGGAACCCAAGGCAGTCTACAAGATCTCTCTCCATTTTATCCTCACAATAACCCTGTGAAGTAGTCTAGGCTGAGAATCAGTGACTGACCCAATGTCATCCAGTGAAATTCATGGCCATGCAGGGACTAGAACCCGGATCTCCTGAGTCCCAGTCCAATACTCTAACCACTGCAACACACTGGTTCTCTATTTTGAGCAAGATTGCAGAGTTCTCAGTTGATATGCCTTGAAGATATTTTTTTCAAGAATAGTTTTGTTGCTAATTCTTCAGTCAGGTTAACCAGTATTGTTGCTCTGTGTTCCCTCAGGTTTTATTTGTATTCATTTTATAGCCAGCTTCCTTTCTCTCTCTCCCTTGGCTTTTATTATGCACACTTTCTCCACTGCTTCTATAAGTGTAAATGATGCCGTATTTCATCTGATTCCAAATACGATTGATACTGGCTTGCATCGCCTTCTGTTTCATTTGATCATGGGTTATTTGGATCTTCCATTTAATTTGATCAATCCCTTTCTGGAGCCAAATCATTTGTATGAAAAGGGCCAGCACAACTTGTTCCTTTCACTTTGATCAATCTTGATCACTTTAAGCAGTTGTGGAGAATTCAATCACTGCCTACGGGCATTTTCCATTTAATTAATAAGGAAAGGACAACATTCTAAAAGAGGGAGGAAAGTGCTCAGGGACTCAGGAGATGTACATGGGAAGGTGTGGTTTCTCTGGCATTATTGTTTCAGGAATAATTGTCTTTCTCTGCTAAGGAAAAAAATGTGGACGGAAACAGGATCCATTTCTATTTAAATAGTGGAAGCATATCACCAGGCAGTGGGGCAACACTGCCAGGACTTACCTTATAGTGCTTCCATCTACGAATGGGACAAGAAGCCTCTCACAGACCAGCAGCGACCCCCGGAAGTGTCCTCCAGAATCAGTGTGGTGCTGACTGGGAAGTTGCTGACCCATCTGGGAGCCAGCTAAACAAACTGCAGAGCAGAGACCTGGGCCAGATCTACACCAAGCAGGATATTGCACTATGAAAGTGGAATGAAAGCGGTATATAAGAGGCAGGAGCCACACTACTGATTGCAGTACTGAAGTGCACTGACAACTGTTGGGGCCCATTGACACATACCATATACTGCTTTCAAACCACTTTCATGGTGCTATATCCTGCTTGGTGTAGATCTGGCCCTGAAGGAGGGAAAGGTTGATAGGCAAAGAGCCAGCTCTTGGAACACAGAGGAGGCCAACGAAAGAAAACAAGCAGCAGAAAGTCATAAAAAGGAGGCAAAGCAGTTGAGAAGCGGGGAGGTTGGTGAGATGTAGGCCTTAGTTAGACCTAAGGTTTATCCTGGGATCGTCCCGGGATCATCCCTGTTCATGTAAATGACACACAGGGGATCTCAGGAGCAGGCAGGGACAACCCCAGGATAAACTTTCGGTCTAGCTAAGGCCGTAGAGACGTGAACTAAGGAAAAAAAAGTACATGCCAAAGATAACAGCAGAGCACAAAGGGGGAAAGAAGCTCCATTTTTGGCCTGGAGAGTGCCATCAAAGGTACTTGCCTTGAGGGAAGGGGAGGAATGGCTAGACAAAACAGGACATTGAAGGCTAAGAGGGCTGACCTAAGGCATCTAGAGACATCAGCTCCTTCTCAGTCTTGGGATGGGCAGTGGGAGCAGAAGGGTCTTTTCCCCAGTTAAGCTCCAGGGCAGTCAGCTGGTGTCCTGACCCTGCAAACAGAGCAAGAATGAAAGGAAGCCAACTTGCTTGACTCTACTGAAGTGGCCCAGCCTCATCACAGGGTGTTACAAAGTTCACCCTTACAGCCTGGACCACCACCAAGGTGACCATTTGGAGGGAAATAGTGGTCTACAGCAAGCAAGCACAATCTAAGAAAAGTGATTTGTGTTCGTCTGTTCCTCTAAAGACTTACAAAGTTTCCTCCATCCTCAACTCGGTGGCCTTATTTTTTTAAGATTTTTATTTGTGCCGGGGGTGTTTTGTCCCCCTTTCAAACAGCCATCTATATATTGATTTTGCTCTATTCAGATGGCAAATGAAAATCACTTTAACTTGTGAAAAATGGTAAAATCTCTTTATACTCTTAAAGTGCTTCTGCTTTCTATGTGCTGAGCTCTCCAAACGCTTGAGAAAAGTGGTTATGTCAATATAGCCTCATATAATAGAGAGTAAGCGGATTTTTAAGACTGGTCTCTACAAATTTAAGTTGCGTAGTTTTTTTTAGTTTTAGATGGGAGAACGGTCACAGACTATAAGTCTACATTTTCCCAACCCCATTAATAGGTTGCATGGGAAAGGGAGAAGCTGATGAATATTAAGGACTAAATCAGCTCAGTGTTAAGTGATTTTGCGAATGTCGTATCAGAGACTGAAAGGCTAAGAACAGAGGTGGGGAAGCTGTGGCCTTCAGTAGGGGTGTGCACGGACCCCCCTCTCTGCCCCGTGGGCCGATCCGAAAATTTCGGATCGGCCCGCTCTGCTCCGCACCACTCTGCCCATACTCCGCTCCTCTTCGCCGCGGAGCTCCGGCTCCGAATCGGAGCTCTGCAGTGGAGGGGAGTGGCGCCAGGTAAGGCCGGGAAAGGAGGGCGGGGGGGTTACCGGGCCCTGCCGCCGTCGCCGCCCATGCAGCGACGGCGGCAGGGCCTGGTAAGGGACCAAGGGGGAGGGGGCCTTACCTGCCTCCGTCCGCGGTCCGTCGGCTTCTTCAATTGAGCCCGCGGTTCAACCAGGAAGTCTGGGCTGCAAGTGCAGCCCAGACTTCCTGGTTGAACCGCGGGCTCAATTGAAGAAGCCGACGGACCGCGGATGGACGCAGGTAAGGGAGAGGAGGGGGGTTTACCGGGCCCTGTAAACCCCACTTACCTTTCTGGCGGAGCTCTGGATTGAAGCGAAGGATCCGCCTTCACCTCGATCCTCTTCACCACAGTCCGCCAGCCCCCCAATCCTCTTCGCCTCCGCCTTAAGGGGAGGCGAAGCACCCTGCTCCGCTTCTAATTCGCCGGTCCGATTAGAAGCGAAGCACATCCCTAGCCTTCAGGATGTTGTTAGAGTACAAATCCCATCAGCCCTAGCCAGCACAACCAATATTAAGGGATGATGAGAATTGCAGTCCAACCACTTCTGGGGGGTCCATGTACCTCATCCCTGGTCTACAGTACTGTAAATAAATAATGAGGATTATCACAGTGCTAGATAGAATACTAGTGAAAAGACTGGCCTTGAGCCAGTAATTCCCTCTTTGGATCTGATATGAACTAGGGAGGTTTAGGAAGCCATAATCCCACAGTTTGAGACCATATGTGTAGTTAGGAATAATAACACTGATCTCCCTTGCAGAACTGTTTCCTTTCTTCCAGCTTGGCTGAAAAATGGAAGAAAGCTTACTATTCCTAATATTGGAAGGATTCCAACAGATAATTGAGTTCAGAATTGGAAATCAAGGCAATAGTGTAATGGTGACAAATCTAGCCATTCAAGATGGGGTAATGAGACAGAATTCCAGGTTGGCAGGTAGCAGGGCCAGTGCAAGCTGTCCTGCCACCCGAGGTGGCTGAGCACAAACTGACTGCTACAGCAGCATCCCCACTCTCATTGCCACTGATCCATTGGGAGACCCCTCCCACAATGCCTGGCTCTGAGGAAGGACTCCCCTCAGAGCCAGGCATTTAGAATAATAGAATCATAGAATAGTAGAGTTGGAAGGGGCCTACAAGGTTATCAAGTCCAACCCCTGCTCAATGCAGGAATCCACCCTAACACATACCTGACAGATGGTTGTCCAGCTGCCTCTTGAAGGCCTCGTGCGGGAGAGCCCACAACATCCCTAGGTAACTGATTCCATTTTCATATGGCTAACAGGAAGTTTTTCCTGGTGTCCAGATGGAATCTGGCTTCCTTTAACTTCAGCCCATTAATAGGTGTCCTGCACTCTGGGAGGATCGAGAAGAGATCCTGGCCCTCCTCTGTGTGACAACCTTTTAAGTATTTGAAGAGTGCTATCATGTCTCCCTTCAATCTTCTCTTCTCCAGGCTAAACATGCCCAGTTCTTTCAGTCTCTCTTCATAGGGCTTTGTTTCTAGACCCCTGATCATCCTGGTTGCCCTCTTCTGAACATGCTCCAGCTTGTCTGCATCCTTCTTGTATTGTGGAGCCTAGAACTGGACGCAATACTCTAGATGAGGCCTAACCAGGGCCGAATAGAGAGGAACCAGTACCTCATGTGATTTGGAAGCTATACTTCTATTAATGCAGCCCAAAATAGCATTGGCCTTTCTTGCAGCCATATCGCACTGTTGGCTCATATTCAGCTTGTGATCTACAACAATTCCAAGATCCTTCTCGTTCATAGTATTGCTGAGCCAAGTATCCCCCATCTTTTAACTGTGCATTTGGTTTCTATTTCCTAAATGTAGAACTTGGCATTTATCCCTATTAAATTTCATTCTGTTGTTTTCAGCCCAGCATTCCAGCCTATCAGGATCACTTTGAAGTTTGTTTCTGTCTTCCAGGGTATTAGCTATCCTACCCAATTTTGTGTCATCTGCAAATTAGATAAGCGTTCCCTGCACCTCCTCGTCCAAATCATTAATAAAAATGTTGATGAGCACTGGGCCCAGGACTGAGCCCTGCGGCACCCCACTTGTTACCTCCCCCCAGTTTGAGAAGGTTCCATTGATAAGTACTCTTTGAGTCCGATTCTGTAGCCAACTGTGAATCCACCTAATAGTTGTTCCATCTAGCCCACTTTTAGCTAGTTTGTTAATCAAAATATTATGGGGCACTTTGTAAAAAGTTTTGCTGAAGTCAAGATATGTCCACAGCATTCAACACTCCACAAGGGAGGTTACTTGATCAAAAAATGAGATCAAATTAGTCTGACAGGATTTGTTCCTGACAAATCCATGTTGGCTTCTAGTAATCACTGCATTGTTTTCAAGGTGCTTACAGATTGACTTCTTTATAATCTGCTCCAGAATTTTCCCAGGGATGGATGTCAGACTGACTGGACTGTAGTTCCCAGGTTCCTTTTTCACCCTTTTTTGAAGATAGGGACAATGTTAGCCCTCCTCCAGTCGTCCCGCACCTCACCCATCTTCCATGGTTTCGCAAAGATAATCAATAGCAGTTCTGAGAGTTCTTCCGCTAGCTCCTTCATTACTCTGAGATGCAATTCATCGGGCCCTGGAGATTTGAACTCATTCAAGGAAATTAGGTGTTCTTTGACCATTTGTTTATCAATCTCAAACTGTAATCCTGCCCCCTCAACTTCTGCTTCACTTTTTCCAGGGGGGTCATAGACCCGCTTTTGGGAGAAGACTGAGGCAAACTAGGAATTGAGCACTTCAGCTTTTTCTTTGTCATCTGTTATCATTTTGCCATCCTCATTAAGCAGTTGAACCACCATTTCTTTCCTCTGTCTTTTACTACTCACATATCTGAAGAAAGCCTTTTTATTGCTTTTAGCATCCCTCACTAATCTCAACTCATTCCCAGCTTTAGCCTTCCTGATGCCATTTCTGCACTTCTGTGCCACCTGTCTGTACTCTTCTTTTGTAGCCCGGCCTTCCTTCCACTTCCTATATGTATCCTTTATTGTTTTCAGGTCATCTCTAAGCTTTTTGTGGAGCCACATTGGTTTCTTTTGTTGTCTTCTATCTTTTTTCCTTGTTGGAATTGTTTGTAACTGTGCCTTTAAAATTTCCTTTTTTAAATACTCCCACCCATCTTGCACTCCTTTTCTCTTTAGGCTCACTTGCCATGGGACCTTGCTTATCATGGTTCTGAGTTTATTAAAATCAGCTTTCCTAAAGCTGTAAACCGCCCAGAGAGCTTCAGCTATGGGGCAGTATATACATGTAATAAGTAAATAAATATAAAATAAATAAAATCCAGGGTATAATTATTTATTTAAAACATTTCTTGGCCTCCCTTCAGGGCAAAAACCTTCCCAAGGCAGCTTAGAGCAATACAATATTTAAAAAACAGTTAAAAATTAAAAACAGTAAAACTTAAACACAACAAATAGCAATAAAAACTATAATGAAAGCCAACAATGAAACCAGCAGCAACAACAATGGCAATAGCAGCTATAACAGTCCTCAGTTTGGGTCTGGATGGTTCTCCAAGAAGCTATGCTGGCCACTTTCCCCAGACATCTGCCCTCTGGATAGCTCTGGGTGGATTCTCAGGGCAAGCAAGAGGATTCTCAGGGCAAGCAGGAGGATTCTCAGGGCAAGCAGGAGGATTCTCAGGGTAAGCAAGAGGATGGGTGGCTGTTCCACAGAGCTCTGCTTGCTCTCCCTCTGTGGCATTTGCTGCAGCTGGCGAGTGGGACCAGGGTGGGGGCACCATGTGCCACTGAGCAGGGAACAGCTCCAGGGAGCTCCACTGGCCCCACTCTACTGATGGAGTTCTCTGGAAGCTGGAGCAAGATGGCAGCTAGTGGTCATCTTGGTGGGGGGTGGGGGGAGCACACAACTTGCAGCTCCTCCCACTCTGGTGCCTAAGTTGAATCCTGTTTCATGGAAGGGCTGGCCCTGGCAAGAAGAAATGAGCAGCCTAACAAAGCAGAATGACTTGGACATCACTTCCACAGTTGTGGACTGACTTCATTCGTGTGTGGTCTGCTTTCTTCTTTTTTAACTAAAAAAGCTGAAACCCAGTGATGCATTTTTAAATTTACAAAACTAGACTGTATACTGATTCAAGTAATTCAAGTAATTACTGATTCAAGTAATTCAAGTAATTCAAGTACTGAATCAAGTATACTGATTCAAGTAATTCTAAGGAAAACAGCTAAGAAAAAACTAATCTGTGTTAAGTGATCCTGTATATGTGTTCGTTAAGAACAAAAGATCCAGCCAAGATCTACCCTTTGCATGAATCACTGCAACTGGTATACACCAGGGGGGCCACTGGAAATTGAGTCCAGTGATCTGTCAGTGGGACTAGAAGTCTACTTTCTATCTGCCTCTGCTGTAGTGCTACCATTCTCTTACCTGTTGTCACCCCAAAATTTGCACAGAACATATTTTATTAGGAACTTCTCCACTTTCTTCCCCACCTTCATGCAGCTCTTCTAAACAGCAGCATTGTCAGAAGTTGATTGTGAATTTCTGGTTACTATAGGAACACAATAAGACATTTGTAAATCTTTCGCTTTTAGCCAATATTCTATTTTAAGTCTCAAAGCAGATGCATACACACTGCACCTTATTTCTGCCCCCCCCCCCCCGTTTGTTTGTTTGTTTAGTTTAGTTTCTTAACGTTTAAAGCATTTGGGAGATTATAGTTTGTAGAACCAGGTAACAGTTTGACAATTTAAACTAATGGACATTCAACAGTCAATTGTATTCCTGGTTGAATAAACCCTCAATTTGTCTTAAAAGGTTTTTTTAAATTATTTTTTTAGTGTTAATGTAACGCCTCTGAATAGACTTTGTTTCCCACACACACACACAGTTTTAGTCTCACATAACAAGTGTTAATTAAATTACTCTCCAACCAACTTCACTGAAGTCTACTTAAGGATCCCCATTGACTGAATGGATTATTCCCTAAGGCAAATGACACACTGTGAAATGCCACAGTAATTATGAAGTAAAGCCGCCCCGCCCCCCTCCCTTCACAAACCTCTGAGAGGCAAGAGTCTGTCTTCAGTTCTATGCCTTGGCACAAGCTCCATTGAATGGACCTTGCTTCTGAGTAGGCATGCCCATGACTGCATCTCTGAGCTAGGGGTGGAGAGATCTGTCAGTCTTCGTCTTCCTGAGATTGTCAGTTTTTTGAGGCCATGCTTGTTCCATTCTGTTTGCACATGAGCCTGCCATTATTTAAGGGGAAAATACACATCTGTATGGAAATTCATAATGCATTTTTTATAATGTATGCATCGACGTACAGACTTTTATGTCCTTTTTAAAACGTGTACATTTTGGATGCATGTACTCATTGACTAAAGCATGTTTGCCGCACACATTTTGGATATGTATGCATTTTCTTTTCACATTTTTCAAATGTATACATGTTATCGAACAATTTGTTTGTTTGTTTTTGCGGGGGTTGGTTTTGGTGGAATGTATCACAAGCCTTGAAATGTAAGGAGTTCTGTCTGCAAATAGTTGTTTGGGTCTGCATTCGGTAACAGGAGGTGTGAATTGGGTAAAGCTCTTTTAGCAACCCTCAGCAGAGTGGATTTCTTACAGATTCCTAGAATGATTGGGTGACTACTAGTAGGGTAACCATATGAAAAGGAGGACAGGGCTCCTGTATCTTTAACAGTTGTATTGAAAAGGGAATTTCAGCAGGTGTCATTTGTATATATAGAGAACCTGGTGAAAGTCCCTCTTATCACAACAGTTAAAGCTGCAGGTGCCCTGCCCTCTTTTAAATCTGGTCACTCTAGTATAGCTCCTGCACCTTTAACTGCTGTGATAAAGAGGGAATTTCACCAGGTTCTCCATATATACAAACGACACCTGCTGAAATTCCCTTTTCTATGCAACTATTAAAGATACAGGAGCCCTGTCCTCCTTTTCATATGGTCACCCTACTGAAGCCTTGCTTAATTCCTTTTGAAGTAGGAACCTGATTTCCAAGCCAGGGAGAGAATATCTGAACTAGGTGGACAGAGAGTACTATAGAATGATTCTCTGGCATCGGGTAATTTGGGAATGCTTTATTTTGCTTAAAGTCATAGTTCCCACCCCATCCAGGGGCATGGTAGCAGCACCCAACCATCATATAGGCCAGAGCTAGGCCCAAAAACAAGGCCCAAAGAAGGCCCATGTTCCCTGGGCATCCCAAGCAACTCCATCAGTTTTTGTAGAATAATATTCCATGAATCCCCAATGGCAACTACTGTCAGGATCAATCAGCTGATGTACTGAAACAACAAGGTCAGAGTGTTCTGGCCAAGGAACTTAACCCTGGGGAGATCTATACTAAGCTGGATATACCACTTATAAACATTTTTTTATTGTGTATTGAGTCTTATTGTGTATTGAGCACCACATGATGCTTGCCTTGTAAGGTTGTATTGCTTACCCTTTCTGTCGTTCTATTTTCTGATCTTATCCGTATAAGTTGTATTTTCTCTTATGTGGCCAATTGCATCATAAGAACTTTTATATGCTTTTCCTTAGCCAATCACCTTCCTCGGGGCGGGGCATTTTTCTTGTGTTTCAGCCGCCAAAGTAGCAGCTGTTTTTCCTCTTTCTTGCCTCCTGTTCCTCTTTGCAGCCACAACCTCCCTCCCTACTTCCGTGATCTGCATGTGTATGGGCATTGTTCTATATGTGTTTACTCAGAACTAAGACTCCCTCTGTTCAATGGGCATTCCTCAAAGGTAAGCCAGCATGTGATGTTAGCAGTTGAAATCAATGGGATTTACTTTTGAGTAAGGGAACCAGCACACCTGTAGTTCATGAACTTGAAGATGCAAGCAAGCAGGGAGAGAAACTCCAGGCAGGGTTAGTGGATTTACTTTACTCAAAAGTAAATCCCATTGATTTCAACTGCTAACATCACATGCTGCCCCTTGGTCTGTGCTTAGGAAAATAGCGCAGAAAGAGGAGAAATCTTTCCAGCTCCCCTTCCCTCCATTTCTCTCCCCTCCAAGCACAGACCAAGGGGCAGCAGGTCACGTTAGCAGTTGAAATCAATGGGATTTACTTTTGAGTAAAGTAAATCTCCTAAACCTGCCTGGAAGCTCCCTCCCTCCCTCCATGGCTCCTGCTTAGGAAAAGCTCCCAGGTGTGGAAAGAGGGGAAATCTTTCCACCAGCAACCTCCGATGAGCGACAATGGAAGAAAAGAGGAAGTGGGAGGAACAATAAGCAGATGGGGAATTGGAAAAAAAAAAGTTACAACATACATTGTGTGGCCCAGAGTGCTGCATTCCTACTGGAAAGGAAAATGGTAAGAAATGTCTTAATACCTGCGTGTGCCCAGCAACGTTTTAAATCGGTATAACATATTACGTTTACTGACTGACAGATCTCCCCACTGAGAGCTCCAGGTTGGAGCAAGACATGTTTCTGTTCCAGGTCTCTGCAATATGGTAAATATATATTCCATCTGTGTTTTGCAGATTGTCTGGTGCCATTCATTTCATTGATGGAACTGGATGTTTTCAAATTTCCCAAATTTGCACTTGTACAGATTTGCACTGATGAAAATGTGCAAATCCCCTTTCCAAATGCACAAATCCCTCCAAAATGCACATTTTCAGCCAGTGGCTTTTTATTTTACAAATTTTACTACCACTAAATTTACTTATGTCTTCAGAATTCATGTGAGTTAGGTAAAGCCAGTCTACTGCTGAATCCATGGGACTGAAAATTTCTCTGACATCCCTACTGGGGAATGCAAACTAAAAAGTCCAGCCATGGATACTGTACTGAAGTACTATAGAGAACGGTGGAGCACAATTCCCATCACACACATATCCAGGCACAATTGGAGAGTTGTGCACAGGCATTCACTGGAATGCAGGAAAGGATTCTGGGATGCACCTTTGAGATCACACAATGCTCCATTGGCTCCCCTAAAATCAGTGCTTCTCCGACTGATTACTTGGGATGTCTAACAAGTACAAACCCAATATTTTAACATCTATGTGCAGCATCTAAGTAACAAGAGGAAAACCATTGATTATTTTGAAGCTTATAGACTCAAGTATGATGTTGAAGGGGTGGGGGTTGTTTGCTTCTAAAGTGAGAGATGGGGGGAACTCAGGACAAATACTATGTGAACTATTGCCTGAGTTGGAGATAGATTGGATGTGCCATTCGAAACAACCGTAAAAGGTCACCAGATCCAGTGGGTTAAATGTTAAAGCATTCAAGTTAGTGTTGGCTACTTTGTCTTTTCCTACAAGGGGAGGAAACTAGTGTGCCTTAACAGAAGTCATGATGCTCTAGGAAAGGCTTGGGAATCTGAGCTAAACTCCAAGTGCATGATGGTACATGTGTACCCAGGCTGAAATCCCTGGAAGCACAGGGACGGTAGCCTTTTCCTTTTGCTGCCACATGCTGAAATAGTCTCGTGAAGCAGCCCTGAACTTGTACACCACTGCTCCATTGAATTTTTGCAGAACAGAAAACATAACTCTGCAGTTCCTTATATTTGAAATTTGGATCTAGCCTAGGATCACTAACTTGAGAGCACTGACATTAAGAGAAGTGATGCCTTTTGAAAGCCACAGTCTCCAAGGGCAAAAATGATCCCCCAAATATCTCCAGCACAGTCACCAAAGGACATATTCCAGAATACTCTAGTACAACTCCGATTTATTTCAGTGGGGCTCAGGCAGGAAATTATCCCAGTAGGTTGAGCCCATAGTTTATTAAAAGCACCTGTTCCACACAGATTGGTTTGAACACAGCAGGATAGTTGCAGATTGTGCTGGGGGAAAAGATGAATACAAATTCACTGCTCAACACATTTATTCAGTGCAATAAACCAATTTCTCTGCGTTCACTCAAAGACCTGGCAACTTAAGCTGATTATGGCAGCTCACATTGATTGGCCCTGAGTTTGCAAGAAAGTACAAAATTGGCAATTTTATGAGGTAGTACTTTCAATCTCCAGAGGACCACCCAGAATGCATTTAAATATTGTGCAAGGTAGAATATCTTTTGAGCCATCCCCCACATCCCTGTGTACTATTTAGCTGATACATATATTTGGCAGATTACTTTTTGCAATGCATAATTCAATCGGCTACTGTAAAATAGCCCTCTTGTTCTGCTTCCAGATAGACCAAGAAGACTATCAGTCACCACTCCACACCAGAATTCCTAACAAAATAATACAAAATCTACTGAATTGGATCTTTCTTGTCCTCCTCCTTTGCCCTTCATTGTGTGCTGCAAATAAACATGTCTGCTATTAATGATGGGAAAAAGAGCTGTCTAACACTTTTTAAAGGCAGGTTTGGACTACAAATGTCAACCCTTCTCAGCACCCTCACAAGTCAACAGTATCTAGAGTTCTTGGAGAAAGCAATGATGATTAAATTGATTTCTAATAGTTTAAATTTGGTAGTGTAAATTAGAAATGAGTGAACCAACATTCTCCTCAGTTTGGTTTGGGGTTTGTCCCAAGAGCGCTCCCTCCTGTTCTGGGAGCCAGCCTGGATGAGGGGGAGGGGGAGGGGGCCTTACCTGCGTCCATCCGCGGTCCCTCGGCTTCTTCAATTGAGCCCGTGGCTCAACCAGGAAGTCTGGGCCACAAGTGCAGCCTAGACTTCCTGGTTGAGCAGTGGGCTCAATTTAAGAAGCCGAGGGACTGCAGACGGATGCAGGTAAGGGAGAGGACAGAGGGGGGGTTACCGGGCCCCGACGCCGCGTGTGCAGCGACGGCAGCAGAGCCCGGTAAGGGACCAAGGGGGAGGGGGGCCTTACCTGCGTCCATCCGCGGTCCCTCAGCTTCTTCAATTGAGCCCGCGGCTCAACCAGGAAGTCTAAGCCGCAAATGCGGCCTAGACTTCCTGGTTGAGCCGCGGGCTCAATTGAAGAAGCCGAGGGACCGCGGACAGACGCAGGTAAGGGAGAGGAGGGGGGTTTACCGGGCCCTGCCGCTGTCGCCGCATGGGCGACAGCGGCAGGGCCCGGTAAACCCCACTTACCTTTGTTGCGGAGCTTCAGATCGAGGTGAAGGATCCACCTTCACCTCGATCCTCTTCGCAATGCTCCGCCGGCCCCCAAATCCTCTTCGCCTCCGCTTTAAGGGGAGGCGAAGCACCCCACTCAGCTTCTACTTCGTCGGTCCGATTAGAAGCAGAGCACATCCCTACTTTCCGGGGCCTCCTAGAGCATGTTATTAGTGCAGCAAGGGGAAATTGCGTATTTCCCCTGCTGCATTAATGGTGACCACCATTAAAGCAGTGGGGGAAAGGTCAAAGGACAAAGGGCAGGGCAGAACAGTTCTGATCTGCAGCCTTGCTAATGTTGGGATGAAAATTCACTCTGCATGTCTGCCTGGGCCCATGAGAGCCAGAAGTGGAGGCATCTGCTGCCCTCGTGGGGCCAGGCATATTTTTGCCCTAACACCAGACTTAATTGAAGCCTCTGCTCACGCTGGCAAGACCCCTGTTCTACATGAGGGCTGCTTTGGCCTGCTGTAGATCTACTGTAATCTACCAGAGTCAGAAATGGTGAAACCACAACAACCAGCCTGCTTCAGATTCAGAACCACATCCAAAGTGGGTTAGAGTGGTGCCGACGTGCTCTGAGTTCAATGGGGCCGATTTGGAAGTCCAAATCCACCTCCGAGTCCAAACAGGGGGCTGTGCACAATATTTAACTTGCTCTCCACAATGTATATCATTGTATATATTTTGACACCAGTGAACTTAAATGTGGGCCAACGGGGCAGAGGGCAATAGAGATAGCAATGTGCTGGAATCCTATGCTGGAGTTTTTGCAAGAGAGAAGTTGGGATGAGACTTACTGCATCAATGCTTATATTAGTCCCTTGGTCCTGCAGCATTTCTGAATCTCTATGGGGATGGATCTGATCAGTACATTTGGATGGAAGACCTTTGGGAGTAGAATAAATGTATATTTAAGAAAGCAATAGACTATTCTAAATCCTTTGCATATCTTTAAATCCATTTACTCTTTGTATGAATTAATCCCCGTCCATTCTGCAAGACTTATACTGAGTGGCCTTATTTTGACAGTGAAGAGAATTGTATCCCACTATTCTCCACATGAGCACAGGCTGAATTCTTCCCCCAGGGTGAGGTACTTAGGTTAGACAGAGGCCTAATCTACACCAAGCAGGATATGGTACTATGAAAGCAGTATGGAAGCAGAATATAAAAGGCAGGAGCCACATCAAGCAGGATATAGTGGTATGAAAGTAGTATATGGTATGTGTCAATGAGCCCAACAGTGGTCAGTGCACTTCAATACCGCTATAAAGTAGTAGTGTGGCTCCTGCCTTTTATATACCGCTTTCATAGTGCAATATCCTGCTTGGTTTAGATGAGGCCTGAGACATAGTGACTGGTCCAAGGTTACTCTGTAAGCTTCGGAGCTGAAGGCAGGGGATTTGAGCTATAGATCCTTTTTACATGAGGCTTTTATTGTACACTCATGATTGCTTACTCAGATACTTTGCAGGTCCTTTACATGACATTGCCATCCTCCAGGGCCTTTCCCATGCTTTACCACTATTATTGCAGGGTGTTTTTTTTTTCCATAACAAGGAAAGTTGGGTATTATTTATAAATGGTGGAATGAGAGTCTTGTGTAATTGTGCAATTCGACTATACCACAGCACCATCTATGGTTGTATAATGAAACATACAGAAAGGCTAAAGAAAATATTAATCCTAGAAAGAATCCAGAAGCAGAAGTTGAGGATAGAAGCCTCTTGTAGAAATATCCATAGTTTCCCTGCTTCTCATCTGACATACTGTCTGTGTAGTATGGGTGTTTAACGTATAGTCTACTTCTTTACCTTCCTTCCCTTTACTGACGCCATGGCCAGAGCTTAACTTGAAGAAGTTTATGGCAAGAATTCTAAGTTGTTACATGTCTGGTTCTATCATTCCCCACTAGGGGTGTGCACTCCACTCTGCAATTATCTGGTAAGTGTGAAAATCCATGGAGCATCCGATCTTCCAGAGTAGAGATTAGCTGCTTCCAAATGCATTGAATACTCTCAGAGCAGACACATGCCCAATCAGAGCTTCCTAAATCTCTGGAATTAACCTGTGTGTGTATCTCCATATTTGGAAGAAAGTGAGAGGTTGTTTTCATATTGACTTCTGTGGCTAACCAATAGGAATGGCCACAGTGGTGTTCTCCTCCAATCACAGTGTTCAGGAAAGTGGGAAACACTAACTGGACTCATAGAAGTCAATGATCCATATTTCCACAGTGTGAAAGTGCTGCTGGTATGGCAGGTGGTGAGTGAGAAAGCTTCTACACATAAGGAAACCACAGGCAGGCTCTTTATTTCAGAGCCTGGGTGCGGGGTTCCCCCCCCCCCCCATTCAATAGATCAGGGAGGGTACCAGGTTGGAGAAGGCTAGAATGGGGATTTTTTTAAAAAAAAAATCCTAAAAAATCCAAGCATAAACTGATCTAATTCAAACTTGGTGGAGGTAAAACCCTCCTTTAGAGTTATCACCTTGCCATGTTTCATCTGTTTATCTATAAAAATTATGCATATGTAAGAATTTTTGTAATTTCAATTTAAAAATTCCCATAAAATCAAAGCATGAATCAATTTGATTATCTCTTGGTGGGGCTAAAGGACCCTTTAAGAGCTATCACTGTGCCAAGTTTTACCTCTTTATCTTTAAAAATGAGGGAGCTGTAAGCAATTCTGTTAATACCAGTTACCTGAATAGTGAATGGTTCTTCGAGGGCAATTCGACGAGGTGGAGAGCATAAAACAGGAGTGGGCACCTCAAGCATGGGGGCCAAACCCAGATGTCCTGACCCATTTTCCCTAAACTTCTGATTATTTGGTGGTTTCCCAGATTTTGTGTTGCTTTTTCCCCAATCTCAAAGGTTAAATGCTTCTCCTACAGCTGAGTTACTGGCAGTAACGAAATGAAAATATTCTGGCATTTTGGGCCCTATCCCTTTGGGCTTTTGCCCTTCCTATAGGCCTCCCAAGAGCATTTCTGAAATTGAATTCAAACCTCAAGTCAAAAGAAGTTCCCCACCCCGGCTTAAAATCTATATATCGTGTAGACTTCTGAACAACTCTTTGAGGTCTTTTCAGTGGAGTGTTTTTCAGCAAAAAAAAAAAAAGTGTCTCCAAAGCTGTTCAATGCAGATTAACACTGATAGATTTCTTGGCACATATTTAAGGCCAATCTTCCCCATCCTGGTGTCTTCCAGATGTTTTGGACTATAAGTCCCAGCATTCCTGACCTTTGGCTATGCAGGTTGCAGCTGATGGGAGCTGATGTCCAAAACATCTGGAGGGCCCCAGGTTGGGGAAGACTGCTTTCAGCTCACTTGCTCTGGATGTGGTAGTGTGCCTTCAGATGGAGGCATGCCAGCTCTTCACATTAGTAATTTTAATTATAATCCTGTGATTGGCTTCTTGGGAAAAATAGTAATTTAAGGATCGCTTTTGGGATTGCATTTTTGGCAGTGGAAATCCTACTTTTGACTGCTGTTTTTTCAGTCTATATGTCAAGATTCTGTAGGTATTATGGATTTGGTTCTTTAATTCCACATTTTATTGGCTGGCATGAGAACCTTTGGCAGAAATCCCTAAGGCTGCAATCCTATATCCACTAGGTGCATACAGAGCAGGTCTTCTGCACCCTGAAATTTGGGGTGGAGCTCTGTTGAGTGGGTTCTCTGCTCCAATTTTCAGAGGAGGTTCGTCTCTCCACTCCACCAGATTACTCATTGGAAAACCACTCCATTTTCGGATAACCACTTTATTATAGACTATGGCAATTAACCAGAATGCTTACAGCTCTGTAATTTTTAAAGATAAAGGCACTGTGATAGTGCTTAAAGAGTGCTTTAGGCATGCCAAATTTGAAGCTGATCCCTTCGTCCCTTAAAGGATATTTTCCCCTCAACCTCCTCCCCCCCAAAAAACCTGATTCTGCATTAATTCACCCCTGGTCATTTATGGAGGGAGTTTTATCCTTTACTTTGCTGATGCACTTTGCTGTGCATTAGCAGAGTAAAGGATAAAACTCCTTCCATAAATGACCAGGGGTGAATTAATGCAGACTCAGGTGTGTGTAAGGGCGGGGGTGTGTGTGTGAGGGGAAATGTAAAAAAAAAAATCCCTAAAACCTCAAGGGATACAAGGAACTGCTTCAAATGTGGCATTCCTAAAGCCATCCTTAAGCACTATCACAGTGCCAAGTTTCATCTCTTTATGTAAGCATTTTGGTTAATTGCTATAGCCTATAATGAAGCCGTTATCCAAAAATGGGATGGAGGTCCGAATGACTTTTGCTCTGCACTTCAGGTATCTGATGGTTTTAAAAACATTCCCATACCACACTGAACATTCAGAGCTCTGTCGGAGCACTGTCGGACCTTTGGATTTTTGGAGGGCACATCCCTAATATCCATACTGTTATATCAATGAAAAATGCACATGTTTGCATTAGGTTTAACAATATAAATGAGTAAGTCTCCTCTGGAACAAGGAGGGCTTTGAAAGGTGGAAATTACTAATTCGGATAATGTTTTCTACATAGGGAAGAATAGGACAGGATCTACACCCCTACTTTGAAACTGTTTATAACAGTATTGACAACTGCTGGGGCCCAGGACACACTCCATATATAGTTTTCAAACCATTTTCAAAGTGTTATATCCTGTTTGGTGTAGATCTGGCCTAGGAAGAAGTGGAGGCTGGTAGCTTTGATGCTATTAGCGCTGTGATGCTGCTCTGGCTTTCAGTCAGAATCAGTCAATAGAAAGCAGCTATTCAGTTCCTGAATGTGTAAGTTCAGAGGAGAGGACATCTTAGATGGACCTCTGCTGTTTCATATGGTTGTCATGCCAAAGATTTGTGAAAAGTCTGAATATGGTCATAGAAACTCTTGACATGATTACAACTGAAAATATCACTCAGAGCTTCAGTCCCAGAATCAGGGGCAATCCAAGATATTTTACTGCCTAAGGCAAAGGACAAGATGGTGCCTCCCCACATTGGTGGTGGTGGTGGTGGTGGTGGCAGCTTTCCCAATCTTTCTTGGGAAGACAGATTGTACTTTCTTTAGTTCATTTAGGGTACGATCTTTAGGGTGCACAGAAAAAAAAAAGTCTTATAAATCTCAGCATGCTAGAAGTTGTAGGATTCTTTTCTGTCTAAACTTGCATAAAATTGCATCCTAAATAAGCATGTCTAAACATGCATAGGATTGTACCCTCCAGCAATAATCCTATAAACACTTCCCTGTGAGTAATTCCCATTGAATTGTGTGGGATTTACTTTCCAATAGACATGGGACATTGTACAAATAGGCCCCTGAACTGATGTGCTTGGAGAAACTGATGTGACTCCAGGACCAATTCGTCCATTGAAGGGACAGACATATGTCCCTGATGAAGAGGAACAGAAAAGCCAGTTGAGACACATTTCTGCAAAAGAGAAATATCTGAACTAATTAAACACCCACCCACCTTACAACAGTTATCCCTGCTAAAGCAACTTGTGGCTGTGCTGGCTAGGCTAAACCTGCTAGAGTGTCACAAGTTGGCCAACCCTGTGAGAAATCCAACCCAGACATGAACTACTTCTGTCAGATGCTCATCTAATCTTTTTCATTTTCAGACTTTGGAAAAAGAAAACACGATGACAAATAACAATGGGAAAATACACAGAAGCTGACTAATTTAACTGCCTTTATTTCTAGTGTTGGATTTTTAGTTAGACTGGGGTAGTTTATGTGTGGCTCAGGGTTTGTTGTCTTTCTTTTTTAACCTCCTAGTCAGAATCAAACATCATCCTACATAAACGTTTGGCTCAGATGTCAATGGGCCTGTTCAGTGGACACACTAAGCCATGGTTAGGACCGCTAACCCTTTCAGAACAGGTGGTTAGTGAGCCTGTTTATACCATGGTTATGTAGCCACCATGGTTAGGAATGGTTCACACGAGATGCTAAACCATAACGTTTAGCTCAAAATGCTTAATGATCATGGCTTAGCATGTCATCTGAACAGGGTCACAGGGTGTACTGAGACTGACTTCAACCAATGCGTATTTAAATAAAGCATCGCCATTCTCACAGGATCTGGGTCTTGGGTTTGGGGCTAGCAAATACTATAATCCTCAAACACAGCTTACGTCTATTCAAACCCACTTATCTTCCCACCTGTTTTTCACAGCTCCTCTTGTCAATCTTAGCAATTTGTTTTTAACAAGGATTCTTCCCCTGCCGTAACTCAACCCATCTTCTGCTCCTTATTACCACATACCCTGCAGCGCCGCTGATACAGTGACAATGTAATCTCTCCTCTCTCTTTTTTTATTGCAAAAGTCATTAATGACTGTAGCTGGCAATTTGAACTGGGTAAATATTCTGACAAGTCAATTGCCCCCTGCTCACTTTATATACCTCCTCTGCTAAAGGAAGACCCGCCACTGCAGGCAATGCAAGCGTTTGTGCTGTGCGTGCCGCCGGAGAGCATCGTCTGCAGCAGGATGTCAGTGAAAGGTTCTCAAAGAGCAAAGAAAGGAAAAGGCTATTCATTGCAGCCAATCACCCAGCTTCAGTATAAACCGTTGCTCTGAAGATATTATTAAAGGTTGAAGACCAGAGTGGTTACATCAGCTGCTCAGATACACTGAAGGATAGCAGAATCATAAGATTATGACTTCACTGTTGATGAGGCAGAACTCAAGGCCAAATAAATGCCTGTATTATTTCTAAGGGATTTTTAAAACATATTTTGAGTATAGACCACTATTGCATGACTGTGTTTATGACTGTGCACCACCTCAGGCCAAAGTCAAAGCGGACCAATTCAGACTGAATACAAGGCAGTACTGAATTGGTCCAATGCATCCAAGGGGAAGTGGATCAGTTCTGAGGGCTTCAGGGTGCCTTGCGCCAATCCGGGCAGTTGTGGGCTGCTCCACCCACCTGCCTGCCTGCCCAGGAAAACAGGCAAAAGGCTGACAGTGAGACCATTGCACTCACTGGACATCTCCCCCCTCCTCCCTCCTCTCTCTCACAGGTAACTCACACCACTGTTGCCACTACTGGAATGTACCTTTGCTGTGTGTTCTCCTCCTTTAGACCTTCAATTTAACGGCAAGTTGGGGACTCACTCTTTTTCATAGATCTATGGTTCAAATGGCCCTTTACATCCATCATAGTTTGCAGCCATAGATCTATGAAAAAGTGAGAGCCCCCATCTTACCTTTAAATCATGGCTCTGAGGACGCACAGCAAAGGTAAGTCCTGATGGGGATGGCTCCACATACTGGGGGAGGGAGGGAGGTGAGCAGGGAGTCCAATGGACTCCTGGTCAGCCTTGTGCCCAGCTTTCCTGGGTGTCTCCCATGCAGGAGCACAGTGGGCACCCAGGATCCTGCAGGGGCTGCTCTGTGTTGGGGGGGGGGCAAACCTCGCTTCGACTTTGGTGCCAAAGTGAGGTGGTCAAGCCCAGAAGCACCCTGAGTCAAATTGGGGGCATTTTGGAGACTCCAAAACAGCCTCTGAGATGAATCAAGGAGGGGGGCTGTACACAGCCCTACTTGTGACCCACGAAGTCAAATACAACCCACCAGAAATTTAGGAAGTTCTCCCAAGGACTTCATGCTTGTTGGGTATTATAAAAATAGGGCAAGCAGCTATTAGGTACCAGGCAAGTCATAACAATGTCTGATAATCAGGATGGGCTAATTTGTCAAGTTCAATCATTTTCAGGTTTTGAGTTTTCCACTTCTAGATTCATCCTGTCCCTGTTCCATATGAGCCTTTATTTTCTGCACAGAAATTAGTCCTCTAAAACAAAACAAATTACCACCAGTAGCATATCTACCACTTCCATATCATATTGACTTCATATCAGTTTATTAGAAATAAGTACATCATTTTGTGCACGGTTTTTGAAATTTGTGCACTTCTGTGTGCATTTCCAAATGCAAACATATTTGTATGTGTCCGCCCCCGCCCCATGAACTGGGTGATTAACCTATCATTCAGTGGAGTCATCATGCAGGGGAGAGCAGGGAGGAAAAGAGTTAGCTTATTCTTCTGGTGAGTTGGATTCTCATCACCTTGTATTAGGTAAATTGAACTGATAGATGTGAATGGTTGATGTGCAAGGTGATGGGGGTCTTTGTATCTGTGGTATTCATTATATTTGCATTGTTTAGTGCAGGTTTATGGTCTTTGAGGTGTAATTTATAAGTTGCCATTTGCTGTTGTTGGCTGTTGCTTTGGGACTAAAGTTGACTCCAGAGAAGAACTGAAGTATCCAGCACCTTGGTGAACCAGAAGAAGAATGCTGGAGTGGCTAATTACAATGCTTTGCACGCAAGACTTACATATTTATCTTTAGACTAAGAGGAACTATTGCCTGTATTGTTCATGTGTGAGCAGACTACTTATGCATTTACAGTAGATCTATATCATCAACTGCCATATATGTTGTTTTATATATAGTTGTGGTTCTAACAAAAGAATGTTTCTTTAATTCAAATCCTTGCTAGTTTTATTCCAACCAAGCCCCATTGGACCCACACATACAGAGGCTAAACATGCATACTTCATCCTCTGGCAAAAGAGTATCTGTATGCATTTTTGGAATATATGCATTTTCTTTACACATTTTCAAATGTGCACACATCAGAAACTCAGAAATATCCAGATTTCTAACTACAGATTGCATTCAGTTTGACATTCACTTCTGGGAGGTGAACACAACCAATTTCTCACCCATCCCTTCCAATGACTTGCATTCTGATGAATGAGTAATAGGTTGCAAACACAGGAGGAGAAATTAGAGAAGACACACATGTAATGGGGTTGAACCAAGGGCCCTATTTATTTAATTCAGGATCATAGGCCTTAGCTGGACCTAAGGTTTATCCCAGGATCATCCCGGGGTCATCCCTGTTCATGTAAATGACACACAGGGGATCCTGGGAGCAGGCAGGGATGACCCCGGGACGATCCCGGGATAAGCTTTAGGTCTAGCTAAGGCCAGAGAGAAGGAAATAAATGTGGGGTAAACTAACCTGCTTTTTTGCACTCCACCAGCCTGATGTTAATCCAGAGAAAGGGGTGGGCATAACTAGGCAATCCTCTGCTAATAGGTCATGCCCATCCAGGTATGGAGGATGTTCTTCCTGATTCATCTCCTGCATCGCATCCCAATTCCAGTTGGATGCAACAGATTAGCCACAAAGGCTATCAGTACCCCATGCACAGGTTGCAGAGCCCTGAAAGGCAGGTCTCAGGCATGACCAATCACCCTAAAAGGTGACCAAGTAGTTCACCTACCAATGTTTCTTCCTAAACGAAACCCACCAAATGTGACTAAATTAACCTGTGTAGGCAGAACTTTCTAAAACCAGGCCTGAAACATTGTGCAGAGCAGGCAAAAAGAAGCATCAACTGTGCCTAGTGATGTCACAGTAGTTCCAGAGGGGGTTGAAGTCTGGCAGACTTCCCCCTGCTCAGCTTCATGGACCCAGTTTGCTGAGCCACTGCATGGTCTGTGAGTGTCTAGCAGCCACCCATTCTTTCAGTGAGCTGCCATTTTGTGAAAAAATGTCAAATTGTAATTTTCTGTAAATGTAATGTTGCGTAAATGGCAATCACAAAGGAGCCATTTATGCAACAGTATAGGTGTAAATGGTCCATGTACACAGCGCTACAGGAGTAAATGGTCCCTTTACGGACACCATTTTTGCAACATTTTTGAAAAAAAACTTTGGTTATCTCAAACACTGGTTACTCATTGGAATTTGTTTGGCTGGCTTTGTGGTGTTGGCTGTTAGCTAGAAGAATTAATTGCAATACAAAAGAGGGTGTTCCACCTACATTGTGGGTAAGGGAAAGGGATTGCCTTGAAGGCATTTTTCAGATTTGTCAGTTTTTAAGAGGTAAAAAGGCTTCCCACCTCCACTAAATGATACAAAAGCACTTTCATGTTATTATTCCTTTGCTCTGAGTACAGATAAAGCTAAGCAGATGTTGTTTGATGTAATCACAACAAATTTGCAATCTTAAAAGATCATAAACATACACTCCATTTTTATATTATTTGATGACACGATTGTTGGGAAAGGATGCTTTGCAAATAAGATTAGCATAAGTAATTCACCTTAAAGGGTATCTTAATTAACTCTCTACATTGCTTTGGGCACCAACTCCTATTAACCAGACTATGTTATACTTTCATCCAAGAATCTGAAAGTGTTTTACAAATAATAATTATACTTCATAAACACCTCTAGCAGAGTGTCACAACAAGAACCCATTGTTTCCTGTTTTCCCAATAAGTACCTACGGCCCCTGTCTTTCTAATGAGTAAAAGCTGAAACAAAATTATGTCCTCACAAACCAACCATGTAAATTCCACCCTTCTGCCATTTCACTCTTCAGATTCTATTTGGAGGTATATTTAAATACCACCCCCCAATCCTGTTAGCTGGTATTGTTTCCCCTATGTCTTTGTGCTTTAATAGCATGCACTAATTATAAGTTCTTTTCCTTCCTAGATTAATCAGTTAGAAGCTTCCTTTATGGTACCAAGTTGGTGCTACTCTGCTGCTAAACTGCATGCTATCACTGTTTGAGGGTGGCAGTGAATAATTCCCACTGGGGGAGGCAGCAGGGGCTTTCTGGTTCCTCTCTCCCTCCCTTATCCTGGCTTCTGGCGACCAATGGGAGATCGCCTTCCACTCGGGAATACAACCGGCACAGCGCCGGAGTGAGGACAGATGGCAGAGGAACCACATTGACCTCGCTTGGGCAGGAACAGTTGGGGTGGCTGCATTTCTTTGGCTCTTTGCCCTGGGGTGGCTCTGAATTGGCAGTTGCATCTTTTAACCAATGCAGCACAGATTTGGAGCCACTCTGGGGCAAAGACAACATTGAGTCAGCCCCTCAGACAATCCCAAACAATTGAGGATCATGACACAGTGTAACATAGGCAATCAGAGTTAGCTATATAATTATGTCACTGAGAATAAAGTCATGTCAGAGTGACAGCAATGTTCCCTGCTTAGTTGAACACTTTTTTTTGATGCAGTCACCACACACACACACACACATACACACACACTGCTGAATGGATCAATGCCCTTTGATGCTGCCAGAAATGTTCATGACAAACAGCGAGTTCTTTTGGCTTGGCCTAATTTTCAGGGGGAAATTCTTTTTACTTCTGGCATGATTAGTGTATAGAGCACTAACCAGTTGGGCTTAAACTGGGCTAATTGTCTTATCCTTAATGCAAGAAACACTTGGAACTGTTCTTTGAGAACAGAACTGTCAATACTCTCATCAGGCTCCCATCCCCAGGATCCTTTGCTGGAAGACATGAGTTAAATTAGAATGAAATCTATATACATGTGTGATGTAGATGTGCCTGAGCTATGAAATTCTGTATATTCTTACTAATCCTTCCACAGCTGGACTTGTAATGTGTAGTCTGTTGAGGATTTTACTTTGTCTTCAACTCTTCTGGATATTTGCTATATTCATCCTTCGTGGTCCACAATGGACAAATATAAAAGCACACTCACATTTAATGGACTGATGTGTGCAAATTGAGATGCTTTTTTGTTTTGGTTGTTCTTCAGTTGGAGGCATCACCCGTGCTTCCAGGATCTTGGTATCCAGGTCTCAAGCCCCTTCCCTGACTTTCCCCCCTTGTATAGCTCCATCTGGTTATTGTACCAGTTACAAATGAAAGACTGAGATTTGGGCCACTTAGTAATCATGTCACACTGTGGCAATCCTTCTTGCAGATTGGATGCCAATCCTTAATGAGACAGACATTTGCAGGGTTATTCTTATCAAAACAATTGTCTTGCTTATATAATGTCTAAGCCACTGTCTGTAGAACCTGGATTGATTTCTGAAAGCCATGGAAGAAAAGAAAAAAAAAACTCATGTTGTGACACTCAATGATGCAAATAGATCGTCTTCACCATAAGGTTTCTAATTAGCACAACCAAATTTAAACAGATGTGACATTTATATTGTTTGGTTTGTAGTCAAGCGCCATAGGTGATTCAGCTAGTGGAGCCATGGCTGTATCTATAACTCAGTGGGCTTCTTATGAAATGATGAGTCTGAAATGCAGGAGGTCCTCAACTGTCTCTTTTTTAGCGGAAACAGAGGCAGAAGTGAGGTGACAAATGCATCTATTATTAAACACAGCATAACATTTCTCAGTTCATTAGTCAATACATTTTAACAAACATGTTTCCAACAATAAGTTTACTATATATAAAGTTCATTATCTACCGTGTACAAGATATTTGAACTTCTTCCAAACATTCTATGCCTGTCTGTTGAGACTTCTGTCACCTTGACTTTTAATCATAACTTTTGTTGCTAGAGACCTTTTTCTAGGACTAGATTTTTTTGTTCGCTTTTGTTTTTATGAACTTCCATAATCTTCTGCAGCAGTATAATGCCTTTTTAGAACTGATTTTTACAAATGCTTCTGGCTCATATCCTGACTGAGCACCATTAAACACTCCACATTGCCCACATGCTCAAACTTTTGTTGACGCCATTTTTAACCACTAACACTACATTTACAAAGCCATTTCTTTGAAAGTGACAGAAGCAACACTAAGGGAGAAGGGAAATTCTGCCGGCTCCAGAATTTGTGGATTGGTATACAAAAGAATTCTGTATTCTTGCTTGAACCTTCAAAACAGGGGTAGGCAACATATGGCCCCAGAGCCATGTGCGGCCTATGGCTCAGTTCAAGCTCTCTGCCCCTAGCAAGAACAATCTTTCCCTTCTCTGACATCCCATTGCACGTGAAAGAAGAGAGAGAGAGAAGAGGGATAGCAGAAACATGGGATGAACCACTTATTTTTGTTCAGCCCTGCCCACTGTTGGACTTGGCCCCACTCAAATGCACCCCTCCCCCCCCACACACACAGACTGAAGTGGCCTTCAACAGAAAAAAAAGCTTGCCCACCTCTGCTCTAACCTAAATCTGTATGTAGCAGTTGTGTCTTTTTTTACTCTATAATAAGCACAAGGGCCCCCAATCCAAGTTTCTATTCCCCCCCCCCAACACTAGTGTCCCAGCCTGGATCAGCCCCCCTGCACCTACTAAGGGTGTCAGTTAAAAAAATGAAAGAGAAAGGAGGGAAAGAGGGAGAAGGAATTGGACTGCTTGAGCCCAATATGATTAGGGCTGGGTGTGGGGTGCCTCTGAATACTTCATGCTGAGAACACAACCAGGACGGTGCTACAGCTGTCATGTCCTGCTTGTGGGCTTCCCAGAGGTATCTGGTTGGCCACTCTGAGAAACAGGATGCTGGACTAGATAGGCCTTTGGTCCAATCCAGCAGGGCTCCCATGATATGAAGAGATTTTGGTCCACCCCTCTCTCACACATAGGGCCAAAACAGACAGTACTTTAACATATTGGAGGCCCAATAATCTCTTAAACCACCCACCCACCCACATTAGAGTGCCGATCAAGATGGGGGGCTGCACCTACTCAAGATTAAAAATCAGAAAAAAGATGTAGCTGGTAGATATGGATTTAAAGCATTGTTTGCACGCACGCACAAACACACACACACACACACACACACACACACAATAGAAATACATGTGGCTGCCTCAAAACTGAGCCTTTTCATTTGTGAGGTTTCAAGAAGTCCCTTTCCCCCCTCTAAGTTAGAAATTCCCCCACCCCTGGTGAACCCTGAATAGTGCTCGAGGCTGGTTGGTGCTCCAAACAGAAGCACTCCACCATTTTTTATTATCATTATTATGTATTATTTATTGCATTTTTATACTGCTCAATAGCCAAAGCTCACTGGGTGGTTCACAACAATTTTGTTGCAGGTTCCCACTTGTAGACATGTGCTAAACACTGGTTAACTGAGCCGAGTATTATCTACACTGGTTGACCATGGCTCTTCATGATCTCACACGGATGTCTTACCTGACCCTACTTCCTGAGATCTTTTCCCTGGAATTTGAACCTGAGGTTTTATATATATAAATCATTACCATGTACTGTAGTTCTGAGACCTCTTTGCCATTTACCCTCCAGGGGGGGATCTACACTACTGCTTTTAAAGTGCTTTAAAGCACTTTGAAAACGTTTTGAAAACTGTACATGCAGTATGACCTGGGCCCCAACAGTTGTCAAAACTGTTATAAAGCACTTTAAAGTTCTTTAAAGCAGTAGTGTAGATCCCCCCCCAAGTGA
This sequence comes from Elgaria multicarinata webbii, assembly GCF_023053635.1. NCBI lineage: Eukaryota > Metazoa > Chordata > Lepidosauria > Squamata > Anguidae > Elgaria > Elgaria multicarinata. The sequence goes on from NC_086174.1 coordinate 65,523,315, forward strand.
TCATTGATGACCATAGATTCCCTGCTTTTTCAGAGGCTCCCTTTCCCTTTGACTGCCTGGTATCTTTCTTACAAACAAAATTATATGCCCAGGTTTGTAGATACTTAAAGAGTTGTATTAATTTTCATAGTCACTTTTTTTTTTCATAGATACTTTTACCACCAAAGAGGATGAGAGAAAAAGAAAATATGCTTCTGGTTATTTTATTTCATTTGCAGTGGATTTACAGGAGCTTTAACTGTTCAGAATTCCTTGATAGATTAAGTAATAATAAGGCAAGCATGAGAGTAATATATTTTATTTCAGAGAACAGGAACATAAAAATCTTTGAGGGGAAAACACATGAGATGGAATCTTTTGCGGCGGTTCATTTACTGGTGGCTATAAATACTTCTCTAATGGTGCAAAATGTTTCAAGGTGGTAAAAATGTATGAGTTAGATATTCTACTGGCAGGATTTCCCTTATTAAATAAGACAAACAGGTATAGTAAGAGCTTTCTCTTTTTAGCCAATAAAAAAAGGATTTTCTTCCCAAAAGAGAGGGATATGAATCATATTTCTACTATCATGATTCTGCTTTTAGTTCCAGGAATCTAGTTAAAGGCATCATGAGTTCATATGTATTTGTACAATGGTCATGCTCCCACCCTAGGGAGCATGGCCAACCCTGCCATTAGGCTGAGTGAGATAGCTGCCTCAGGTGGCAGTTGCCGAAGGGTGGAAAGTAGTGGCACACTGTTGGATGATAACTGTTACATGCTACGCAACCTGTCCCAAACCCCCTAAACTATCTTGCTGCCTTCAAATGCAATAATGAAGGATGGTGTCCCATTGCCAGTGTTGAAGTAAGATTCAACTGCTAATCTAGTCAATGTTGTACATGGAATGAGAAAGCAGTCCATCTTGTTCTTTTGCCTCAGGCAGCAAAACACTGCCTGAGGGTCAGCCATGCCAGCAAGATAGGTATGCCCTCATCATTGCTGGGATTTTTTTTTGATTTTTTTTAAAAAAACATCAACTCTGAAGATGCATTTATCTGCCTTTAGCCCTTGAACATATCTTTAGCTGCTGATATTTTGTTTTTGTTTGTTTTAAAATTGTAACTTTTATTTTTATTTATTTATTTCATTTATATCTCACCTTTTTTCCTCCAAGAACCCCAAGGTGGTTTACATAATCCTCCTCCTCTTCATTTTCTCCCCACAACAACAAGCCTGTGAGTAGTTTGCGCTGAGAGTCTGTGACTAGCCTAATGTCACCAAGAGAGCTTCAATGCCCAACTGGGGATTAGAACCTGGATCTCCTGACACCCAGTGCAACATACTAGACACAATGCCACACTGTCTCTCCAGTGCATTTTCATCTTTTCTCTACTCTTGTAAACTGCCTTGTGATGGCAGTGCATCCCAAAAGGTGGCTAAAAAATATTTTAAATAATTTAATAAATAATACACCTTGGCATATCCTTGTAGAGTTCTGGTTTCAAATTATTTGCCTTAGTGAGGTGGCTACCTACCTTGGCTTCTGATTTGAGAAGATTTTGATCTGTCGCCTCTCCCTGAATAAACCTCTTGAATGGATTTGCCTTGGCCATAACAAAATGGTGGCTAAATTGTTATGGCTCCCATTTATCAGATGGTAAGTTAGATAACTGATTGATGATATCCTATGGCCAAGGATGCTTAAGGACTTAAATCTAGGGATGGATGAGAAATTCATTTCAGTTCATTTTTTACCAGCATTTACCCAATTTGCACCTTCCAGAACCCAACACAGTCCCAAATGCCATCTGTGGTCTGAGCGACATATATTTCCAAGCTTGCAATGCAATTTGTGCAACAAAACAAAGGTGTTTAAAAATACATACATTTGCAAAACACATGTAAATAAGTGGATAAGTTGGAAAAATGTGGACAAATACAGTTTAGTCAATGGAAGAAAAGTGCATACATTTGAAAGATGTGCACAACTGATGTGAGAGGAAAAATAACAAAGCTTACAATTGGATATGAATATGAGTTGGAACAAACTTCAAGGTGGAAATTGGAAAACCACAACCACCTTGAGCTTTGCTGATTTGCACCACCTTGCATAGATCTTCATGAATTCCTGTGTGAAATGATCTGATCCATACCTGCTGGGCTAATGTTCAGATTGGCACTTAGCTATCCACTGGATTTTGCACTTTGCCAAACGTTGTGACTTGGAATGTCAGAGACATCTGCAGTGGAATCAAATGAGTTCAGATTTCTATGAAGCCGGCCGATGGATTCTGTAGTAGAACAGCTTTTTCTGAATCACATTGTATCTGCGGACTTGCAGACATTTGTTTGTTTGTTTGGTTGGTTTGGTTTTGCTTACTGGAATTTTAGGCAAATTTAGTCATAGAATCATCATCATCATCATCATAAGCAGCAGCAGCGGCCAAAAATTTACATTTCACCCATAGGCTAAAGCAGGGGTTCCCAAAGTGGGTGGTACTGCCCCCTTGGGAGCAGTGGGATTGCATAGGGGGGAGTTAAGAGGCAAGGGGGTGTCAGGGGGGGAGCTCAAGGTGGTCTTTTCTGTACCAGGAATTTTGGTTAAAGAAGGAAATTTATGATCGCTATCCTGCACTATGGAGAATGGTTCAGAAGCTCCTGGTTGTATTTCCAACATCATATTCAGTGGAATGTGGTTTTAGTGTGGTCTGCCTACTTCTCTCTAAGCAAAGAAGTCAACTCCAGATTACTAAACGTGGTGATTTAAGACTCATGTTAAGTGACTTTAAACCAGACATTGGGAAACTGGTATCACTTCATCACATTAAGAATTTACAGAATAGTGAGGTACTCTACCCTAGTTACTAAATGTGATATCTAATATTCTTGCTAAATGACTATCAGACTTTGAAAAGATGATATCACTGGATCAAGTTCATCAATTATGTTTAATTGAATAAACTAAAAAAATGCAATTGGATTTTGAATAAATATTCAATTAATTGTTACTGTTTTGAATTTTATTGTTATTATCTTCCTTAGTGAGTAGTTGAAAACTGCTATTCTGAATAATGATTTTTATAGTGTAGGGTAGGGGGCACTGGGCATGAGTTTGTGGAACCAAGGGGGTGCTTACCTGAAAAAGTTTGGGAACCACTGGGCTAAAGCATAAAAATGCACATTTTGGGGAATTTGTGCATGGGGGAGATTGTGCATTTTTGCAAACATTCACAAATTTGTGCAAATTCAGAAAATCGATAAAAAAAACCAACCCTGATTTCAACAATGAGTGGACAATGGTATGAAAGGCAACTGACAATCTATGAAATGCAGATGGAATGGATTTGATCAAATCCATACATCCCGTTGTGACACACTTCTTGGCAGTTTAAATGCATCAAAATACACATTGCAATACATATTTTGGAAGAAAATACATAGGTAAGTATTTAATAAAATACATATTTAAGAATGTATTTTGAAAAGATTTATTTTTAAATAAAAGAAATGTGCAGATTAATGTGGAAACAGAACAGAATGGAATCATCTATAAAAGGTGACTATTGTGACTATTGAGAGTTGCACAGACCAGAAATGGACAGATTGGTTTATTCCTGTCCTAGCCTTGTTTAAATATTTATATTTGTTCGACAGCTGTATTATTCTGTTTGGGGGTTGGTGTTAAATACTTTGATATTCAATAATTTGTTGTAGCCATAGTCTGAGTCAAACCAGAACTGCACTGAACATTTAAGCATGGGTGTCATGCATTTGCTTCAGGATGCAAAACAAGTCTTCTTTCAAGCAAGTCTCCTCCCAGGGTTTCCTGCCTCTGCTAAAGAGGAAAGAAAACATTCTGCTGAGGGAAATGAACCTGCTAACACAGTCTGCCAGACAGAAACAGCAGGCCTTCTCACTTTGGGATGCATAGAAGGAAGGGGAATCATTACTATAGCAACATTTACCAATGCTTTTTAAAATTAATTTTAGAGCTGAGTTGAAACTGCTCACTATTTTTCCTTAGAATTACCAAGGGTGTTGAACAAATCCCCTCTTTTGAACACTGTGAACATTTCACCTGTTCATTTATGCCCTCTGGTTGCTGTAACTCTCACGTGATGTCATCACATAGACACATGTGATTGGCTAGAGAGCATTGTGATGCCATCTCCTTCAACACTTGGTTCCCGCTTGTCCGGAATCACCCATGTGACTGACCTGGGAAATAGAAAACAGTAGAACCCAGGGGGGAATTGCAATAAGGCCATACAAGCCAAAGGAAACAAGGGCAATGAACAAGATATCACATAGGTGAATATTCACATGGTGGGTTGACAGGGAGATATTTCAGTCCCAATGAAATTACTATTTACAACAAGAAAATCAAAACCCAACAATATTCTGCCTGCCCAAAATTATTTGACCTCTTCAGCACTCCATTCCTTGGCAGAAATGGATGGATTTTGAAGCTGTTGTCCCAAGCAACGGTGTAACAGTCAAGTTTGAAGTGGAGGCATCTATTGTGATAGTCCCCATAGCCATTTCTCCAAAGTGAGTCCAAAACTACAAGCAGCTGAGTTGATCCATGTCAGCAAACCAGTTCTAGCATTTCTCATCTCCACTGGGAGCAGATATTTTTATAAAACTGATGAGTCGAAGGCCTTAGCTAGACCTAAGGTTTATCCCAGGGTCGTCCCAGGGTCGTCCCTGCCTGCTCCCAGGATATCATGTGTGTCATTTACATGAACAGGGATCACCCTGGGACGATCCTGAGATAAACCTTAGGTCTAACCTTAGGCCTTAATTTCCGATTCAAGACCAAGCCACCCCAATATAGTTGATAGTACAACAAGAAACAGTATACTGCTGCTAGGAAAATTCATTTCTCTCTGCTACTGTGAGGATTACAACTATGTTCACAGGGGACAGGGGAGGAGCAAGTGGGGGGTGGCTGATGTCATAATTATCCCTGCTGATCAAAAATGTCAGAGGTGTGTCCCTGTGAAACCTGGCTCCACCACACCACTGGTGCCAAGAGCCCTGAGAGGTACAGAGGGCTATGGATCCTGACAATTTTTTCAGAGTGCTGAGATCTTCAGATGTCAAAGAACTCTTCAAAACCTTCAAATGGCTACAGTTTCTACATAATTCTTCCCAGCTATTGACATACAAAGCCCTCAATGATGATCTTAGACATAGCACAGGGAGGAGAAGGCAATCTTTTAGGTAGTTTGGTCCCAAACCATTTAACGTTATAGTCATTAGATGAGTTCATCTCTCCAAACAACAGTGAAGAATCTTCTGTTTAGCTGAAATCATTTACAGAACTATTTGTATTTCTAGGTGGTTGCTGCATAACCTTAGAATCTTCTGACTGGTGAGCAATTTGAAATCCTGAAAAATGAAAGGTTTGTAGTCTTCATGTTTTCCAAGATGCCAGAAATACAAATTAATAGTAGGAAATATTTTGTAAAATTAGGTGAAGTTGGTATAATTTATTCTGCATGTAGAGTTTTATTTTTCTGACACAGTAACACGGGTGCTAGGAATACCCATATTGTCCAGTTTGGTGTAGAAGTGCTGGTTGTTCATAGTAAGGAGAGATGCTAGAGCTTTGTTTTGGTTTTAAAAGAGGAACAGGAGATGAGCCACTGATGATTTTAACTCCTGGGTGTTCATGGGATGCTGAACTTAATAAGAATGGACATTGTTGTATTTCATTATCATGCTGTCACAGAATATGAGAGCAAGCAGACATGCAATGAAATTAGAGAGCAGTAAAATTTAGGTTCGCTGTAACAAAATACTTTTCTCTCTCTCTTTTTCATCAAAACAGACAGTCTGTGCGGGATTTCTGTGCCTTGGGAGGTCATAAAGAAAAATATTATAACTGCTTTTCAGAAGCTCTTGGTAATGTTGGGATCATTAATAACGTTTGCAGCTATGCAAGCTAAGATAATGACTCAGACTTCAGGCTTCAGTGCATAAGGCCTAGAGTGAGTGTGAAGGAATTTTCTTTCCCATGTGCAGCATTTCCCAACAGCCGAGGCTTATTATGGGCTGTTTGTCTTCTTCTGAAGCATCACGTATTGCTAGTCCCCGAGGCCAGATAAACTAATGGTCTGATCAAGTATGGCAACTTCTTCATCCTCATCAAATGATTATCCACTTTTCTTTAACTACATTGGCAAAAAAATAAAATTTTAAAAAAGAATGGACAGATACTGTGCATCTCAAGGAACAGGAGTTTCTGCAGTGATAAATAGCTATACCTGTCATGCATGATGCTGCACGGATGGCATTTTCCAATCAACTCTCAATGTCATCCCAATGTCAAATAATTATATTATATGGTGAACAATAGAAAAGATACATTCGATTTTGACCAAGTTAACATATATCATTGGAAACTGAGAAATTAAAATCTCATTGCAGGGCTCAAATGGGACCAACCCTAAGTACCTTGGAGAATGAATTGGATAGAAATGCAGAAAATTAATGAGTCTAAACTAGCTGTTTAATTGTTTAAATGAGAGTTGGTATATAGCACTCCCTAAGAGACTGAAATACAAAGTCCCCAGCTTGAATCTCACCTCTGCCATGAGCTCAGTAGGTGGGCTTAGGCAAGCCACACTCTCTCAGCCTCAGTCCCCATATCTTCAATATGATAATAATAGTGGCCTACCTTTCAGGGTTGTAATAAAGATTGCAGCTACATCATGCATGTAACATGATTTGAATACTAGAAGTTGCTATACAAATGTGAAGTGATATTTGTCATTGACTTGTTTATCATTGATTTTTTTTGTTTTGTTTTATGTGTACCTTGCCTTTCTACCAAAAAACGGTTCCCAAGGAGGCTTACTTCATACATGCATTTATTTTACACTTATAACTCAGCTATCCTCCAAACAACTCAGTACTGATCCCATTTTATCCTTAAGATAAGCTTGTGGATTAGGTTAGGCCTTGGGCAAATCACGGTCATCCACTGAGCATCATGGCTGAACAGGGAACGAAACAGTGGCCTTATCAAAAATGCTGTCCAGTTGACCATACTGGCTCTTGGACACAATGCAAAGCTCTTTTCCTTTTCTCTTCTCAGTATCACATAGATATTAACTTTCCACACTTACAAATTCTATTTCCCTATATTTAGATTTATAGCCTTCCCCCTCCATGTGGGGCTCAGGGTTGGTTATAGTTAGGGATGGGTGAGAACTTAGTTCTGACCCAAATTTTATGAGAATTTATTAGATTCACACCACCTGAATTAATACATGAGCCAGAACACAGTCACACACTGAAATGTGTGCATTGTGGTACATTCTCAACTCCAAAAAATTATATATATATATATATATATATATATATATATATATATATATATATGTGTGTGTGTGTGTGTGTGTGTGTGTGTGTGTGTGTATATGGAGAGATGTTCACAAAAATCCATGCACTATGGAAAAGTGCACACCAAAATCCACACAATAATGAAAATTATGCACAGAGATACATTGCAATAAAAAAAGTGCACAAAAAGAAGTACATTGGGGAAAAGCACACCACTAACTCAGTATGTTAGGCAATGTGTGCATGAAAATGCACATGAATTTCCATGTGGACTTTTAATAATAATAATAATCATACACTGATTTGGAATCAGATAACAAACTTAAGGCCGGGGAAATGCGAAGCTGAGCAGAATCTTGACTGACAGAATCACTTGTTTCTAGTTACAGATAATTGTTGTGATGTTCCCATTATAGCGGGGTGATTAACCTTAGGCCCACAGGCTACATCCAGCCTGCTTTGGGTCCCAATTTGCCCCTCCAAAGTTTCCCAGACTGCCATGCCCCTTTCCCCCCAACCACTTCCCAGATTTTGGATGGTTTTCCTAGTCTAGAAGGCTGGTGTGCCTCATCCAAGTAGCGATGGGGTTAGGGTTAGGGGAAATATGTAATTTCCTCAGCCTTGGGGAAATCGCATTTCCCCTCTCCTATGCCGATCGTGGCCTTAAAGGCCCTCTTGGATTAAGAGGGCCTTTAAAGCCATGATTGGTATGGTGGGAGGGGGAGGCATTCTGGGGTCTCCAGAAAGTGCACAATTCTCTCATCACGCTAATGGCATGCTGGGGAATTGCACACTTTCCAGTGAGCCCAGAAAGTGTGCATCGCTGAGTGCTTGGCCAGGCTGGCTCCTGGAATAGGGTTGGCCAAGCAGCATTTTGTGAACATATGGGGCGGGCATCCTGCGAGTTCTTCATTTCCTACTTCCAAGGCTCAGTTACTGGCAATAAGAGCTTTAAGCTAAAATAAGCTGGTATTTTTGGTAATTTTGGCAGTGTCCCTTTACCTTTGACCTTGCCCATCACTGGAATGTGGCCTCTGGCCCTTAGACTGAAATACGTTCAATAGCACTGTATTATTGTTTCAGAGAATGGGAACTCTGACGTTCACAAGAAGTCCTATATCTGCAAAGGATTCCATCTTTCAAGTGCAGGGTAAAGCATGTGCAAAAAAAGGTCTCCTCCATTGAAGCACACTCGGAGTCAATTTGCACTGGAGTCGGGATGAATGGGCCTACCTCTGTCTGGTTTCACCATGCACCTGAGGAGTCATCACTGTTGCTTGTCCCTGCCTGCCAGGCCGCATGAGCCCTGGAGTCCTCAGTGAGCGGTCTGGGAGTGCCCTGCCAATGTACACTCCTAGAAGTGAGCTGACATTTATACAGACGAAAAGGACCCTGCTTTTTTGATATATTTACGTTGCGCAAAATGGCATCCATAAAAGGGCAATTTCCACAATATTGGAGGTGTAGTGGGCCAAACTCCTGGTTCCAGCTGGGCATCTATGCTATCCTTACTCAGGCGCCATGTATGTGTGCGTTGTGCACTGGAGAATACCTGTGGCTCTGGTTTGGGATAATGATGCATACATAAAGATAAACAATGGCAGGCAGAGAATTTTTACATTGGTTCAAAAGGAAAGCATGATTGCAGCACTGGTAATAGCTGCTTCAGAGCCGTCAGGTGGGAGCAAGCGTTGCCATTGGAATGCTTCCCTTAAGCCTCTGAGCGCATGCAACAGATCATGGGTTTCAGCTGTAAATCACCACAAAATATCCTCTTTCATGTACAATATCATATAGATTTTAAAATATGTTTCTTTAGAGGTCTGCTTTAAGCTTTCTGCCACCCAGTATTTCAAACAAGTAATATTATGGAGCAGAGGATCTAACCTCATGCACCTTTGGCTGGGCTAAAGGTTGTTTTCCCACTGCACTGCTTATGTTGTTGTTGTTGTTGTTGTTGTTGTTGTTGTTGTTATTTAATGACAATGACAGCTACATGACATGGGGAGTTAATGGTGGCCAGAGGAATTGGGCCCCTTCCTAAGGGCACCCCACTGTAGGTGGTAATCTGAGGATCCATAGACATAAGACAAAGGCCCTTTCTACACCTAAAGGTTATCCCAGGAAAATGGAGGGATCATCCCTGCCTGATCCCGGGATCCCCTGTGTGGCATTTGGATGCACAGGAACGATCCCGGGATGATGCTGGGACATAGGGCTGGTGTAGACATGCCCATAGCCAGAGAGACAATCCACGAGCGTGAGGGCTTTATGGGCAAGGGTGTGGTGAGTTCTTCATACTGTGGTGTGTGTTTTTTCAAATGGTGGGTCAGGAAGAGCCAATAATACCTAGACCTTTGGGGGGGGGGAGCTAAGGGATGATACTATCTGAATCTAACCCCCCCTTAAAAGGGGGGGATTATCTGTCAGGAAGGGAGGTTACCTATTAGGGTGAGAGAGATGGTGGCTGGCCTATGCTCTTTATGTTTGATGTAGAATTTGAGCCCAGGTCTTTCCAATCAAAGTTCACCATGCTATCTACTATACCACAATGGCTGTTGAACCCATAATGGGTTCAATCCAACAATGACCCACTGAAATAAATGGGACTGGAGCATGTCTGCCACAATTTTAAAACTGTTTTGAAACAAACCATTTTTGTTTTAAGAGATGAATCATGGAGGAAAAACTGAAGCACAAAGCAAAGCTTCCCACCTCAGAATTCCCTAATCATGTGGTTATAAAAGGCAAAATACAAGAAATTCATGTGTCATGCAGAATTCTTTTAAGGGGCAAAAAACACCCTCCAGTACTTTTTTGAGGGACTCCTTCATGTACAGGAGAAACGACTCTATCCGCTACAGTTAATACTTAGCCCGTTACCCATTGTGCCAGCTGGTAATTCCCAACAGTCAAGAATCAATGTGCTGCATCTATTCAATAGTATCACACCAGCTGCTCCAGAGGGTGGAAGACATGATATATTATCCCAGAAATGATGTGCGAAGAAGAGGGCGGGGGAGGAGATGAATACTTGGAGAAAGAAAGAAATCAAGAGGTGAGAAAATCGTCACAACTACAGTCACTCTTCTTTCTGGAAAGAAAAAGAATAACCAAGGGTTTGTGCCACTGGATGACACAAAAGCCACATTCAAGTGTAAATTTCCCTCACATGATTAGAACTGTGTGGGGGAGAACGGGAACAGGAGTGGACTCTGCTATCACTGTCCTCATCACCTTCTGCAAGTCAGAGGTTTCTTCCTGCTGCAAGAAGTCACCCTCTGACTTGTGGAGGATTCTGGGGATGAGAATGGTGGAGAGATGCTAGCAGGTGCTTTCCTCTTCTCCTACATCATGTGGGGGGATTTAAAATGCCTGCCTAGGGCTGAAGTGGTCACGTAGCCTTCTCCAACCTGGTGCCCTCCAGTTATTTTCACATTCAACTCTCAAGAGCCCCAGCTAGCATAGCCAATGGATTGGAGTGATGCGAGTTAAAGTCCAAAATATCTGGAGGGCATCAGGTTGGGGAAGACTGCATTGGTGGATTTGTACTCTAAACATCAACAAGTAGGGAAGGGATCAACTTTCTTTTTTTCGCACCAGAGGCTGCAACCCTAAGTGTACTGAGCAGCCAAAAATTCAGTCCCATTAAACTCATTGGGATTGTTACTTCGGAAACATGCTTAGGAAACTTTTGGCTGTGTCTTCTAAACATCATGATGCTGTCCCAGCAAAGGTGACAGAGCAATGCTTAGATAGAACTTTAAAATGATGATGATGATGATGATGATGATGATGATGATGATGAAAAAAAGAACGAGGAGGAGGGGGAGGAAGAAGAGGAAGAGGAGGAGGAGGAAGAAGAAGAAGAAGAAGAAGAAGAAGAAGAAGAAGAAGAAGAAGAAGAAGAAACAGCAGCAACAGCAACAGCGTGGCTGGATCATGTCTCCCCAAGTTTACTATTTTTGAGGTGAACAGGACCCACACTGAAATTTGTGTGTATTGTATGAAATCAAGCCTTCTCCCTGTTGGGTAAAGCTTTCCATATGCATTTCCACATGCAAATGTAGGATTACATTCAGCCAAGTTGTATCCCACATGCATTGTGAGGTGACATGGTCAGTAGGGGTATGCACGCTGGCCCAGAATTATCTGGTAACTGCAAACATCCGCAGAGCATTCGATCTTCCAGAATAGAGATTGGCCACTTCTAAACTGATAAAATAATATCAGAGCGGAAACATGTCCAATTAGTGCTTCTAATGTCTCTGAATTATTAGACCATTTTGTGTCTGCTCCAAAACGGGCATGCCCAAAGCCCTCTTTAAAAGCTGTCATGGTGCCAATGTTCATGTGTTCATGTGTCTTTAAAACTAAGGGAGCTGTAAGCATTTCCCTTAATTCCCATTGATGAGACTGTACCGGTTACCCGAAAATGGAACATTTTTTCAACTGGTAATTCGCCAAGGCAGAGAGAGGGACCCACTACAGAAATCGAGGTGGAGAAACAACTCTACGGAGCTCCAGGTCAAATTTTGAGGCGGAGAAGACCCACTTTGCATACTCCTAATAGTCAGGGCTGCATCGCCTGAATACCTATTCTGGACTTACATATTACAAATATTTTGCCACAGAGGGAAGTTATGAGAACATAGATTCTTATAACTCAGTGGCTACAAAAAAGCTAAGACTAAAAGTGGACCTTTATCTCCCAGTGTCAAACAGCTTGTATATTGTATCTTTCATTCTACAGTATAAAAATAGCTTTGCATTGTATGAAAATGCCAGTGGTTTGTGCACTCTCATTTGACTGCTGAAGGGTACACTTCCAGCATATTGCCTCTTAAGTCAGAGAACCCAAAAGGAAAAGGAAGCAAGTTTTTGTTTGTGAGGTGGGAGTAGCATAATATCACAGACAGGGGTATTTTACAGCCTGCTTGTGCTGATAGAGAGAGAGAGAGATAACAGGCAAACTCACCATAGGGTACCCAGTGGTGGCTTTGCAAATGTGGAAAGCACTTCTTCTTATGCAAAGTGGGGTACCGGATCAGTGGCCTGGCCTTGCACAAACAGAAGTGCTCTCCACTAATGCAGAACCATGACCACATACAACCCATAGTCAGCAGTGGCACACTGAGCAAGTCTCTCTCTCCTCCCCCACCCCCACAACTTGATTTTCTAGCAATCCCAGAGAAAATTAATTACAGAAAAGTAGTTATATTTTGTTACTGTTATTAATTAAAAGGCTCATATGCTTTGAAAATAACCACCTTTCTCTCATAAAATAGATCCAAGGTGATTTATATGAATAGCTATTCTTTATATGCTTAGCATATAGAAAAAACAGACTGATTTTTTTTTTTTAAGCGCAGCATCAAGGATGCAGGTAGCCACTCACTTCCGGGAGTCAGCAGAAATTGCCCCTAAGTGACAAGGCAATGACTCCAAGCCTCTGAATCATTCCTTCTGTTTCTGATATTCTGGGCCGGCCTTCCCATGAAGTAGGGTGAATGCCCTGTCCCATGTTGTGGATCAGGAAAGGTGGCAGATCCCTTCCACCACTTCCCTATGACTCTCAAAGCATGGCAAATGCTGCAGCAGGAAAGCAGCCATTGCAGACCTTGGAGCAGCTGCTGCTGCCATTGCCACCCTATACCTCACCCTAAGTAAGACGTAGGCAGGCAGGCAGCTGCTCTACAGAGCTGCACTAGCTACTCCCCTACTGCTGCAAAGGCCGCAGCAAGGGAGTGCCTAGTGTGGCTCTCCACCTAGCCCACCTAGCCCAAATGCCTCGCTATGGGGGATCCTTCCTCAGTGCAGGGCACTGGAGGGGAGGTGGCCTTGGAGGCAGCCTGTGCCATGGTAGCACAGGCAATTGCCAGGACCACCTCCCCACGAATGCCCAGCTCTGAAAAAGGATGCTTCACAGTGAAGTCTTCAGAGGAAGGCCGGTGGTGTCCATGGCTCACACTTTCCTCAGCAGAGAGTTCAGCACTGCAGTCTGCAGAAAGTTCAGGGTACTCCACATTATGGCCCTGACAACTAGACTGGTGCAAGTGAGAAAAGAGATTTAACAGCTCCTCTTTTCTATCCACTGTTACCCTACAGGGTTAACTCCAAAACACAATCTGGATTTAGAGAGGGTGGAGAAAAATACACCCCTCCACAATCTGTCAACCTCTCCAAAAAATAAATTCAGTTCCATACAAAATTGACACTGAATGGGCCATTTCAACCCAGCCATAATTTCACTTCAGACAAAATTGGTGAACCTCCCAGGGATATCTCCCTATGGGAGGTATGACTAGTCTTGTCCCTACTGGATCCTGAGATCATCTCCAGAGGCATGCAACAGCAGCCTATTAGGGAAATTGCCTTCTTAGTGGTGTCACCTTGGTTACTGAAAGCCTTTCCCAAAGAGGCTCACCTGGTGCCTTCTTTGTGCTCTTTTTGGCACTAGGGAAAGATCCTTTTCTGTGCCCATGCTTTTAAATTGTTAAGATTTGAAACCACTGCATTCTACTTCCATTTTACATTTTTAGTGACACTGAGGCCTTAGTCCACAATGGGGAAGGGAAGTTCTCGCATTGTGATTAACGTGAGATCCCTCCTCCATTTACATGTGAGGCATGATAAACTCAGGAAGAGAGGCGTCGCGCCCGCCATTTTTTAATTTTTAAGGAAGACGGAGCGCAGAAATGCTCGTGCGCTAAAGGTAGTTTTTTTTTTTTAAAAAAAAAAACTTAATTTCCCCACTCTCCCCACCCTACCCCCGATGGGTGCAGCGTGGAGCTGGGTCAAACCGCGGCAACGGGCCACAAGTTCCACAGTCTCAGGCTCAGTCCGAGACCACGAAAACAGCAGGCCCAAATGGGAGGGCTCTATCCCAGAACAAGGGAGGGATGATCCCTCCCTGATCCCGGGATCCCCTTTGTGTCATGTGGACGCACAGGGATGATCCCTGGGTTCGCCCCATGAAAAAGCCTGGTCTAGCTGAGGCTTGAGTCTTTCTCTATGCTGTTTTATTCCATACTGCAGAATTGTTTTATTTGTGGTTGGTTTTACACATTGTTTGTTTGTAAACTACTCAGACATCTGGATCCACCTAAACAGTTATTGTCATCTCTTCTCAAAATGGGAATATAAAACCAGAGTAGACTATAATGTCTCTCAATTTGGTAACTGTTTCTGATTCCATAAGGTTTTTTTTTTCTCTTTTTCTTTCTAATGCTAAAAACATTTTTTTCAAGTGAAACAAGCTTCTTAACAGTTTATTCTCAGTTTTTCCCCTTTCCAAAATTGTATGTTAACAGCTGAAAGAATTAATGTGTTAAATAAAGCATGCTCGTTCAAAAATGATGAATGTAAACAAGTTGCCGAAGCAAGCCAGATTAAGTGAATGAAATTCTTTGCTATTGATTCGCCTCAAAGTTGTCTATGATCATGATGAAGCATGTCAGAAATTAATTAAGCACTAGTCCCAAAAGCGCCTTTGTGAGTCACAGTATGGGTGTCTATGGATAAAGCAGGAAAGGCCGAGATAGAGTCAGCATTTTTCTTAAATACCATGATACCCTAGAAGAGCATCCAGGAAGATACCACACCCAACCTAAAGTTTCAGTCACCAGGCATCACCAAGCATCAGCATCATAACAAGCAACAACCACAACTATGGTAAATGATGGTAATGATGTTTGCAAGTATTCTAAAAATGTGCCAAATCCTGCCCCCAATTTTGGGGAACTTTTTCTCTCCCTGTGAAAGAAGCATTGCTTTTTCTGCCTCTTTCACATGGGGTGTGTGTGGAATTTCAGAGAATTTTCTCCTTGAGGAGGGGGACAGCATTTCCACAAACCTTTTTAAAGTGTAGCCAGTTAGTGAGAGATCTCATTATTATTATTATTATTATTATTATTATTATTATTATTATTATTATTATTATTACACCCTCAGCACTTGGAGGAGCCTGGAAGTTCTTCCTGAATGCTTATTAGAGACCATGTGACCTCACCCTCTTCGATAGGCATCAGTAAGAACTCCTGAGATCCTGTAAGTGCTGTTGTTGTTGTTGTTTAAATAAAAAGAAAGAGAAAGAAGTCCCTTCAACAACTGTTTATGCCTGAAAAGATATGTAGAAATCATGTCCCCCTCACCAAGGAGAAAATTCTCCAAAATTCTCTTTTCCCAGCTTCTTTTGACAGATTTTTTTGTTTTTGCCCACCCCCACCCCCCACAAAATGCTGAAAATGGAATGATCAAAATTTTTGGCATAGCAATTCGATGAGCATGGTGATGCCTTGTGTTTCTCCATCAGCATTGCTTGTCAGTTTGCTTTTTTATAAAGTGAATAATACCAATGAACACTGAGCCATCGGGATGAAATTTGGTTCAGTACCAGCAATGAACGAATATGTCAAGCGCGATTTCACTCTGGTCCTCACTTCCCCGATTTAAAGTTTGTTCCATCCTGTTTCTGCATTGGATGGCACTTCTCGTTTTAGTCTGCATGGAAATGCGTAGGTTTTGTTATGTATGTCTTTGAAAATCCATACATTTTTGTATTTCTTTTGTTGAGCAGCTAGGGAATTATGAGGCAGCTATGAGAAATGAGTGAAATTGATTGATTGATTGATTGATTGATTCCAAGGTGGCTCTCCACTGTGGCTGGTGTTATGGGGTGGTTTTGGGGCAAGCATAATAAATCTTGTTGCTAGGAGATTTCCAAGATGGCCATTATGGTGATCCAAATGAGACCAGCTGTGAATTGCCCTATACTTCAAATCAAGATGCCACAATAAATGCTGCTGAGATGTTGACAGAGGGTTGTGACCCTGAATTTTCTTCCAGAACAATTTCCCCCCTATTTTAATTAATTTCCCAAATACAAAGACTAAAAAATTATCAAATTTAAATCTAGTTATCTATAGTGGGTACTGTATTAAATGTAGAATTCCCAGAACAAATTATAAAGAAATGTTATCTTTTTACATGTTTGTTATTCTCATTTACCTTGCAAGTTAAGTTTGTTTGTTGTACCTGAGGAATGAATTCAGATATGGAAATAAATACTGGTTGGCAACTCCGCCAGGTACATACTAACAGAGGTCCAAAACAGCTGTGTTGCTATCAACTCAATCCACAAACCAATTAAACCAGAAGACATATATTTAGTCTATTGGCATTACGAGAGGAACATTATAATAGAGTTCTGCCATATTCATATCATCATGTTTTTAGAATGTTTTTAACAATGTATATTATGTTTTAATTCAGTTTTATGTATTTTATCATTTATTGTTGTTCCCTGCCTCGATAAAAATGGAGAGGCGGTTAAGAAATAAATTTATCATTATCATCATCATCATCATCATCATCATCATCATCATCATACCATACCTGTTTTCTCAATAGTCAGGTAGAGGTAAACCAAGAGATTGTGCTCTGTCCCTACCCATGTTGCAGAATTTCTGAAAACTTATCTGAGAAAGTTCTTTTTCAAGGCCCAGACCATAAATCTTTAAATCTTTCCCCAAAACTTTAATCGAGATAGTGTAATTAATCTGTATTTTATTGTTGGCTGCCTTGGGTGCAATTTTTTTTTGTCAGAAAGCTAGGGTATCTTAAACAAATAAATGATTAGTTAATAAATAAATACAAGTTATTTATTGCCTTTTTATACTGCCCAATAGCTTTACAACAACAAAAATAATAAGTAAAAAATAAGCTGTCAGAGAATTTCATCCTTCTCTGAGAATATTTGTCTACCATCCCCCCCCCCCAAATGTAAAATTCTCTTCCCATCCCCCACAGGTGGAAAATTTCAGGCACAATGGCAGATCCAGCTCAATCTATTGTTGAAGGAAACAACTGGTCCTGGCCCTGACTCCATCCAGTCAACCTCTACCAACCCATTGCTTCCTTCCTTCAGTTTTGAACTAAGACTAGAGTTTCATTCAACATTATCTAAAATGAGAGAATTCTCTGAGAATTTTAAAAACATTTTTTTCTCCCCACACCAACACACTAGGAATGGGTGGGTCTCTCCATTTTGATTTCTCCCAGTTTTCAGTCTTAACTTCAGTTCATTTCAAACTTTGGGAATTTTTCCAGTATTAAGTGCAGTTCATCCCAAACTGAGATTTCTTTCTTCAAAAAATACTTGCATGAAAATCCATATGCATTTTTGTGTGCATGTCTCCTAATACATGCATTATTGTATGAATTCTTTCTATGCTTGTTTTTCAATTGAAGAGGTTGATTGAAAAATTTGGAGAAGTGCAAATTTCAAAGGATAACTGAGTTTCACTTCCTGCATTGTTTTGAAAATGCAAAATTAGGAAAGTTGCATTATGAACCGAATAAACCCTCCACCATCCCTAGTCTACACTAGGCTGAGGCCCTAGTTGATGTTTGGTATTGCTGTTGCAGCTCTCACACTGCATGTTCTGCTGTAAATTTCTTTGAGTTTTGTCGATTTCTAAGCCACATGTTTTGAATGTGTCCAGTGCTACATTGGCTTTCACGCTTATGGATACTGAAGTTAGAAAGGCTAAAATTAACCACCAATGTTCTTTGGCAAGTGAATCATTTTTATATGTATCTCAAATATAAGGAGAATCAAATTGCATACCTGATTACTAGCGTGTGAGTATAAATTAATGTGTATTGGATATCATTTTCTAGATGAACCTTGTAAAAATGACAGTAATTGGTACAAATTAATCGGCTGCAACAAGACTAGGGAAACTAAGGAATCTCACCATTTTCCTTGATGATATTTAAAGAGCCACTTTCTAAATCCTCTGGAGATGCTGCTAAATTGGCCCTTCTTGTAACCTCAGTCATATTTCACAAGTTCAAGTCAGACTGCTAAATCAAGTATTCTCTGTGTAAATCACTGATGTATTAATAAATGTCACAGTAGGAGAATGAGTCAAAATTAAAATGATAACTTCCCTAAACAAGTTAGTCACAAGAGGTTACAAGCAGGGATGGACAAATCTGTTAGTTTTATACTCCCTAACTATGGCCTTTTCTGGACAGGGATAGATTGGCCACAGTGATACAGGCATTAGGAACTTCAGGACTGGACTACTGCAATGCACTGTATGTGGGGCTGCCCTTAAGGTTTCCCCAGAAGCTGGAGCTAGTGCAGAATGCAGCAGCTCAGCTGTTTATTTATTTATTTATTTATTGCATTTCTATATCGCCCAATAGCCGAAGCTCTCTGGGTGGTTTACAAAATTAAGACAATTCAAATATAAAACAACAGTATAAAACCATAATATAAAATACAATATAAAGGCTCAACCAGATAAAAACAGCAGCAATGTAAAAATACAAATTTAAAACACAAATTTAAAACACCAAGTTAAAATTAATTTATAGACTGTTAAAGTGCTGTACAGAGTAAAACAGTAAATAGCAAGACCCTGCCGCATAGGCTTACATTCTAATAAAATCATAATAAAACAATAAGGAGGGGAAGAGAATGCAAACAGGCACAGGGTAGGGTAAACAGGCACTGGGTAGGGTAAAACTAACAGTATAAAGTCAGAACAAATACTGAGAAAATAAAAAGGTCTTCACTTGGCGTCTAAAAGAATATAATGTAGGTGCCAAGCGAACTTCCTTAGGGAGTTCATTCCACAGCCGGGGTGCCACAGCAGAGAAGGCCCTCCTCCTGGTAGCCACCTGCCTCACTTCCTTTGGCAGGGGCTCACGGAGAAGGACTCCTGAGGATGACCTTAGGGTCTGGGCAGGTACATATGGGAGGAGGTGTTCCTTCAGATAGCCTGGCTCCATGCCGTTTAAGGCTTTACATGTTAATACCAGCACTTTGAATCGGGCCCGGACCTGGACTGGCAGCCAATGAAGCTGGTAAAGGACTGGTGTGATGTGATCTCATCGGCCAGTCCCTGTTAGTAACCATGCTGCCCTGTTTTGTACCACTTGAACTTTCCAGACCATTTTCAAAGGCAGCCCCATGTATAACACATTGCAGTAATCCAAATGAGAGGTTATCAGAGCATGGATAACTGTAGCTAGGCTCCATCCAGATAAGGGTGCAGTTGGTATATCAGCCTAAGCTGATAAAAGGTGCTCTTTGCCACTGAGTTCACCTGTGCCTCAAGTGACAGTTCTGGATCCAAGAGCACCCCCAGACTACAGACCTGATCCTTTAGGGAGAGTGCAACCCCGTCCAGGACAGGGCAAACATCACTTCGCCGGACAGATGAACCACCAGCTAACAGTACCTCCATCTTGTCTGGATTGAGTCTCAGTTTGTTAGCTCTCATCCAGTTCATTACTGTGCCCAGGCACTGGTTCAGAACAGCCACTGCCTCACCTGGGTTTGATAAAAAGGAAAGGTAGAGCTGGGTATCATCCGCATATTGATGACACCTCAGTCCACATCTCTTGATAACCTCTCCCAGCGGCTTCATGTATATTTTAAACAGCATAGGGGATAAAATAGAGCCCTGTGGAACCCCATGTTCTTAAGCTATCTTTCTGAAACTTCTTGTGCTTAGAGAGTCAGGGCTGGGGGTCATTTTGAGCCTACTCTCAGCTCTCTGCGTGGTGCGGTTCGCTTGCTATATATTTTTTAAAAAATCGGGTAAAAAAACCGGGAGATTTACCTTTTTGAAGTGCTGAGGGGCAGAGTCAACTCCCGGTCATGATCACATGATTCCAAAGTTGGAGGAGGGGATAGGCAAAATGGGATACTTGGGATACTGGGAATACTAAGCAAATAAATAACAGATAGGAAACACAGCACTGCTACCCACCCTAA
Organism: Elgaria multicarinata webbii; assembly: GCF_023053635.1. Lineage (NCBI taxonomy): Eukaryota > Metazoa > Chordata > Lepidosauria > Squamata > Anguidae > Elgaria > Elgaria multicarinata. The sequence goes on from NC_086174.1 coordinate 65,543,446, forward strand.
CCTTGGTGAACAACTGAATAGATGTGGTGCAAGGGGATGAGCTCCCCTAGGGCATGTGGACGTGGCCAGTGCACAGACACTGTGTCCTGCCCTGGAGGGTCATCAGAGCCCTCCAAAGGTAAACCAGTGGAGAAGCAAGCTAATGCCTATCATGAGTTGAAGTGTTAGTTTGCTTCTTTAAGAATGGTCCCTAGACAGGGCCAGTCAAAATTGGCATAATTCCCCCTCCCCCTGGGCACGTCCACTTCCCTCTTACTGGTAAAAGACAGATACAGCCTTTTTTAAAAAAATCTTCCTGTTGTTTATTCAGCAACACTGCTGCTTTTAATTCTACCCCTCCTTTGTTTGTTTGTTTATTTATTTATTTATTTATTTATTCCATTTTATATTTACACCCCATAGCCCAAGCTCTCCTGGCCTTTCCTCTTCAGTGAAGTCAGGCAGTCTTTCATTGTGGTTCAACTCCTTGTTGTTGTTGTTATTATTATTATTGCTATTAATATTAATTAGTACTGCTATTATTAATGTTACTATTGTTGTTGTTGTTGTTGTTTAATAATGGCTGTGATCACAGTGCAGTCAATCAACTCTGAAGCAAGGATCACAAAGCTTTACTCTTATCCTCCTAGCCTCCTAGTTATGGGATGCAAAAGAAAAGGCATCTCTCTGAGCTGCTCCCACCTCACAGGGATGGTTTGCATTACTGGCTTTGAAACTATCCTTGGCTCACTTCCTTGTGCCCCCAGAAATGTCTGCTGCCTGCCTGCCTTCCCTCCCTCCTCCCCTGCCCACCTCGCAGGGATGGTTTTTGTGTGTATTGCTTTGACTCAGGGGATAAGTCCTTCCTGCGCTCACTTAGACTTTTGGAAGTTCCAAATCAATTTTTCAAGTGTGGAAGAAGATAATATAGGTTTATCTACTCCCCAATTCATGGCATGTTGGGATTTCCTTTGAAATGGCCCCTGTCTGCAGCTTTAAAATCCCTGAGATACTGGGGTGTCCGATTTTCATAAATTCCCCAAAAATCAGGGGATGATGGGATTTGCTTGAAACTTGGCTCCCCTGAGGGCTGGGGAGCCCCTCCTGACTGTGGTGGGTTGAGGAGTGGGGATCCTGATGCTCCCTCCTTAGCCTGGGGCCTCACTTGAGCAACAAAGTCTTACTAGCTCTGGTCATCTCCCGTGTGTTCCTTGGCTCTGGCCCAACATCTAGTAACAACATGTCCATTTGAGATCAAGACGTCAGCTTGGGTCAGCTGACACAACTTGGGTATCACCACAGACCTTTTAGAGGAAGAATATAGATTTGGGAAGACTGACCTCACTCAGGCCAATTATAAAGAAAAACATTATATAGACTTCCCATTTAATTGCCACAGCAATGGTCTATAGATTAAGAAAAAAATCTTCTCCTGTTACCACAGGTCTACAAGGATAGCTCAGAGAAATTGAGAGGTGGTTGCTTTAAGCCAAACTGGGTTCCCATATGTGCAGCATTTCCTTTCTAAAAGTTTTAGTTAGAGCTGAATTTTGTCAGTACACAGTATGAGTCAATACTGACTAATGGCACTGAGGTTCTTCCTAAAAAATTGTCTTGCTAAGCATGAAATTCAGCATCACTTCAGGCTTACATTAGCAGAATATTTCTTATTCATTTACAGCTTAAACAAAAGTAAATATTTCCTCCTTCTCCCATAAACTGTGGCCGAAGAGCAATGGAGGATGACATATTTTGCACTTGACTTGGAGATGTTTTTTAATGCATCTTGGAGCAGTGGGGTGCAAAAGTTTGGTGCTTTCTTTCCACTGAGCTCACAGGAAAGCATAACAGCCAGTCTTTCTTTGTTATGTTTCTTTAGGAGAGGTCTAGAGCTGAGGGTTTTACCCAAGCCTTTGTTCATATTACATCTGCAGTACCTATTCAAGCTCCAAACAACTCTATGCCAAAGTTCAAACATTTCAAAATGAACATGGGTGCTACATTTTTAACTCTTGTTAGATACCGAATGCAAACTGGGCTCTGTTAAAATAAAGGACAGTTTTATCACCTGCTTCAATGGCAACTGCATTGTGCTCAAAGGCTTATTCCTGATCTTGATTATGTGATTCATGTAAAGCAACTATTTTGAGCGTGACCACCATGGCCTCAATCCAGCACAAGAGTTAGGTGTAACTGAGTCCCATTGAAATCAAAGGCCTTAACTGTGCTTAACTCTGTGATCAACTGAGTGCTGACCTAAGACCTTTTGCTGCCTGAAGCGATGGTACATTCCCACCCCCGTTCCATATACAGAAGCCAATTGGCTAGGCAGTTGAATCTGGTTTCAGCACTGGCAATGGGACAGCGTCCTCTGCTATCGCTGAGAGTAGCAGTCTAGCTCAGGGAGCACTGGGTAGGTCGGCCACATGGCACATACATAGCTTTGTCCTCCAACACCTCACTGCTGCTTATCCTGAGCTGCAGTACTCAGTAGGCCAGCACCTTCCCTAATGTGGTGCTCTCAAATGTGTTGGACTACAACACCCATCACCTAGCTAGCATTGTTGAATGAAAAGCACCAGGTTGGGAAAGGCTACCATAGGAAGCGTGATGGAACTGGTGGCAGCTAATCCACCATAAAGCAGCCAGAGCAGGAAAGTGTTGGAGAAACCAGAACTGCCTGGAAATCAGACTTCCATGCAGAAGATGTGGATCAGAATGACACGTCTCTGTTTGCAAGAGGCAAATCAGAGAAAATAATCCACCTAAGCTTGAATTCCTCCCACTCCGTTTACTTTCCATTAGTAAAAGAGATGGCAATCTTATGGCCTACAGGTTATTGCCATTGAAACATACTTATTGCCATGAAACATACAAGGATGAAAGCCCAATCCGATGCACATTTACTTGTACGTTAGTTCACTGGGTTCAATGGGAGTTACTCCTACATATGTGCACAAAGGATTGCAGCCTGAATTTATTTTAGAATCTCGAATTTATCTAAATTGCTTCCTTTGTTGTGATGCCAAGGCTGTGGCTACATATATAAATGATATATCTCCATCTCCATCTATATCTTTAGAAAGAAATAATATATAGGTAGAACCCTATAAATTATACATCTGCCTGTCTCCTGCTTGAAGTTATTCTACTACATGGACCAAAGGCCTAAACTTTTTTTTTTAAAAAAAGAAAAAAGACAAAAAAGAGGCTCCTATGATGCATTTCTTTGAAGTGCTGTTGTGCTACTTGAATAACAATATGCCAAAGACAATTATAATCAGGAAAAGCCATTAACACACTTCTGTCTTATAAGCTTTGCTCCCTGCTCCATTGCAGTGCATCACAGGTTGATAAGGACACACACACTTTTTCAAAAAGCATTATTTTAGAGCAACTCTATAATTGTAATTGATCTGTTTGGGGGGAATATCCATAGGGAGCTTTAACCAAAAGGAGGATTAACCTACTACTCACAGTCTAGATGTCCTGCCTTCCCTGTGGAAATGCAATAGCAAGGCCATTTTTTTCCGGATGTCAATACCCTTATAGTCAAAATACGGGTCAGTCAATTTCAAGCATCTGCTCTTCCATCCATCAGGAAAAAATGAAAAAGAAAATTATAATAGCCCTATGTCCTTGAGGTCTATCACAATACATCACTGTCCAAACTTATCACTGAAGGAGGTGCTTAGGTATTTTAATTATTTGATTTTTTGAGAGCCAAGCTACAGAGAAAAAGAAAGCAATTTCATGATTTATTTATTTATTAAAATAACATTCAAATTGTTACTTTGTAAGTAGACTCTAATTTTCTTTCTTTTTAGCATGGCAAGAAAAAAAACAACGTTCTTTATGGAAGCATAACTGTTCATATCCTGATGAACATGCAGTCTTGAAGAGTGGAATTCTACCTAGGGATGTTGAAACAGATTCAAATGACTTCCGATCTCTATGAACTGATAGATTCTGCAGCGAACCAGCACCACCTAGACTGTGCGGATTCAGTAGACATGAAGACCACTTTTTTTTTTTACTTTCCAGAAATATATGCCAATTTAGTCATAAAAAAGAACAAAAGTTCTGGAAAATACACAAATATATAAGCCCTAAACACACACACACACACACACACACACACAGAGCAAGATTTTATACATCTATTTTCAGCCTCTGCAGCACTGCACTCTTTTTTGAGTACTCCACTCATTGATTGTATACCAAACTAAGAAAAATATGTTAAATGTTACATACCAGCAAAAGTTACATAAATTGTGGCTGACATTTTTCCGTACTTTTTCCAGGCGCGATGGGGGAATCAGGTTCTGTCATTTGGACAACAGAATCAAAGTTTCCTGAAAATCCATGAAACCCAGATGGAATGGGTTAGACACAATCCATACATCTCTAATTCTACCTTCCTCTTTAACATGAACATAACATTGCTGGTAGGACTATGTATGCATGCCTGGCTCTGGCTCATGCCACAGGACCACATAGTATCAGAGTCATCCTCACTCACCCACAGCCTCTGGTACCTAGACTTGACATTGCCAGCAAACCTTGTGCAACAGCGTGCCGCTGGACTAGTTAGGCCTTTGGTCTGATCTAGCTCTGCTCTTCTTATGCTCATGGGAAAGGCACAGACTGACCCTGAAGGTACAGAGTAAGGTGAGTTTTTGGCATGAGGTTGGGGAGAAGGCAGTTGGTTGCCACATTCCCACAGGGATGGCTGGAATAATCGAAAGTTTTCCCCAGAGCACAGGCTAGAGGAAGCACCAGAACATGGCAGCACCAGGTACAAGGGCTGGGAATAAAGAAGCATCCTCAGAATGAGATCCAGTGGGGAATTTGCATCTCAGGTTTTCAGGACTGGCAACTTCACTTCTCTCTCCTGGAGGAGGGACAGGAGCTGTCTTAAATGAACCCCAGGCTAGGGTAAGAAAGGGAAGTGGGGGAGAATTCCAATTTTAGAAAGAGTGGGCCTGTTCAAACAACATGCTAAGTCATTGTTAAGCTGCTAACTCTTTTGCAACAAGTGATTAGTAAGCTTGTTTAAACCTTGGTTATGTAGCCACCATGGTTAGGAATGGTTCACACAACACACTACGTTGTGGTTCACTCAACATGCTTAGCCATAATGTTTAGCTCAAAATATTTAACCATCATGTTTTAGCGTGCTGTCTGAACAGGGCCAGTAAAGGAACTACTTGCTGTAACAGTCAAGTGGGAAAGGCTTGCAATGAACAAACAACTGTGATTGCTGCTGTCTCTTCCTTGGACTCTTTTGGACTGGCACAGGGCCACGATGTCTGACTCCTCCGCATGGACACGCCTCTGGCCAATCAAGCCATCACAGACTGATGAATAGGGAAGGTCTCACACTCTGACAGAGTGACAGTCCATATTATCTCTGTGGCACAGTGCTGCTGTGAATCCCCCCTGCATTACCCACCCGCTTACCAGTCTTTCTGAACAAGCTCCCCCCACCCCACCGCCCAGCTAAAATCGGATGGACTCAGAAACAAGCCCAACTAATAGCCAAAAGAAACACTGTTGATCATCTATGCATGACTGCCACTGCCACTCTTCTTCAAGCGTGCGTGGCCCAACTTAGGATCAGAACTGCGGTGCTTCAGGAGAGGAGGATTTCAGCTTTCTCATCCCCATGTTTTTGTCCTGAAATTTCCTCCCCCATGTGATTCTAATGAAAAATGTCTTTCTTTCTTTCTTTCTTTCTTTCTTTCTTTCTTTCTTTCTTTCTTTCTTTCTAGCCCCCCTCCCTGTGGGGGTATGTCTGGAATTTGGGGATGAAAATGGGGGCGGGTGGAGGGAGAAGCTTAAACCTTCCTCTCCTGAAGTGTCATGGTCTCAATCCAAATTTGGGCCATGCACATTTGCAGGAAGGCAGAGGAAGAAATCATGCATAGCTCAGGAATGTATAATTAAAGGCACATTTAGTTTGGCAGTTGGGAAATAGCTTGTCCTACTTCTGAGCCAATGTGAACTTGGCCTACCCCACCAACCTCACACCCTGTGAAACCCCAAATCCTTTCACTCCTAATCCACCCACTGCGACCCCCTTCCTTTGCCCTGACAAGTTGAATTCCATATCAGAGAAGTACTTGTTGGGCGCATTTCAGTGGTAGGCAAGGCTAAGGGCAAAAGGGATGGGGGCCAAAAGCATCAGGAGGGGGACCCAAATACTAAAAATAGCACTCTATTTTAGCAAAAAGCTCTTACTGCCAGTAACTAAGCCCTGGGAGAGGCATCTCAACCTTGTAGAATGGGGAAAGAACTGCAGAAAAGCTGAGAAACCACAAAACACTGGCTGGCTGGGGGAGAGGGGTGGGGTCAGGGGAGGTGGGCGTGGACATCTAGGGAGTCCCAGAGGGTCAGACTGAGACCACAGGAGAGCTAGATGTAGCCCTTCAGCTAAGGTTCAGCTGAGACCACAGGAGAGCTAGATGTAGCCCTTCAGCTAAGGTTCTGCACCCCTGCTGTCAGGCCCAGCCCAATCAATGTTGCCGTCTCAAGCAAGACGCCTCCCCCCTCCCTGCTCTCACTTGGCTGTGGCTGCAACTCCCCCTTCCACAGAGTGGCAACAGCAGCTCATCTCTTGTGCAGCAGTGGCAGCATCACAATGGGTGAACTTACTCATGCCTGACCTGCTTGCCGATCCCCCTCCAGCCAGCTGCTCCTGTTCACTGCGCAACACCCAGCCCCTCACTGAGCAGTCATTTCTCCACAAAAGTGGCAGCTTGGTGAGGGAATGTGCATCTCATGGCTCCCCCCTGCCTGTTCTTGTGCCTCAGCCACAGCTTCTCTTCTCCCCTCCATCTGCTCTATTTTTAGCTGGATGACTCGGCCAAACTAATGAGTCGCCCAGCTAAAGATTCCGTGGCTGGGGCAGAAGGAGGAAGCCACCGGCCGAGGGCAGGAAAGGAGGAGGAGATGCTGCCAAGTGACCACAAACTAATGGCCAGCTGACCAAGCAGGCAGGCAGCTAAGGAGGGAGGTGGCGGTGGTGGTGGTGGTGGGAGGAGGGTTAGAGTGGGTGGGGAGGGCAGAACAATTTGCCACTCTTCCTATCTCGCACTGCCTGTTGCACCTGCATCCTGCAGGGATGGCCCTGCGTGCTGTATTAGAACTCTGAAGGCCATGGTTGTGGAGAAACATGGCAAGCAAGAAGGAAGGGAGGGACATTGGTGACAACACTGAGGCATCGGAGAGGTGAAAGCAGTATTTCCTAGAATCACTTCCCATGGCTTAGCAGTCCGATAGAGTTAGAAACTTCCCTTGTGCCCTGATGGCTTCATTGAAATTAAGGCTCACTAGCTTTGGGAGTGGTCCTGTTGACAGTTCTGGCAGTAATGAAGCTCTTCTGCACAGGCTTCAGTTGTGTGGGCAGCGAAGAACGAAGTCCAGTTATATCACTGGACTGATACTTGAAGCCAGGGCGGAGCTGCCCGTACAAGATTAGCAGCAGTAGATGACACTTCTCAGTTCTCACCTTGGTAGCAAAGATCTCTGCACCCAAGACAGCGTACATAATCCTCCTCCTCTCCATTTTATCCTCACAACAACCCTGTGAGGTAGGCTAGGCTGAGAGTCATTGACTGGTCCAAAGTCACCCAGTGAACTTCCATGGCCGAGTGGGGACTAGAACCCAGGTCTCTCGAGTCCCTCTCCAGCACTATATCACACTGGTTCTGAGATCCAGATCTAGTAAAAAAAAACCCAAACACCTTTATGAAAAAGTGTTTAGAAAACAGGGCTAGTTGCCTGAATGTGGAAAATCCACCGAGAGATAGAAAAGCGAAGTCAAAATGTTGGCAGAAGTTCTGGAAAGGTAGATAGAGAACTGTTGTGGCATGCTATGGATGACAATATGGCTGAAATTGCCAGAGGGCACCAGAGTAAATGAAAGAGGCAGTTCTGTTCAGGCTAGTCCGAATGGTTTGTTCCAGTATGTTTGATCTGCTGGTTTTAATTTGTTTCTCTGTATGAAGGGAATGGTCACATTCCAGCTACTATTGTCCCCCATCCAGAGTCAACACATTCATCCATAGTGGACAGAAAGGACGAGTTGTTCACCATCTGTTTCTGACAGTGATATGAACAGGTATTTGAGATCATTGAAATCTCATTTGCACGCGAGGATGTTTTTTCAACCATACGGGCTGTTTGATGCCTTACGAATCACAAGCACTGTGCAATCTGCAACTCCACTCTCACAGATGGAAGACTCGGGTGTCGAAGAAAATGCAAGCTGACCCCCTCCCCACCCGCCCACCCTGCGAATCGGTCTGCATGGCAATTGGTAGCACTCTATAACTTTTTCAGGCTGTCACCTTCTCTCTCCATCCCGACCCCCACCACTCCCCAGGAGCTGAAATGTAGTGAGTAAAAAGCAATCTCGGCAAGAAACTTAATTAACACCCTCTAACATCATTATCAGCACTTCACAGCACAGCGCAACCAGCCATTGTGCGTGGGGGGGCCCCCCCTCCATTACCGAGCGATATTGATGAAAAATCTCTCTCCCCTCGTGCAAACCACTTATGTGATGCATGTGGTAAGGACCGCTGGTACAAAGGCTGCGGCGGGGCTGCCTGTGCAAGGGAACAAAGGGGAAAGGCCAGCAGAAGAAGGAATAACAGAGAACTGTTGAATAGCTGGCAATTAAGGCTGAAATGAAAACTTCTCAGAACAGCAAAGGAAGATCATGCTGAAAGATGTTTATTTTCTTTAAGGAATTTCAGGAGCCCGTGGGGAACCTGCCACATACTGAGCAGTAGGGCAAAAATGTTCTCCCCACTACCTCCAAACCAATAAATAGTACACACCCAAGAGTGAGTGCTTTCTTTCCTCTAAAGCTACAGCGTGTTTTGTTGTCTTGTTCATGCAATTGTTAGCTTTATGATGGATCATCAAGGAAAAACTAATGACGCTTTTAGTATCCTGCTTTGAAGTCACCCAGCATAGAAGATAATTATGATAATGTACACAACAGCTTTTGCTTCAGTCAAAGCACCATCTCCATCAATCTCTTCTCTTCTGTCCCCCCGCCCCAAACACACACAATCCCCTTCTGCTGACAATAACTTGGGTAGCTATAACAGGCCTAAAGTTGCCTTCCCCCCCCCCACTCTCCTTACCGCTAATGTTCACTGAACCACGTTTAATTAAAGAAATGTATATTGACATGCATAAAATAACCAGGTCAGGGAATGGAGCTGAAATTGATTGAGTAGAGCTCTTTCACACTTATTTCAATTTATGAATGCTCAGATGCAGATGGATAGTGAAAAGGTTTAATTTCCTTATGTGTTGTTTTGCACAGTCTTGTATAATGTAAGCCTTAATTGAACATGCTCTCTGTCAGCGTGGAGCAATCAAGCATGTCCATTTTTTCATAAGCGGAGGTCACAGGTCAATGTTGAGCAACTTCTAGCAATCTAGTTATGGAGTCATATTTACATTTGATCCAGCTCTGATATTAAAAACTATGGATCTGAAAAATTAGCATTCAGCAAAGACTGCAAGACGTTGACTGGAATGGCAACACTCACCTTCATATGGCTGATTTTAGGGAAGTCGTAGAAATCTGCAATGGATTCAAACACATTTGGATTTCTTTGAATCTAACCTGTGGGTTCTGCAGCAGACTGGGTTTATTCAAGGTTTCCACAGGAATACAGACTTTTTTTGTTTTAGATTCGATGGGCTTTGCAGAAATTCACATTTGCGTTAATGCATATCAGTGCAAGTGTGCATTAGTGCAAAAATGTGCATTTGTGCAAGTATAACAAAATTCTCATACATCACTAAAAAATATCTGTGATTCTCTCAGTGAGTTGACAATGGAATGGAGGACAACTGAGAATCCATGAAACTCCAATAGAATTGATTTAACAAAATCTTTACATCTTTAGCTGAGGTTTCCTTTTTCCACAGGAGGGGCTGGACTAGATGGACCCTTGGTCTGATCCAGCATGGATCTTCTTATGTTCTTATGAAGCTTTTTCTCCATCCTTTGGGTACTTCCCTTTCACTTTTTCTATCTTCATATTATTTTCTGACAACGCCATCTAAGATTTCTGACTTTTTAGTTTCATCTTAAACTGTATTCATAAATTTCTCTCAACACCATCTATGCCCCAGCCATTTTGATCTGACAGCCCCATGGCATTCATGACTCACACTGCTTTTTCCTCCATGTAAAATATGCAGAATTGTCCACCTGCTGGGTAATATTAAACTGGAGCAGTATGGGGTGCTCTTTCAAAAATACTTATTTTGCTAGAGAAGGAGCACTTTATCCACTTGACAATCTTTAGCACTTCACATTTTATCAGAAAATGGACTTTCCCCCCATGTTGCATCATGTGCATAAAACACTTTTTCCCCTGTACCTGATGTTTACATATCACAATTATGCAAATGTTTATGGCTCAAAGCACAAAGTGAGTAACTTGGCAATTTCACAGAATCATAGGATCATAGAATTGTGGAATTGGAAAGGACCACAAGGATCATCTAGTCCAGCCCTCTGCAATGTGCAGGAAAACCATTTAAACCATCCATGAGAGGTGGCTGTCCAGCCTCTTCCTAAAAACTTCCAGAGATGGGGAAGCCACAACCTCCATAGGTAGACTGTTCCACTGTTCTACAGAGCATACAGGATGTTCTTCCTCATAGTTAATCAAAATCTAGGTAGCTGTAACTTATACCCATTATTTTGGGTCCTAATTTCTGTGGCTATGTAAAATAGTTCTTGACCGTCTTCCCTGTGGCACCCTTTTATGGACCTGAACACTGCTAACATGTCTCCCCTCAGTCTTCTTTTCTCCAGACTGAACATCCCAAGTTCCTTCAGCCTGTCCTTATAGGGCACGTTCTAAAGTCCCTATATTTTGTTAAAGGAGGAGGAGAAGGAAAAGGAGGAGGGATGATTTAGGGTTAATATAAATTAGGATTGTGCATGGTTTGGCCTTGGCCTCAGAATTCCAAGGCTTTGGTGGTCATTTTTCAGAGCAGCCACCACATCGTGCACAGTGACCAGATGCGCAATCCACCAGGATCAGCAGCAGCAAGGCCATGAGCACCTGTCTCTCACAGACTCTGGTAATTCCCTCCCTCCCTGGCAAGGCATGCTGGGAGTTGGTGAAATTTCCTCTTCATCACAACAGCCAAAGCTGAAGGAGCCCAATTCTCTGTTGTATCTGGTCACTCTAGTATAGCTCCTGCAGCTTTAACTGTTGTGATGAAAAGGGAATTTCACCAGATGCTGCATGAATACAAATGACACCATCTGAAATTTCCTTTCCTTATAATCATAGTATAGTAGAGTTGGAAGGGCCTATAAGGCCATTGAGTTCAACCCCCTGTTCATTGCAAGAATCCACCTTAAAGCATCCCTGGCATATGGCTGTCCAGATGCCTCTTGAATGCCTCTAGTGTGGGAGAGCCCACAACCTCCCTAGGCAATTGGTTCCATTGTCATTCTGTGCTAACAGGCAGGAAGTTTTTCCTGATGTCCCACCGGAATCTGGCTTCCTGTTATTTGAGCCACTACCTCATGCAATTTGGAAGCTATACTTGTATCAATGCATCCCAAAATAGCATTTGCTTTTTTTGCAGCTACATCACACTGTTGGCTCATTCAGCTTGTGATCTACAACAATTCCAAGATCCTTCTCATTTGTTGTATTGCTGAGCCAAATATCCCTCATCTTGTAACTGTGCATTTGGTTACTTTTTCCTAGGCATTTGTCCCTATTAAATTTCATTCTGTTGTTTTCAGCCCAGCGATCCAGCCTATCAAGATCACTTTTCTACACAATTCTTAAAGATACAGGAGCCCTGACCTACTTTGCCTATGGTCACCATAGCAGGAATCAATTAAATCCTTTCTACAGGCCACTAGCCTGTTTTATTGGTGAGCCACACTTCCAAAATCAGTATTCACATAAACCCAGCCCCTTTCTTAAGCTACACCTATATAAGTGGGGAGGAGACCACCTTGAGTCACCCCCACCTAGTGCCACACAGCTCTAAGTAAGTGAGACAGGAAGGTCCCCAAAGGGAAGCTGTATCATGATGTGAGAGCTGTACAACCCCCAAGGAGCAGTCCTCTGAACTTGCCAATCACCATAAAGGTGTCATTGAGTGATCCCGCACAACCTTGTTCATACTAATCAGCCAATGTACTCACCCTCCGTTAACAGGTAATTCCAGTAAGAAGTAGGCAAAAAACCCTGTACAAATATGTCAATCTGTTAAATCCCAAATTGTCAATGAGAATAATCTGTCCAGCTGATATTGGGAGAACTTTTTTAAAAAAATCAGTTTAGTATCAACTTCCTGTTCAAACCACATTCCTGGCTATTTCTGATAAGAGAGAAAATAGAAGCAAAAAAAGCTCCTGAACTTGGGAACATGTTACAAAAAATGTACATTTGTCTTCAGTATCTCCTTTTTGAATCTACATTGCTGCTTTTTTAAAAAAAAGATTTAAGACTATGGTGCAAAAGGTACAATTCATTCATCAAACAAAAAGATTAAGAAGTTAATTAACTAAATCCAAGAAAAACACATTCAAAACCATGTTCCTGTGTTCTTCCATGGGACATTGTTCATGTTCAAGGAGAATTAAAATAAATAAATAAATAGGATGCGATCTAATGCTTGAGATAAGAAACTTTGGGGCGTTTGATTTTTCTCTCTTTATAGTGACAGACATCACAGTGAAGTTCTACAGAGACATTTCTTATTTTCATTCTTTTCTTTTTTCATAAAGAAAACTTTGTTATGAGAATGCAGTCTGTAGAATTTTTTTATCAAACCTACCCGGCTGCACTTATCCAATTTTACAGCTGAACTGGCCAAGGCTGAAGGAAGTCATTGAATGAGTACATTTTTCAGCTTGAATCAGAAGTCATGACTTTACTTGTTCTAAAAGTTTTACTAGGAACATATGAAGTTAAATCAGGCTGGTGATCAGTCTCACCAGGTATTGTGATTGGCCCAGTTCTGCCCGATCCGTTCTGCCCAAGGTCCTTTTCACTAGAAAGATTAAAGGTTGAATGTGGGAACTTAGGGCAGAATGCAACTAAACTCCTACTTTGAGTAGACCCATTGTAATGAATGGGATTTAAGTTAGTCATGACTAATTTAAAAAATCCGGCCTCACCCTGACAACACATACAGTTAGGGTGACCATATGAAAAGGAGGACAGGGCTCCTGTATCTTTAACAGATGTGTAGAAAAAGGCATTTCAGCAGGTGTCATTTGTATGCCTGCAGCACCTGGTGAAATTCCATCTTCATCACCACAGTTAAAGCTGCAGCAGCCCAGCCCTCCTTTGTATCTGCTCACTCTAGCATAGCTCCTGCAGCTTTAACTGTTGTGATGAAGAGGGAATTTCACCAGCTGCTGCAGGCATAGAAATGACACAACAGTTCTACACAACTGTTAAAGATACAGGAGTCCTGCCCTCCTTTTTCATATATGGTCACCCTACATACAGTAGAGACTCCAGGGAGGGTCTGTGGCTCTAGCTCATGATGGAGCACCTGCTTTGTAAGGGTAGAGTCCAGCTAAAGTCCTAAAGTTCAATGGGTCTATTCTAAGTAGGTTTTCTACCCTTATAAAGCAAGTGCTCCACCATGAGCTACAGACCCTCCCTGGAGTTTCCACTGTTTATGTTTTGTCAGTATTAGGCCAGATTCTTTGGCATGGAAATGGCAGTAGATCTGAGTAGTATGTACAGCTGGTTGGAGGCAGCTTGTACAAACAGGAGCACTGCATTGTGTCATGCAAGGCACCATGAGCTGGAGCCACAGACCCTCCCTGGATTCCTGCATTGAGCAGGGGGTTGGACTCGATGGCCTTATAGGCCCCTTCCAACTCTACTATTCTATGATTCTAAAGGCTGATCTGATATTTCCAACAATGGCCAACCTGATACTTCTGGGAAGGGTGGGGAGTTAAGCAAAGAAAGAAGGCAAATTCCCCACCCCCATTGTTTGTTCCCAGCATCTGGTATCCAGAGGTCTTTTGTCTCTGACCAGCCATCAATATATCTGTCCTCCATGGATATGTCTAATCCATTTACATGCAATCCTACACATGTCTACTCAGACCTTAGCCCATTTAGTTCGATAGGACTTACTGCCAGGTAAAAGAATATAGGGTTGCAGCCATAGCAAGTTATCTTTGGGCACAATCCTATGGTGATGTCTGCCCAAATGCTATATGGATCTCAGCTGTACGCCTATTATAATCTCCGCCCCTTAGAAATCAATCAGACCAAGTTTCTAAGAACTATATTTTCAATACCTCATTGTGTGTCCAATGCTGCTTTGAGGCTAGAGGCTGGTCTAATTCCCATTGAAGCCCGTACCATAGAATCATAGAATAGCAGAGTTGGAAGGGGCCTACAAGGCCATCGAGTCCAACCCCCTGCTCAATGCAGGAATCCACCCTAAAGCATCCCTGACAGATGGTTGTCCAGCTGCCTCTTGAATGCCTCTAGTGTGGGAGAGCCCACAACCTCCAAAATGTATATGATAAATTATTGGTTGAAACTTAGATTCTTAACAGTTGGGTTAGCTCCTTTGATATTGTTGGAATCCTTTCAATCGAAATGGAAAAAGTATTTGGGCAAGGAGCTATCTCTATTGGGATTTTCTCCCAACGCTTTAATAGCTTTAGGCTATTCAAATGCCAAGGCAGCTGTCAAACAGAGAATCTGGGATATTGTACTGCAAGAGCATGTCAGCTCGTTGTCTTATGACAGTCCCTTAAGAAATAAGACCTTTGAGTCAAGTGCTTATCTGACTAATCTGACTTACCCTAATTATAGAAAAGCTTTAACTTTGGCCAGATTTGATGTTCTGCCCTCCAAGTTTTTGGAGGGGAGATTCCAGGGAATACCATTCCAAGACCGCCTATGCCCCTGTAATAACGGGGATGTTGAAATGGTGAGGCATGTACTTTTATACTGTTCTTTTTATCGGGATCTTAGGAATGATCTTATTCTACCTATTTTATATAAATACCCGGGTAGAACTGCAAAATTTTATATTTCCTTATTACTCTCTGATAAGATTCCCTATATTACCAATAAAGTAGCTAAATTTTGTGCAATTGCAACAACATGTCGTACCTTTTTAGCCCCTGAGTGTACTCTGTGATTTTAGATGGATTTGTTGATATAATTGTTTTGAACTCTGACTCTCTAGATGTTGGTACTTTTAATGTGTTAACATATTTTGTATAGAGTGTTTGTTAAATGTACTGTTGGTATTGGTCAATGACCGTAATAAAATATATTCATTATTCATTATGGTGATGTCAGTAAGCCTCTGAACCTGAAGGCTTATGGGCATCCCATGCAGAGCAGGAGGAGTGGTGGGGGTGATCTTCGCCTCCACGCTCCTCCCACTCTGCATTTTGGCTAGATCAGCTTTTTTGGGGGGGGAGTGAGAGGGAAAAAGGCTGTGGAGGCCTCAAGATACATCATATCCCAACTTACTCAGTACCTTCCTCTGAGATGCCCCCTTTACCCTCTCTTCAAGGTGCAATTGCAACCTTGGAGAGCCAGCTGGCACAGTTCTTTCTGCATTGGCTGTCATGGGAAGTGGGTGGGGAATGCAGATTCTGTTAAGTATATGAAAAGAAATACTTGCTTAGTCATTAAAATTGTGTGTGTATGGCTATCTCAGGGTTAAACAGAGAAAGACTATCTGTGGGCAATTACCTTGAGATAGAGGCTGTTCTGGGAACCTTGCCAAGATTCTAAGTTAGCCTCATCACAGCTGTATGTAATGTAGATAAGAATTGTGTAAGATGTGTATATAGTTTCTCACTTTGTAAAATGATCACGCTTACTGATCACTGCTTACAGATCACTGCTTACAGATCACTGCTCTCTGATCACTGCTCTCTGTGTATGCCTCAGTGTGCTGATCTGAACTGATCTGAATTGAACTGCACAGAAGCCTGAAGGAAATAAACCAGCTCTGCTGTGTAAGACCTGCGTGATGTGTGTTTGTTTCTGAGCACAAACAGAGTTCCAGAGAGAGAAAAGTTCTGGCACAATAACCCAACAAAGGTTATGGGCCCAGACTAGACCAGTCTAGCCCAGTCCAGCCTACGCCAGCCTAACCCAGGCAGAAGAACCAGAACTTGATGGGAATGGTGCAGTATCAGAACCAGGAGTCTGCTAAAACAGAAAACTGTTGATGAAGGAAGACATCAAGCTAAAGCCAGTGCTGCAAAGTGAGGAAAAATCTCAGTTGGCTGACTCTGAGGAGGACTCTGAGCAGGAGGACGGTGAGATACCAATTCCTAAAGCAGAGGAAATGGCAGGAGCTAATATGTCTGGTTTGCATCAATTGTTGGAAAAGCTGAATGACTCTAACTATGCATTATGGTCTTACAAAATGCAAATGTATCTGATTCAGGCTGAACTGTGGTATGTAGTCACAGAGGATCCACCAGATAGAGCAGATCCACAGAATGCTAAATGGTTTAAGGACGATGCAAAAGCAATGGCAGTTATTGCATTAGCTGTGGAAGACTCTCAAATTTCCTTCATTCAGTTTTTGAATACATCAAAAGAGTGCTGGAATGCACTACAAGCTGTATATCAAAGAGAAACAGCGGGCAGTAAAGTAATTCTAACCCGGAAGCTGTATGGAATGAAGCTGAAACCAGGGGAGTCTGTGTCAAACCATTTGAAAAGCATGAGAGAAATCTTCAATCAACTCAGGGCACGAGGGATGGAGTTTACAACTATACACCAAGTCTATGTGATTTTGTCAAGTCTTGATTCATCGTACGACGCGGTTGTCACCATGATGGAAAGTCAAGAGGAGAAAAATTTAACCCTCGAGTATGTAGCTGGAAAACTACTGGAAACCTATGAAAGAAGACAAGCTTCAAAACAACAGAGCCTTAAACATCCTGTGGCTGAATTTCAACAAAGCCATAAAACTTATGATGTGGTGGCTGCATTAAAGGCAAGGAAATGCTTTAACTGTGGTTCCACAGGACACTTAAGGCGGGATTGCAACAAGAAGAAGAAAAAGCTGTTGACAGCAAAGTGGAGAGAAGAAAACAACATGAATGAAGCTGAATCAACAAAGAAGTGTCTTCTAGCAAGAGTCAAAGAAACAATGAATCCTTGGTTTTTGGACTCTGGGGCTTCAATAAGTATGGCAAAAGACAAACTTTCATTTGTAACCTTGGAAACTTCTACTTCAAAGCAAAAGTGTGTTACCCTTGCAAATGGAACAAAAATCCAGATTTGTGGTGTGGGTAATGTATATTTTGATTGTCTGGGAGTTGAACTACAAAGTGTTTTATATGTACCAGAATTAGAAACAAACCTTCTAAGTGTGTTTCAGTTAACAGAAATGGGGTATGAGGTTTGTTTTACTGAAGAAAATTGTACTATAAAACAGGGAAACAAGGTGTGTGTGCAGGGAATAATGAAAGAATCTTTGTATGTGATTAATACTTGTACAGAAAATGAAGTTGTAGCCAGCAAAGTCACAACAAAAACAATAGCCAATTGCAAACCACACCAAGAGTGCATCCATTTAACTCATAAAAGGTTTGGTCACGCTAACTATAAAACAATTTCTAAGATTCCAGAATTGTGTGAAGGGGTGAAAATCAAACCATGTTCTAACTATGTAGAATGTAATGTATGCAGTGAAACCAAGTGTCATAAGTCAAACATTCCAAAACATAGTGAGAGAACAACAAAAAGAATTTTTGAATTAATACATGCAGATCTTGCAGGTCCTTTTGAGACAAGTCAAGGAGGAAACAGATTTTTCTTGTCTATTGTTGATGATTACAGTAGATTTGGATTTGTGTATGTGTTAAAACAGAAGAGTGAAACTTTTGGAAAGTTTAAAGCGTTTGTTAAGTGGAGTAAAAATAGATTTAAAGAACCTATAGCTAATCTAAGAACGGACCGGGGAGGTGAATTTCTTAGCAACCAATTTAAAAAATTCCTCAGTGATGAGGGTATACAACATAACCTTACTGCTCCATATTCACCATTTCAAAATGGAGTTGCAGAAAGGAAAAACAGAACCTTGCAGAACATGTTAAGAGCTCTATTGAAAGAGTCAGGATTGTCTAACCTGTTCTGGGCAGAAGCTTTGTCCACCTCAAATTATTTGTTAAACAGGCTTTACCACTCTGTACATGAAAAAACCCCATATGAAATGTTTTACAAAAGAAAACCTAGAGTGTCACATATACGGGTTTTTGGAAGTAAATGTTTTGCTCATGTTCAGAAAGAAAACAGACCAGGAAAACTAGCTCAGAGAGGTTTGGAATGTAAACTGTTGGGATATGATACACAAACAAAAGGCTATCGTTTGTGGTCTCCATATCACAAAAGTGTAATTGTGAGCAGAGATGTAGTTTTTCATGAACAAATGCAGGAAACAAAACAGTATGTAAGTTTGCCTGTAGAACAGAAAGCTGTAGAAACAGAAGAAATTCCTGAACAATCTCAGCAAGAGAGGGAGGGGGAAGAAACTGTAAAGGAGGAAACTATGCCTGTAACTATGCCAAGACGATCAGAAAGGGAACGCAAAGCTCCAATTCGTTACTCAGATGAATACCAAAGCAAACAGGTTTCTCATAGAGCTTTACTAATAGCCTATGAACCTACTTCATTTGAGGAAATTCAGGAAATGGAACCTACAGAAGCTCAGGGCTGGCATGAAGCAATGTCAGAGGAAATCAGAGCAATGGAAAAAAATGAAACGTGGGAGCTAGTACCTTTACCTGAAGGTCGTAAAGCCATTACCTGTAAATGGGTATTCAAAGTAAAACAAAATGAGAAAGGACAGGTGGAACGTTACAGAGCAAGATTGGTAGCAAGAGGATTTGCTCAAAAATATCTAATAGATTTTGAAGAAGTTTATGCACCTACAACAAAATACTCAAGTGTAAAACTTTTGTTAAAAATTGCAGCAGAAAAACAATTGAATGTATTTCATTTTGACATCAAAACAGCTTTCTTATATGGAGATTTAACTGAGGAAATTTACATGACTCAACCAAAAGGTTTTGTTAAAAATCCAGGGTTAGTTTGTAAATTGAAAAAATCCATATATGGTTTGAGGCAAGCAGCAAGGTGTTGGAATAAGAAACTGGACAATGTATTGATCAAAATGGGTTTTAAACAAAGCAAAGCTGATCATTGTTTGTACACAAAACAGGATGGTTCAAATGTAGTGTATTTGCTGATTTATGTAGATGATTTGTTACTGGTTTTTAATGAAGAAGAACAGAAAAACACATTTGTAAACCAGCTGCAAAGACATTTTGAGTTAAAAGACCTTGGTTCAGTGAAAAGTTATTTGGGAATGCAAATTTCAAAAGATTCTAACACAGGGTCATTTCTGATTGAACAAAGTGGCAAAATTAAAAAATTGCTGGAAGAACACAGCATGGAGAATTGTAAAATTGTTGCCACTCCTATGGTCACTGATTTTCAAAATCAGACAGACAGTACTGAAATGGAAGACATACAGAAATATCAGAGTGTGATTGGAAGTTTACTTTATCTAGCAAACCTAAGTAGACCAGATATTACATTTGCTGTAAATCTTTTAAGCAGAAAAATGACAAAACCTTCTGTAACTGATTGGACAGCTGTAAAACGTGTATTGAGATATCTAAAAGGTACAATCAATCACAAATTGGAAATATCTACACACAAAGATGGAAATTTCTGTGTTTATGCAGATGCTGACTGGGCTAACGCAATTGATAGAAAGTCTACCAGTGGAGCAGCATTCTTTTACAATCAATCTTTGATTGATTGGTATACAAGAAAACAAAATTGTGTAGCAACCTCTAGTGCAGAAGCAGAATATATCAGTTTATCTCTGGCTTGTAATGAGATTGAGTGGTATAAACAATTATTTGCTGATCTAAGGTTGGAAATTGAGACACCAGTAACCATATTTGAGGATAATCAGGCATGTATTAGTATGGCTACATCTGAAAAGTGTAAACCAAGAACTAAACATGTGGATGTTCGTTATTCTCATGTGAAAGATATAATTCAGAAGGGCTGGATTAAGCTTGAATATTGTCCATCTGAAATGATGTTGGCTGATTTATTCACAAAACCAGTATCAATGGTAAAACACAAAGAGATGCTTTTAAAGCTGGGTCTCAGATTGTAACACAATTTAAACAACATGCGCAAGAGGAGGACTGTTAAGTATATGAAAAGAAATACTTGCTTAGTCATTAAAATTGTGTGTGTATGGCTATCTCAGGGTTAAACAGAGAAAGACTATCTGTGGGCAATTACCTTGAGATAGAGGCTGTTCTGGGAACCTTGCCAAGATTCTAAGTTAGCCTCATCACAGCTGTATGTAATGTAGATAAGAATTGTGTAAGATGTGTATATAGTTTCTCACTTTGTAAAATGATCACGCTTACTGATCACTGCTTACAGATCACTGCTTACAGATCACTGCTCTCTGATCACTGCTCTCTGTGTATGCCTCAGTGTGCTGATCTGAACTGATCTGAATTGAACTGCACAGAAGCCTGAAGGAAATAAACCAGCTCTGCTGTGTAAGACCTGCGTGATGTGTGTTTGTTTCTGAGCACAAACAGAGTTCCAGAGAGAGAAAAGTTCTGGCACAATAACCCAACAGATTCCTGGATCCGTAGTTGCACTGCTGTCTCCGACATCAGATTCAGCAGTTGGACTGCTGTCTCCTATGCCTCCCACCCCTGACTCTGTCTAGGGCCCGTAGGATTGCTCCCTCCATTTGCAAATCTATGTAGACTTTACTAGAGAGTAATTCTCAATGAAATCAGTGGGACTTTCTTCCAGAGAACCATTCATAGGATCACATTAATTAATATGTCCATCAGCACATTCTGTGGTAGTGAATTCCATAAGTTAATTATGTATTGTGTGGAGAATAGTAGTAGTCCTTTCACAGTACTAAAGAACTGCTTTCAGTACTATCGTTAAGAAAAGGTACTGAGCATTTTTGCAGTACGTTGTTTCCCCCTCTCCCTTTCCTTTCTTCATTTCCTGAGGAGGAGGAGAAGCAGCAGCAGCAGCAGAAGCAGAAGCAGAAGCCGCCAATATGCTTGTTTCAAAAAATAAAATCACAGTTTGATAAGTTCTTGTTTCCTCCTTAGCTGAAGAAGGAAACTAATTACAAGAGAGGAAGATTTCCCCCATCGGATGGATCCCCCTCCCTGACTCCGGCACCTGCTACTTTCCTACAGGCTTCCCCAGGCACAGGCTGGCAATCAGCAGTACCTGACTCACCACAGCAGAAGCTTTGGTGTCAGCAGCATCCTTCAGAAAGATTGGTGAGAGAAGGAATGAATGTCAACAGGCACTCTATCTGCAGTGAGATTTCCATGTGCTTTTTAGTTTTCCTTTCTCCCGCTTCTACTGCTGTTCAACTGATGACATAACAACTTGTGAGTTATTAAAAATTTAACATTATTCAGAACCATCCATCGCTGTGCATCCCAGGTACTTCTCATTTTCCACGCCTGGTGCTCAAAGGCATTTGCCTGTGAAAAATGGTGGGAGGAGGGGAAACCCCTCCCCAGTATACATTGCAGGCAATATACGGTGAGAGAGCTTTGCTCAGGTATATAAATGTCACAACTCATCAACCATCAAGTATTTCCTGCCTCTCTCTCTCTTCTTTCTTTCTTTCTTTCTTTCTTTCTTTCTTTCTTTCTTTCTTTCTCTCATGTTCTCTTGATCATTTTTCTCTCTTTGGAAGCAGGGTTATTGCCAAAGGGTTGAAAAAGATTTCGCAAGTATCCCTTTCTGCATAGGTGTTCCTACATGCCAGTTTCATATGTGCTCAAGTATAACAGGGGTGGGCAACATGCAGCCCACAGATGGCATGCAACCCCTGCTGCCCCCCCCCCCAAATTGTAAAACATTTATTTTAAAAAGTGGCATTCAGAGTGGCCTTCTTGAAGTCTTTTTTTTTTACCCCTTTAATGCTCTAAAGCTACTATGAAGCACCAAAAGGGTCAAGGCTAGCTTGAAAACTAGCTAATTTTGACCCTTTGGGTACACTGTAGATGCATTTTTAAAAAATAATTAAAAAAAACACTTTTTTAAAAAAAATCTATTTATTTTGGTGCCATAGGCACACAGCCTGTTTTGGAGCAACTGGAGGGCAAAACGGCCCCTGGACCTCCTGGGGGGATTCCACACGTTGTACTGAGGGTGCTTCCATGCGCCCCCAGTGCGCACCCAAAGCGATCGTGTAACTTGCCTGTTCGAAGAGATGAGGAAGAGGCGTCCTTGCCGCCGCCGCTGCCGCCCACCTACCTCCTCGCCGGCCGGGTCGGAGAGCTTGGCCGAAGAAGGTGGAGCTCCACCCCGCCTTCTTCCGCCGAGCAATCCGACCCGGCCGGTGAGGAGGTAGGTGGGTGGCAGCGGCGGCAGCGGCAGCAAGGACGCCTCTTCCTCGTCTCTTCCAGGCAAGCTACACGATCGCTTTGGGTGCGCACTGGGGGCGCATGGAAGCGGCCTCAGTACGACGTGTGGAATCCCCCCTGGAGTGTCCACCTCTGCTGTTTGGATGATCATAATGGGACTGCCTTTTCATTGGTCCAGAATATGGTGGCACAGTTAGTAACTGGTGACAAATATTTCTGGTCAGGGATGCTTGAGGAATTTGTCCTTTGCAAATTCTTAGAGAAATGGACCTGATCTGCATCTCCTGACTTGGACTAATGTGCTGATCAGAATGCATTTATCCTTCAGATTTCACACTTCACCAAACACTGCAATGCTAGTTCTCATTCTTCAAGGTTCAGCACCTTCTCCACTGTCTTCCAAATGTTAACATGGGGTGACTGTAGATACATTTTGTCTGTAATGCAGATGCTTATAGTGCTGCTACTTTTCCTGGAAGTCCTTTAGCAGGTTTGAGGTGGGGGTGGGGGGGCAGTATTGTGCCCATCTCCAGGGAAGAGGTGTCACCCCATGATGTCTTCCTCCTAGGCTTTAAATGAAGTGCAGGAAGCTGAGGAGGCTTCAGGCTGCCAGAGAGATGGCTGTTATATAGTGAAAGACAGGACACTTGTGCACACTTCTTGGTCACCTCATAAGTAAGCTAAACATAAGAAACCTGAACCCAATCCATGAGAATTTCTCCAAAATGTTGGTCTGCTTTAAAATACTTTTCAAAAGCAATTCCTTTTCTATTAAACTGAATGAGAATGGTTGGGAAAAGAATTCAGGGCAGCAGTATTCCAAACCACTTTTCCTGGACATCTTATGTTGTATTCAGGGTACCTATGGAATTATTAAGGAGATTTTGGACAGAGGGAAATCCACCAAAAACGTCCAATTGGTGTTGATGTCAACATATACCCAATGCCTCTATAAATCCATAGGATATCACTTCAGGATTGGAATAATTCTGAACATCATATCTGCATGACACAGATGTATTGTACAATACAACTCTAAAGGGTAGCTCAAATCACCCATAAACAAATAACAGGGCATTGCCTGGATAATTGCCTGGATGAAGAGTGAATTTAGCCTAAATGCCCTAAGTAAGCACGTATGAGCATTTAATTCCTGCTCACAAATTATGTGAGCATGTCCTATTTGCTAGGGCTGTGCACTGCCTCAGCTGAATCCCCAAATCCGAGGCAGTACCAGCTCAGTCTGAGGCACCCTAAGGCCAAAGCAGATCAGCACTGAAGCCTTGGGGCATCTCAGGCTGATTCAGGGTGGCACTGGGCTGCTCCCCACCCCACCCAAGAAAGCTGCCTGCCCCTCTCCCCAGTCATTTCCCCTTTACGGCCACCATAGTTTGTTGTTGTTGTTTATTCATTCAGTCGCTTCCGACTCTTTGTGACTTCATGGACCAGCCCACGCCAGAGCTTTCTGTCGGCCGTTGCCACCCCTAGCTCCCCCAAAGTCAAGTCTGTCACCTCCAGAATATCATCCCTCCATCTTGCCCTTGGTCAGCCCTCCTCTTCCTTTTGCCTTCCACTTTCCCTAGCATCAGCCTCTTCTCCAGGGTATCCTGTCTTCTCATTATGTGGCCAAAGTACTTCAGTTTTGCCTTTAATACCATTCCCTCAAGTGAGCAGTCTGGCTTTATTTCCTGGAGTATGGACTGGTTTGATCTTCTTGCAGTCCAAGGCACTCTCAGAATTTTTCTCCAACACCACAGTTCAAAAGCATCTATCTTCCTTCGCTCAGCTTTCCTTATGGTCCAGCTCTTGCAGCCATAGGTTACTACGGGGAATGCCATTGCTTTAATTATGCGGACCTTTGTTGTCAGTGTGGTGTCTCTGCTCTTAACTATTTTATCAAGATTTGTCATTGCTCTCCTCCCAAGAAGTAAACGTCTTCTGATTTCCTGGCTGAAGTCAGCGTCTGCAGTAATCTTTGCACCCAGAAATACAAAGTCTGTCACTGCCTCCATGTTTTCTCCCTCTATTTGCCAGTTATCAATCAAGCTGGTTGCCATAATCTTGGTGTGTGTTTTTTTGAGGTTTAACTGCAATCCAGCTTTTGCACTTTCTTCTTTCACCTTCATCATAAGGCTCCTCAGCTCCACCTCTCTTTCAGCCATCAAAGTGGTGTCATCTGCATATCTGAGATTGTTAATGTTTCTTCCTGCGATTTTAACTCCAGCCTTGGATTCGTCAAGCCCAGCACGTCGCATGATGTGTTCTGCATACAAGTCGAATAGGTAAGGTGAGAGTATTTTCTTACAGCTTGTATTTTCTTACAGCTTGATTATTAAAAACTAACTGATATACCTGGCGTTGCTCGGGCCCCTTAAGGCACATGTCTGCATATGTAGCCATAGATATATTAAAAACTGAGAACCCCCATGATAACTTTAAATCATGGCTTGGGTTTCAGGAGAAGGACAAGATTCAAAGGTAAGTCCTTGTGGTGGTGGTGAGGGAGAAGGGAAGGAGGCTGTGGGGAGTCGGGATTCCAATGGCTAGCACCCAGGAACCCGCAAGGCCAACCCTTTGTGGGGGAGTGAATCTCAGGTTTGGGGGTGAGGGGATGGAGGAGAGGGGGAGGGTGCTGTGAGCAGGGAGTCCTGCAAGGCCGACCTGCTTTGGGGTGGGGGGTGAATTGCACTTCTGCTTTGGTGCTGAGGTGAGGCAGGCACCCCCTGAGTCAAATCGGTGCCATTTCAGAGGCTCTGAAACAGCCTCTGGGGGAGGGCTGTGCACAGCCCTTCTATTTGCAACCCTAACACAAAAACGAGCAGGAATGCAATTGTTGGAAAACGTTTGCAAGAAAGTGCACCCTTGTGCAATTATACACTTCCAATAATGTGCATTTCTCCCAAAAATCTGCATCTTCACACTTAAGTCTGTGTGTGGGGGGGGAATACTAATTTTTGGTTTTGAAAACTATACATTTTTTGTTTGATCAAAAAAAAAAAAAGGAAAAGAAAAGAGAAGAGATGCTGATGTTCAGGAACACAAACAAGGTGAAATTAAATACCAGGGAAGCTTGAGAATGTGAACTTGAATACTGCATGTTCCCCCATCCACAATCCTAAGCAGAAAAAGCTGTTCCACACACAGGATGAGAAATGAAAAGAACACTCTTTCCCCCGCCCTCACTTCCTCACCCAGGTCATTCCTCGCTGGCAACAGAACCAAATGAAAGACTTCCTGAGAACAGGGGAAATTGTGTGTGAAGAGAAGAAACTCAGCAGGTCTAGTGAAGTTGGCAGCCTTCCACACATTGCATTATCAGTTAAGTGCTGGCTTCATTTCAGCAAATGTATGTTGTATTTCTAGATATTAAGCTGAAGTGAAAAACCACCATCTATGGTAATTAAAGAATTATGTATATGCAGCTGACCTTAAAGCCCACTATTAATAAAGCAAGAGTTCTAAATTGGAAGTGTCTTTCTGGAAGATTTCCACCACTCAGATACATTTGATTTTCTTCAAGGGCCCAAATCCACAAGCATCTTCACCATGGCAGTGGTATGAGGAGGTTAAAAATACAATTTGAAAACCAGTAGGGCAGCCTTTCTATCAGTTGGTGTATATTTTACAATGGAAAAATAGAACTTTGATTGTATTTCTAATAGCAAAAGTAATGAAAAGGACCAAGCCAGCAGGTTCACAGACCATTAGCTACTGGTTTACTCAGTAAACCAGAGAAAAGAAAAAAGGTCCCCTTATGTAGGTACGATATTATATGTACTAATATGATAATTTTATTTTCAGTAATGTATATACTGTTTTACATCTAATAAAATATCCAAGCAGTGAACAATAAAAGGGAATAATAATAATTGGGAAAAATACATGGGTACATGCATTTAAAGGCAAAAAAATTAAAGAAATAAATTAATGGGGGGGAAAGGGTTTGAATTTCTCTCACGTGGCAGAAGCCCCCAAATGGAATGGACAAGTCTCCCTCCCACATTGTCTTCCCCAACGTGACAAGACCATCCATCACCCAATTCCATGCCCTCCCAATGTTTTGGTCTCCAACTCCCAACATTTCCAGACAGCATGGCAAATGTTGATGGATAATGGGAGTTGTAGTCCAACAAATCTGGAGGCACCACATTGGGGAAAGCTGGAGTAGAGTCGAGGGCTGGTGACAATTAGGCTGTTTTGTTAGGCTTCCATTACCCCTCAGTTCTTTATAGCTGCTTCAGGAATTATCGATATCTCACAGGAATATTCTGAGGTCTGCTGGACCTCAAAATATTTTTGAAGCACTACTGGAAGGGTGGGGGGAAACCCTCCAAGTTATGTTCAGCAAACATATAAAGGATATTCCCTTCTGTAGAGCCATGGTTCATGTTCATATAGGCAGCAGAAAAATAAAATGAGGCTATTGATTCTTCACTGTTCACTCAGTTCTGACGCTGTTACAGAGGGTTGTATATGGAACCAACTTATTGATGAATAATATGCTTTGGATTCTCTGCAGAGGAGACTGCTGTAAGAGAGAACCTTGCACTGATTTGTTTCCAAGAAATTGCAGATTGAGAGGAGAAGCAGGCCACCTGCCCGGTTAAATAAAAATGTGTCCTGACTGAAGATCACCAAGATATACAGAGCAATGAAAGAACTGTGTTTGCAAAATGGCTGGACTTTGCTGAGGCCTTGAACTGATATATTCTGCAGGTGTTTCATATAAACAGAGAAATGGTTTCTGCATTACTATTTTTTTATCGGTGAATGAATGGAGTAGTATTGGTATAGGGCCTCTGCCTACAGACTCTTTTTAGACCTGCAACAATAGCCTGATGCAGCTGCAACCTGAAATTACATCCACAGAGTGATTTTGAAGGGCTGAGAATGTAGCTCCATGTTTTTGAGGGTCCTTGGGCAAGATGCCCAATGGGCCACCTCTCTCAGGAAGTCTACTTACTCACAGCCATTCTCAGCAGCTTCTAGTGCTCTCTCTCTCACACATACATACATTGCTGCCACTTGCTTGCTTGACAGGCAGAGAGCTAGTGAGTAAGCATCTACTGCTCCTCCTTCTCAGCACCACCATTGTCTGGGCCAGAGTACGTGGTAGGTGAACAAGGAGGTCGCAGGAGTGAAGAGAAAGAGCAAGTCCAGGTGGCTGTTGTCAGTGAGCCCCTGCTGGGGAGTGAGCCCTCAGCAACTGCACGACCACATCTAACTTTGTTGCAGCCCTGTAGGGATGTATATCCAACCTTCAGAATTCACATGCAATTTTGGTTTATTCACCCCTTGCAGATCCCTCTTGCATCCTTTCTGGGCATAACACAGCCAGTTGTGATTGCAGGAGGAATGCTCACAGCACAAGTTGGCACATAGGCCCACAACAATGGCACCTGCTCTTTCCTTCACTTCCTGTACTTGGGTCAACACAGAAGTGCCAAACGGAGGGCCCAGGAAGCTCCCCTCTTATTGAACATGTTATATTGAAAATGAAAATTCTTGCTAACAATGGGCAGCATACGTCATGCACTGCTTCCACCCAACTCCTGCATACACTGCTGAAACCTTCATACCACATGGTGGTATGAAGTAGAGCTGTGTACAAGGGGCCTCTCAAAATTCTCCACCCTATTTGCAAGTAGAGAAATGGGGCGGGGGGATTTCACCAAATTTCTCTCGTGGGGGAAGAGAGATTCTTCAGCAATTTCTCATAGGTAGATATCACCATTGGCAAGGATTGTAGAACAGCTTCTTTCTTTCTTTCCTCAGGGTGGTTTGTTTGTTTGTTTGTTTGTGATTTATTGTTGTTTTTCCACTGCCACTTCAAAAGACCCTTCTCTAGGGTCTTCCAATTGTTACATTTCTCATGGGTGATTATGGATACTAAGGGTGATTGTAGATAATGCAGGTGCTGGCAAGTTGCAACACCATTCTTTCCCTGAAAGCTCTGTAGCGGGTGTGAGGTGGGGGGGGCAGTGTTGCATCCAACTCCAAGGAAAGGGTTAAGCTAATGCTATGCCAAAATCTGTCCTCCAATTTCCTGAAAGTTTTCTTCCCCCATGAAAGAGGCTTCTACTTTTCTGCTTATTTTCAAGGCATTTTATAATTTATTTTGAATGTGGGTGTACCCAATCACTGTGGGGACTGTCTGTATTTTTCTTTCGATTACACATCTCACCATTGCTCTGCAATCTTCCGGGCTGCCTGCACTTCCTGATCTGAAAAAAAATCTATGGGAGGAATAAATCCATGACATCTTCCCCTGGGTGAGAAGTGTGGGAAGCCAAGGAAGCTGCAGGCTGTCAGAGAGATCGCTGTACAATGAAAGACAAGACAACCATGTTGAGGTTTTATATGATTGAGGTTTATGGGAGATTTTCCAACCTCATTAGTTATTGCACAGACTAGGCTTCTGGCCAATAACTTTGTAGCAGAGTATTACAGCGGTTTCCAGCAGAGTCAGCAAAGACACAGATTAAGACTGAGATTTGAATTGGTTTAAACAAACCTTTACTGGCATATAAAAATATAATTTAGTTATGGCAATCACAGATAACAAATACTTACACACGGTCAGTCAATACATCTCTGATACATCTCTGAGTGATTCTGAGTGCTATAGAGTGATATATTCTGAGTGATACATGTACATGGAAATACATTTACTTTTATAGACTACCTGTACAATGATGCAACTTCTTGCAACCCTTAATTGAAGACAATCAGTTTACCAATTATTCAATTATGACATCAATGTCCAGGTGTAAAGTTGACCTTTAAGTTTTCTGCTGAGTCTTCTGTTTCTTCCAGCTCCTCAGCAATTAGCAAATCAATGGAAACATAACCAGGATCCGTTCCAGGATTCCAACAAACCATGCACACCCCTCAGTCATCTCATAACTAAGATAAGCCAAACCCATGAGAATTTCTCCAAAATTTATTTCCCTTTGAATTTCTTTTCAAAAGCAAATTGAATGAGAATTGTCAAAAAATTTCATGGGTAAAATTTTTGACACAGAATTAGTACGAAGCAGACTTCTTTTTACTCACTCATTTGAAAGCCATGCTTCTAAAAACAAAGTGCAACTATACATCCACAATATGCATGAACCAGTGCGAAAACCATTTTTGCACTATTCTTGAGCTATGGTTGGAAAATTATACTGAAGGTTTTCTAATTTTGGGGGGATATTTACAAATTATCTTGCCATAGTTTAATAAATGTGGGTTGGATCCAAGTTCAGTCATACTCTGAGAAGACCCATTGATTTCAATGGGTCTACTCTAAGTATGACTCGATCCAATCCTGTGTTTGTTTTATCTGGTGTAATGTCTAAGGTATTGGATATAGACACAGGAAGGAAATTCAAATTCAAATTTCTGACACAACCATAAGGGTGGGCAAACAAATACATTGGTGTCTACTGGTAGATCTCTGGGTGATTTGCATTAGATCTCCAACTGTTTCTGACTTCCAATACTTAAAAATGAGCAAGCAAAATTGTGAGGAAACAATATATCTGCCATGGCTGGCCTAGTGTTAAGTGCTTATCTCACCAGCTCAGTGTTCCTTGTCTGTAAAACAGGAATACTAGGTACTCATTCTTGACCAGGGCTTTGTTCCACTTTACTGTTGGATTTTTGGAGTGTTGTGTTAGAATCACTGATCTCCAATAACTGATATGTAATATTTGTATATATTCCAATGTACAGTTCATGGGGTACAGTAGATCATTGACTTTGCAGCCTGGCATTTTCTGTCTGGCTGTGGTTGGTAGACCCCAGCATTGTAGCAAAAAACAAAATAGAACCTGCAAGCCTAACTTCTGTCTACTCATGGCCTAACCTACCTCAAAGGATTATTTTGAAGGATAAAATGAGATAATACTAGGGCTGTGCACCCACCCACCCCAAACCAGCTCGGAGCCCCAAAGCAGCCCTGAAGCAGCCCCGAACCACAGGCTCAGGGGTTCTTCAGGGGTTGCCTGATCCACCTCGGCACCAAAGCCGAGGCAAGATTCAGGCCCTCCAAGGCAACTTGGACGTTTATGGGTGCCAGCTGCGCAGCCGGCACGCAGAAAAGGTTCCCTTTTCCCACTTACTCCTGCCACTGCCCGCCGCCGCCAATGTCCTTGTATCTGGTGGCTTCTGCTGCCGCTGACACATATGACCACAAGTCGGCCATGCGCATCCTACTTCAAGTCATATGTGGCAGTGGAAGCCGCCAGACGCAAGGACGATGGTGACAGTCCCTTACTTGCTGCTTCTGCCGCCGTCTGCTGCCACCGTCCGCCGCCACCGTCCTTGCATCTGGTGGTTTCCAGAACCAATTGGCTTCAGCTTCACCTGAACTGCCTTGGAACCAAGGCTTGGCTCAGATTCAGGGCCTCGGCCTGAGGCACAGCACAGCCCTCGATAACACTATGTTTAGCACCAGGAACTGCTTAGAGCAAAACACATGATATATAAATAATCTTAAAGGTGGCGGGTTGTACATGTTTTGGTTTCTTTGTGCCCATGGTTACCTTTAAAAAAGAAACAGCCTGGGGGGGGGAACTATACATGAAGTAAAAGTTTTAAAAAATCCATCTTTTGGTCCAAGCCTACATGATCGCAGCCCCTGTCACAAAATATTTACCGTCAGCTATTTATTGTCACGTGTACACTGCCTTATATTTAGGCCTTGTGTTTCAAAAGTCTAGGCAGGACCAACTTGACCTTTTCAGTAAGGCATTGCCTAGGCAGAGCATTTGATAAAAATCAATCCTACAGCATGAATGAATATATGACAACACTTCAATGGTTATACCAGCATGGAGGGCAAAGCAAATGTGATGTTCAGAATAGCCAGAGAGCACTGAGGAGAGAATGAGAAATGGTTCCTTGCGAGTGAAGGAGGACGCATGAAAGAAGACACAGACACCAGAGCATTGGGTATAACTAGGGCCTCTTTATTGAAATAACTTGGTTAATCCACCCTCCCTGGATCTGAGTGTGACAGTGCGGGAATCACTATGCTATTCAGGCCTATTGCCTGTCAACGGGCGAGCCACTCTTCAAAGCAGGAAGCCGTTTTACCGGCTCCCTGCTCCTATGACACTCTGAGAGTGTGGGGAGACCATCCCCCTGCATCCCCGCCCACTGCCATAAGGGACAGCGGGTAGATGCAGCCAGAATGGTCTCCAACTGCATACCATAGCCTGACTCGCGAGCCGCACAACCCCGAGGAGCAGGTCCTCTGGCTATGCAGCTCACCGCTAAGGATGCCAGTGAGCTCACCGTCCCTGTCCTATGTTTACATTCCCGCACTTTCCTGCCAACGAATTAACCTACTTAAAACCCAGACCGCCCTAACGTCCCTAGTATGAAGTAGGCAAAAACCACCGGGTGGAAAAATTCCTACTTAGCCCTTCTTCCAAAAGAAGCAGCTGGCTAATCCCACACTAGGAACGGGCGGGAGGGAGGGAGCCGAAAACGAAAGAGGCCGAGCCTCGGGCGGTGCGGCTTTTATAGCCGCGGCTCCGCCCTAGGCACACGAGGCTCAGCATCTGAGCCACGTGAGCCCTCTTCTTGCCTGCCCCTCCCCACTCGCAACCGTTGCCTTCCCGCCCAAACTTAGGTTGGGTGGGGAAGCCTATTTGCGAGTGAAGGAGGACGCATGAAAGAAGACACAGACACCAGAGCATTGGGTATAACTAGGGCCTCTTTATTGAAATAACTTGGTTAATCCACCCTCCCTGGATCTGAGTGTGACAGTGCGGGAATCACTATGCTATTCAGGCCTATTGCCTGTCAACGGGCGAGCCACTCTTCAAAGCAGGAAGCCGTTTTACCGGCTCCCTGCTCCTATGACACTCTGAGAGTGTGGGGAGACCATCCCCCTGCATCCCCGCCCACTGCCATAAGGGACAGCGGGTAGATGCAGCCAGAATGGTCTCCAACTGCATACCATAGCCTGACTCGCGAGCCGCACAACCCCGAGGAGCAGGTCCTCTGGCTATGCAGCTCACCGCTAAGGATGCCAGTGAGCTCACCGTCCCTGTCCTATGTTTACATTCCCGCACTTTCCTGCCACAAAAGGGGATCAAGCCTCAGCTTAGGTCCCCTTCCCCCACTGACCCGGGAAGAAATCCCGCAGTCCCACACTCAGATCCTGCAGGAATATGTCGTTTCCTACATCAGAAAGGTGGACCCCATCTGCCCTGTATAGCTCCGGTCTGTCTGTTGAAATATTGGGGTGTGGGATGACCCATCCCCGCTTACCCCACAGAAATTCTCTAATCTCTCTGTTCACCTTGTGAACTGCCTTATTTAAACCTTTAATGCTGCGTCCCTCGCGCCAATGGCGCCGAGGCAACATACAGGACCAGACGATCCACGTCAGTGGCCATCGTCTCCATATAATTGCAAAATCCTGCCTGGCCTGTATAATTAGGGCCTTTCCTTTTAGAAGACCCAAATCGTTACCTCCCAGGTGTATTACCAACACCTGCGGAGGGCCAAACTTACACTCAAACTGTGAAAGGGCATCAAAGAGACCTCCCCATCTCAATCCACGCCGTCCCACCCAGTGGACGGCAGCCATCATTCCAAGACACAACTGCGAGCCCATGTTTGTCCGAGACGCTCTGCGACTGGCCCAAAAAACCATGCTGTGCCCGCAAAGAAGGATCAGGGGAAGCTCCGGTCTAGGCCCAACATCTAGTGAAGAAAATATAACGATTAAATGCCAAACTCAAGTTAACGCACATAACTTTTAAAGGCCTTGGAACGCCAACGGCCAATCGTCTGAATGCCTACTTCCGGAATCCCGGCTATTGCTGCCGTAGAGGCTGCTCCAATACGGAAGGAGTGTGTTCCGAATTGGCAGTTGTCTAATCCTAATGCCTGCAGGGCTTTCTTGGCCACTGACCAAAACTGAAATTTGGTTAGAGGAGATTTGTCCCCATGTTGGAACAGGTATCCATGCCCTAGCCCTCTGGAAAACAAAAAGGTCCGTAGCGCAGATACCGGGCATATTTCAGTACATCTTGAAGATGCCAAGACTATGCTGGCACCCTGCGCCCTTTGATCGGTCTTGGATTGCCTCAGGGCAATCTTCACCTCGTTCCTGGTAAGGGAAATATCTCCAACTTGCAACGCCTTGTTGGAAACATCTCCCTTAGAGGACGCTAAGACCTCACTAACCCTAAAAGCCCCGAAAAACATTAATAAGGCACTGGCGTGGAACAATTCTTGCTCATATGGAGATGAACATAAGACTGCCCACTGCTGTCGTAAGCCTAATAGAATGTCAGGGGTGATAGGTTTGCGTTTGTCCGGGGGGGCTGGGGCCATTCTAGCCCAGCCCTCCAGCATCCGCTTGATTCTAGGGTCAGAGGTAGTGTCCTCAAACCCCATGATCTTGGCCTCGAAAGATAAGCCCGCTAATTTCCCTTTTAATGTTCTAGTGGCTATACCCCTGTTGTGTGTTGCAACGCAAAATTGCATCAAGTGTTCAATGGGGATGGGCCACTGGGCCGCTAGCCCCCAGGACATACGGAAGGCGTGGAATTCCCTACCTGCGCGTTCGTATAGCGCTCTGGTACCTGGGGCCACTGATCTCTTCATTGCTTCCAACGCCTCGTCTCTCCAAGATCCCACAGATGCTTGGGCATGGGATCGGGATGTTGTCGGGCAGTCGGGGCCAACTCCCGGAATCTGGAAATCTGGTTACGCGACAGAGCGTCAGCGATTCCATTATCCAGTCCAGGAACATGCCGTGCATAAAATATAATATTAAACTGGAGACAACGGAGCGTTAAAGCTCTAACCAGTCTCATAACTCGTTTGTTTTTAGATGATAGGGAATTAACTACTTGGACCGTGGCTTGGTTATCGCACCAGAAGTGTATTGAAGCATTGGAAAGTACATCAGCCCATAACCAAACAGCCACTATTATTGGAAAAAATTCCAAGAAGGTTAAGTCTCGGCAAATGCCAGATTCCTTCCAGTGCATAGGCCACTGCTGTGCGCACCAGCGATCCCTCAGGATCACGCCAAAGCCGAACGATCCAGATGCGTCAGAATGTACCTGCAATTGCGCTTCTAGTAATAAGTCAGCCCTCCAGAATGACACCCCGTTGTATTGATTTAGGAAAGAGCTCCAAACCTCAAGATCTGCTCTCATCTCTGCAGATACTCTGATACGATGAAGGGGTCGTCTGACTCCCTTCATTGCATCACATAAACGCCTGGAGAATGCTCTGCCAGGGGCAATTACTCTACAAGCAAAGTTCAGGTGGCCAACTAGCTCCTGCAATTGCCTGAGAGTAATTTTACGGGCCTTGCCTATGACGGAAATTATCTTCTTAAGTGTTTCAATCTTATCACTGGGAAGGCTACAAGTTTGATTGTAAGAATCAAGTTGTATGCCCAAAAAGGTTAAGGAAGATGAAGGACCCTCAGTCTTTTCTTGAGCTAATGGAACGCCTAAGTGCGCAGACATGTCTTGAAATTCCTGCATGAATTGAGCACATTGTGTTGAGGAAGCAGCCCCGGCAAACAGAAAATCGTCCAAATAATGGACCGAGTTCCGAGATCCAGTTCTACGCTGCCACAACCATTCTAGGAATGTGCTGAATCTTTCAAAAACAGAACAAGACACAGCGCATCCCATTGGGAGAGCCCTGTCTACGAAAAATTGCCCTTGGAATGAGAACCCGAGTAACTCGAAGTCCTCTGGATGAACAGGTAACAGGCGGAAGGCAGACTTGATGTCGCACTTCCCCATTAATGCTCCTACCCCACACTGCCGTACCATACGTACAGCAGTGTCGAAAGAGGTATAATTCACCGAGCATAAATGAGCGGGAATGAAATCATTCACCGAACCTCCCGGGGGAAAGGATAAATTATGTATTAATCTATACTCTCCAGGAACCTTTTTGGGCACAATGCCCAAAGGAGACACCCTCAAACGAGGCAAGGGAGGTTGTTTGAAAGGTCCTAAAACCCTACCAGATTTCACTTCCTTTAATATCTTTTCCATAACCAGATCCTCCATTCCACGAACTGAAGCCTGGTTATTAGAAAAAATTGGGACCCGTGGTCCCTGAAAAGGAATCCTGAAACCTAACAAAAATCCATTAAACAGGAATAAAGCGTCGTCACGTCGAGGGTAATCGCGCAAAGACGCTGATAGTTCCTGTAATCTAATTGGACTGGGTCCCTTTTGGAGCAGGTCCTGTGCTATTAGGTTTGCCACCTGGGCGGAAATCCCTTCCGCCCTTTGATCCTTTGATCTTGGGACATCCTGAATAAGGGTGTGCCCCACCACATATGGAACATTCGTGTTTGAACTTGCACTGTGCCCGTGCACACGTGCCTTTGGAACTGAATTCCCAGCATAGTAATCGGGGTTGAACCGACTGCCCGGCAGTCCCCCTATACTGTGAGGGCCCTGCCGGGCGAGAAAGTATATGCCCACTATCTGCCCTCTCACCAGAGATAGGCTTGGCAGGGGTCATAAACTGCAACCAGAGTTCAGGCTCTTTCACATCCCATTTGATTTCAGGGTTAAACTGGGCCTTTAACCTGAAAGCCTCATCATAACCTAGCCACGCAGGGCCCAAATACTCAGTGTAGCACCTAAAAATAATGTCTAGATATTTTACTAGCACTGTCGCTTTCTCCGGGTGCTTTATCAAAGCTACCCCAAGGAAAATAATGTAACCTGCCAACCAATTGGCCCAAGTTCTCTCAACTTTCTTCTTCTTACTACGTTCTTGATCTCTATCTTTATTATTGTCTTTGTCTTTCTGTTCCTCCTCCCTAAATAGGAGAGAGAACAGATCCACAAACTCACCCTTCCATATCTTCTCTTTAGTGGCTGGTAATAGGTGATATCCTACAGGTGTGGAAATTGCACCATAAGGAATGTTAGACCCTTTGGCGGAGGAGTAAGGATCTGCCTTTTCTTCCTCCTTGCTAGGTTCGAGATCAGTCTGAGATGTCTGGGTAGCTTTAACCAAAGCTGTGGAAACAGCTTCACGTATGGGATCTATAGTAGTTTGGGTTTCTGCAACCACACGCACCGGTGTACTGGTCGTGGGTTGCCAAACAGGCACACAGGCTTCTGGTGTTGCCTGTTGATGGTTAATTTCCTCCTGTGTCTCTTCAAACTCAATGGGTCTAGAAAATGGCCAAAATGTGCTCATGGCCCATGGAGGCATACCCCAATGTGAAAATGGTGAAGGTGGAAAGCCTGCTGTGTTGTGCTGATACTCACTGTGTGAGGAACAGCCCGAAGCCAAAGGCGTGGCACTGGGCACAGCAGGAGCCGGCATTGTCATAGGCAGAGCATCACAAACTTGCATAGGCGGAGAAGTATCCTGGACCACGTCAACTGCTTGTACACTTATGGGTTGATCTGTAACGGGAACTACAGGTAAATTATTTGTTCGCTTATTCTTATGTCTTCTGGTTCTGGAATTCGTATCTTTGTCCTTCAACTGTTGTTTAAGAGCTGCATTGTCGCGCTCTAAAGCGGCGATACGCTGTAAGACCAATGACATAGATGATTCCTCATCGTCAGATGAAGAGACTATGGGTGCCAGAGAGGGGCGCTTAGCTAACTGGCGAGGTGCCTTACCCTTGCCTTTGCTCCCACCCAGCCCTTTCTTGGGAGGCATGGTTACGGCTGGCAACTGCCTACTGTCTACTACCCACACAGGCACCCACACACACACACACACACACACACAAAAAATTAAATTAAATTAAATTTAATTAAAATTAAAAATTAAAAAAAAAAAAAATTAAAATTAAAAAATTATTAATTAATCAATTAATCAATCAATCAATCTAATTAATTAATTAATCAATCAATCAACAATCAAACAATTATTTAATAGAACAATTAAATTTATAAATTTAAATTATTGATCAAATTAAATTAATTGGAATGTAATTAGGTCCAATTAAATCTTAAATAACTAGGTAATGACTTTAGAATTTTATAAAACTAAAATTAAGTTACAGAGGAGAACTTAAATATATATATATATATATATATATATATATATATATATATATATAGGCTATATCAAAATACAATAATCCAATCAAATGTTTGTCCAATGAAGGTTCAAATGAAATAAAATTGAAAATGCAAAATTACAATAAATTCACCAGACCCACAGCTGGCAAAATACAAAGAAATTATTTCAAAAGAAAAAAGGCCTTGAACTCCTACACCTTTAAACTCAGGCAGAGGATAGCTCTCAGAAAACAAACGCTGTGCACTTCACGCACAGCCAAGTAACTAAAAGTGAAAACAAACTTTAACTGAATCCAACCTAAATTATTTCAGCCTGCCTTACTTAGCTTCAGCAAGGTGGCTGGTTCAAAAAGCAGAAAATTAATAAAAGCGCTCCAGAAAACGACTGCCCCACCAAACGAGCCTGGGCCACGTGGGCCACACACTCAACCGGGAATTAAGGGGAGAACTTTAATAAAACACTTAAATTATTCCAGCAGAGTTAGGAGGGGGGGGTTTCGTTGGCTTGGGTTAAAAACGGGGCAGAATAGCAAAACAAGGGGGAATGCGCCCTGCAAAATGATTCCCGTCCCCAAAATTTGTCCGGGGCAGGGGCACAGAGCCCGCCCGCCGGCAGCCCCCCCCTTAAAAGACCCTCTAAGCCTCCCCCCTTTCTACCCCAAACCGAATAATTAAAGGTGAAGCTTCTTGTTGCCGTCCGTAGGAGCCGCCGCGTTGATGGACTTTAAAAAGTCAAGCCTCGCTGCCGCAGAAGAACCGCCGATTTGCCGCCGATTTGTGCCGCAACGAAGAGCCTCTCTCGTCCTTGCCGTCAGATCGAGCCGAAAACGAAAGAGGCCGAGCCTCGGGCGGTGCGGCTTTTATAGCCGCGGCTCCGCCCTAGGCACACGAGGCTCAGCATCTGAGCCACGTGAGCCCTCTTCTTGCCTGCCCCTCCCCACTCGCAACCGTTGCCTTCCCGCCCAAACTTAGGTTGGGTGGGGAAGCCTATTTTAGCTGCTTCCTGCCAGCTTTTGTTGTTGTTTATTCGTTCAGTCGTTTCCGACTCTTCAT
Source organism: Elgaria multicarinata webbii (assembly GCF_023053635.1). Taxonomy (NCBI): domain Eukaryota; kingdom Metazoa; phylum Chordata; class Lepidosauria; order Squamata; family Anguidae; genus Elgaria; species Elgaria multicarinata. The sequence continues at coordinate 65,582,023 of NC_086174.1, forward strand.
GACTTCATGGACCAGCCCACGCCAGAGCTTTCTGTCGGCTGTCGCCACCCCCAGCTTCCCCAAGGTCAAGCCTCTTCTCCAGGCTGATTCAGGGTGGCACTGGGCTGCTCCCCACCCCACCCAAGAAAGCTGCCTGCCCCTCTCCCCAGTCATTTCCCCTTTACAGCCACCATAGTTTGTTGTTGTTGTTTATTCATTCAGTCGTTTCCGACTCTTCGTGACTTCATGGACCAGCCCACGCCAGAGCTTTCTGTCGGCCATTGCCACCCCTAGCTCCCCCAAAGTCAAGTCTGTCACCTCCAGAATATCATCCCTCCATCTTGCCCTTGGTCGGCCCTCCTCTTCCTTTTGCCTTCCACTTTCCCTAGCTTCAGCCTCTTCTCCAGGGTATCCTGTCTTCTCATTATGTGACCAAAGTACTTCAGTTTTGCCTTTAATACCATTCCCTCAAGGGAGCAGTCTGGCTTTATTTCCTGGAGTATGGACTGGTTTGATCTTCTTGCAGTCCATGGCACTCTCAGAATTTTCCTCCAACACCACAGTTCAAAAGCATCTATCTTCCTTCGATCAGCTTTCCTTATGGTCCAGCTCTCGCAGCCATAGGTTACTACAGGGAATACCATTGCTTTAACTATGCGGACCTTTGTTGTCAGTGTGGTGTCTCTGCTCTTAACTATTTTATCAAGATTTGTCATTGCTCTCCTCCCAAGAAGTAAACGTCTTCTGATTTCCTGGCTGAAGTCAGCGTCTGCAGTAATCTTTGCGCCCAGAAATACAAAGTTTGTCACTGCCTCCACGTTGTCTCCCTCTATTTGCCAGTTATCAATCAAGCTAGTTGCCATAATCTTGGTTTTTTTGAGGTTTAACTGCAACCCGGCTTTTGCACTTTCTTCTTTCACCTTTGTCATAAGGCTCCTCAGCTCCTCCTCGCTTTCAGCCATCAAAGTGGTGTCATCTGCATATCTGAGGTTGTTAATGTTTCTTCCTGCGATTTTAACTCCAGCCTTGGATTCGTCAAGCCCAGCATGTCGCATGATGTGTTCTGCATACAAGTTGAATAGGTAAGGTGAGAGTATACAACCCTGCCGTACTCCTTTCCCAATCTTAAACCAGTTCATTGTTCCGTGGTCTGTTCTTACCGTTGCTACTTGTTCGTTATTCAGATTCCTCAGGAGGCAGACAAGATGACTTGGTATCCACATACCACCAAGAACTTGCCACAGTTTGTTATGATCCACACAGTCAAAGGCTTTAGAATAGTCGATAAAACAGAAATAGATGTTTTTTCTGGAACTCCCTGGCTTTCTCCATTATCCAGCGGATATTGGCAATTTGGTCTCTAGTTCCTCTGCCTTTTCTAAACCCAGCTTGTACATCTGGCAATTCTCGCTCCATGAATTGCTGGAGTCTACCTTGCAGGATCTTGAGCATTACCTTGCTGGCATGTGAAATAAGTGCCACTGTACGATAGTTGGAACATTCTTTAGTGTTTCCCTTTTTTGGTATGGGGATATAAGTTGATTTTTTTCCAGCCTGATGGCCATTCTTGTGTTTTCCAGATTTGCTGGCATATGGCATGCATCACCTTGACAGCATCATCTTGCAATCTTTTAAACAGTTCTGCTGGGATACCGTCGTCTCCTGCTGCCTTGTTATTAGCAATGCTTCTTAAGGCCCATTCGACCTCACTCTTCAGGATGTCTGGCTCTAACTCACTGACCACACCGTCTGAGCTATCCCCGATATTATTATCCTTCCTATACAGATCTTCCATATATTCTTGCCACCTTTTCTTGATCTCTTCTGTTTCTGTTAGGTCCTTGCCATCTTTGTTTTTGATCATACCCATTTTTGCCTGGAATTTACCTCCGATGTTTCTAATTTTCTGGAAGAGGTCTCTTGTCCTTCCTATTCTATTGTCTTCTTCCACTTCCGCACATTGCTTGTTTAAAAATAATTCCTTATCTCTTCTGGCTAACCTCTGGAATTTTGCATTTAATTGGGCATATCTCCCCCTATCACTGTTGCCTTTTGCTTTCCTTCTTTCTTGGGCTATTTCCAGTGTCTCAGCAGAAGCTACCTGACTCTAAAAGATAGGGTCTTTGTGTCTTTGGCAACTCCATGAAAGAAAGAAAATAAACCAGTGAAGTCTGCCAAGTAACCCCCTACCCCTAATAATTCATTGTATTTTCATCCAAGAAAAAGTTTACCTGGTAGTTGTATCATTTCATGCAGCTAAGGCAAAAAGTCTCTGTCTATTAAATACACACACACACACACAAGAACCTGAATTTCCCATGAATGAATAAATGCATTTTTAGTGGCCTTTCTCACAGTGTAAAGACGAATGAAGCATGATTGTAAAGGATCTCAAACACTGAAAGGTGCAACGGGGAGTTCTACTACTAGTAGGGATGTGCATTGGATGTGTAAATGCCTCCTTGAGAGAGGGAGTGGTGCCGGCCTCTTTAAAAGAGGTGGTAAGTAGACCACTCCTGAAGAAGCCTAATCTAGACCCGGAGGACGTTAACAACTACAGGCCGGTGGCTAATATCCCCTTCCTGGGCAAGGTGCTTGAGCGTGTGGTTGCAGGACAACTCCAGGCACTCTTGAATGAAACGGATTATCTAGATCCATTTCAATCGGGTTTCAGGCCTGGTTTTGGAACGGAAACTGCATTGGTTGCCCTGTGGGATGACCTCTGCAGGGAAAGAGACAGGGGGAGTGCGACCCTGTTGGTTCTCCTGGACTTCTTACCGGCCTTTGATACCATCGACCATGGTATCCTTCTGGATAGGTTGTCTGAGTTGGGAGTGGGAGGTACTGCATTGTAGTGGTTCTGCTCCTACTTGGATGGCCGATTCCAGAAGGTGGTGCTGGGGGATTATTGCTCTGTGCCGTGGCTCCTAAGCCATGGGGTTCCACAGGGCTCTATCTTATCCCCTATGCTGTTTAACATATACATGAAGCCGCTGGGGGAGGTTATCCGGAGATGTGGACTGAGGTGTCATCAATATGCGGATGGTACCCAGCTCTACCTTTCCTTTTCATCAAACCCAGGTGAGGCAGTGACTGTTCTGAACCAGTGCCTGGGCACGGTAATGGACTGGATGAGGGCTAACAAACTGAGACTCAATCCAGACAAGACGGAGGTACTGTTAGCGGGTGGTTCTTCTGTCCGGCGAGGTGATGTTTGCCCTGTCCTGGATGGGGTTGCACTCTCCCTAAAGGATCAGATCCGTAGTTTGGGGGTGCTCTTGGATCCAGAACTGTCTCTTGAGGCACAGGTGAACTCAGTGGCAAAGAGCACCTTTTATCAGCTTAGGTTGATATACCAACTACGCCTTTATCTGGACAGAGATAGCCTAGCTACAGTTATACATGCTCTGATAACCTCTCGTTTGGATTACTGCAATGCGTTATATGTGGGGCTGTCTTTGAAAACGGTCTGGAAGCTTCAGCTGGTACAAAACAGGGCAGCCCTTTTACTAACAGGGACTGGCCGGTGAGATCACATTACGCCAGTCCTTTTACAACTTCATTGGCTGCCAGTCCAGGTCCGGGCCCGATTCAAAGTGCTGGTATTGACATTTAAAGCCCTAAACAGTTTGGGGCCAGATTATTTGAGGGAACACCTCCTCCCATATGTACCTGCCCAGACCTTAAGATCATCTACAGGGGCCCTTCTCCGTGAGCCCCTGCCAAAGGAAGTGAGGCAGGTGGCTACTAGGAGGAGGGCTTTCTCCACTGTGGCACCCCGGTTGTGGAATGAGCTCCCTAGAGAGGTCTGCCTGGCGCCTACACTGTACTGCTTTCGTCGCCAGCTGAAGACCTTTTTATTCTCTCAGTATTTTAACACTTAATTTTAACTTTAATTTAAATTTTACTGTTCTAACTCTGTATTTTAATCTTATATCAATTTTGTTGCGTGGTTTTATCCTGGTTGTGCTTTTTATACTGTATTTTGTAATTGTGCTTTTAACATGTTGGTTGTTTTATTACGGTTTTAACTTTTGTGAACCGCCCAGAGAGCTTCGGCTATTGGGTGGTATAAAAATGTAATAAATAAATAAATAAATAAATAAATTGGATTCAGCCAAAGCCTGAAGCCTTAGCCAAATCAGGCACCTTTTGAACCATTTCTAGTGCTTCACAAGATGAAGCAGCTTTCCATCTGAAGCAATGAGAACCAAAGTTGGACCCCAAAGAAAGTTTTGTCCACAATTCAGGATCTAAGAAAGGCAAGCAGTCTGTTTTGGTGTGGGGAGAATAGCCACTTTTTAGGTTTTGTTTCTTTAGAAACACAGAGGGTGGAGTAGAGTGGGAGGGACGAAGTGTGATTGAGTGACAGGTCAACCTTCTAATCAAAAAACACATTTTCCTGGGGCTTTCCAGTCATTGCGCATTGGGGGAGGGAGCCTTTTTCTCCATTGCTAATTTGTTCTGTAGCAGGCAAGTAGGAGGGAATTCTGAGCTTCTGTGTTGCTTTATGGGGAGGGGTGGCTTTAACACCCTTCCCTTTCCCCATCTGTTTTCTCAGACTCCTGTAGTGAGAAATCTTCCTTTCCAATGCCACCATACTTCGAGATTAAAAATAAAAGCCTCAAGCATTGTAACTCCCTAGCCCTTGCACATAGAGGTGCTCCTCTGCTTCATGCCTAGAAACACTATGATATGTGTCTTGTCATACATATAGCCATAAAAAAACACCACTGCATGTTTTTTTCTCTTTTGGCTGTCTTTCTGTTTCTCCTTTCCCAATGCATCACAGATGGCACTAAAGGATGAATAAATAGGCACCAAGGCAGGCAGCCTGGGCCATGGACTCCAGCAGGCAGGCATCATACATGGATGTGCATTGCTCTGCTCTTGTGATGCACAGTGGTGCCACCACTGCCACACTGCAGGCTTTCTTTGAGTGGGCAGTGAGCAAGTGCCAGACAGAAGAGTAAGCAAGTGGCAGCAAGGCTTTGGAGGATGTACCCGTGTGTGAGCCATGCAGTTTGTCCAGCATCTCCTAAGGTAGCCTGCTGCCCTCAGGGGTGGTAGAGAATGCCATCCCATTGCCAGAGTTGAAAAAAGATTTAATGGCCAGTGTGGTTGGCTTCTGTATATAGAATGGGGGAGCGGAGTCACCTTGGCCTGGCCTCAAACAGCAAAATGTCTTCAGCCAGCTCTGCTACCTCATATGGAGAGTTACCAGGTCCTCACTGAGATGCTGCTAACACATTTAAATGCTCTGAGTAAAATTGGAAGCATAATAACACCAGTCCTCTCATTCTTCCTGCTGTGGCTTAATTTGACTCACTGCAGGTAGAATGTGTTCAGAGGGAATGTATCTTCTTCCCACCTATGCAGCATTGGATTAAATGGAGGACCAATTTCCCACTTTCTTCAACCCCTGAGGGTGAAGTAACCCCAGAACATGGCTAATTCTGAGCATACAGAGGACTTCATTCACTAAGGAGATGAGCATTACTTTTCTGTAAAGGCGACAAAACTGGATGGGAGCCATTATTGTAAACTGGTGGTCTCGACAAAAAAGTTCCTGTCATTGTTGGTGCTACTGGAACGGACTGTCACCAAGCCGTAGGCACGTTGCGAAGGCTGTATTTGTGTAGAGGCACCGTAGTTAGTAAAGCTTTCCTTACAGCTTGATTCCTTGTCTGCTTTTGGAATCCACAGCAGTTATTAAACATTTCAGAGAATGAGAGTACGGATTGCTATGACAACAACTCATGAATAATTCATCAAGAGGGGAAAGGGGATGTTCGCTAATAAAAACAATTGCCAAAAGTTCCTCTTAAAGATTTGTGGGAACGGGGAGGAAAGCATATTCAGTTTTGCACTAACGTATGTTAAGTAGCTTTAAAAGGTATCTGTCTTCGGAGATGATTTACTGGATGCCAGGTGGCCTGAAAAATCTGCATTTATCTCAGGCATGGAATAATAGTACCATAAGCTCACAAATCTGGGCAGGAAATGTTTCTTTCACACAAAGTACTGCCTGCTCTGAACTGCACCACTCCCCAAAATTCTTATCAGGCAAGCACATTTTCTTTGCACTTCCATCACAAACCTCCCTCCAGAGGCATTCATGGCCTGCCCGAAAACCCCTGAAGTGTAGCTTGAAAGAAGTATGAGGCCACCTTCCCTGGGGACACACCAAACTTGTGCAGAACTACAAGCAAAAGAGGCATGGTATTTTTCTTGATGCAAGAGTAAATAAGCTGTCTTTATCCTTACCGTTGAAGTGACACTTTTCAAATGGAACCGTGCTTGTTTTCTCAATATTATTTGTTTGAAAGCCTCTTCCCTCTTGCAATGCTCAGTTACCCTCTTTTACAAACACAGGAATCATACCTTGAAATGGTCGGTGTTAGTGGAAGGTTGAGCATTATTCTTGTATTCAGAACAGATGCTGTGGCAGATCTGGAGAAACTCCAGATGAGGGATGTGCAGTATCCACCCACCCATCCTAGATAAATGTCACCACTGTCATTGAAAGTTTGCGCATGTCTACACTCAAGGGTGTAGAGGGAGGGAGGGGGAGGATCGTGGACTTAACAGCTTCTGCGGTCCTCCCCCAGCGACCAAACAGCAGTGTGATGTCCCGGAAGGGAAAGGGGACATTGTGGCCACCATTTTATTTTATTTTTAAACAGGGGAGATGGAGCACAATTGCACTCCATCAAAAAGTAAGTAAAAAATAACCTGAACTTCCTTCCCCGTACAGCTCCGTACTCATTTTCAGAGCCCCACTACTTGCGGGGAGGAAAGAAAGAGGCAGGAGTGGCAGCCACACCACCTGTGGTCCACGGGATGCTTCCAGGACCATGGGAAACATTAGGTTTTCTGCTTTTCCTGATATCCCGCAGAAAGACCATGGCCGTCCCTGCTTGCCCCCAGGATTCCCTGTGTGTCATATAGATGCACAGGGACCCACACAAGACCAGCCTGGATTTAATGGCTGGTGTAGACATGACCTCTATTTACTTCCCCCAACATTCATATTACCTGAAATTCAGTAGCAACTCTAGACTCATATTTTAGCAGCTTTGCCCACTGCCAAGGGTTCCTTCCTCATCCCTAACCTGTCACCATGATATCTGTGGCTGGTGAGGGTCAGCACAGCTTGATTACTGACCTGAATCAATATTTCTGTGAGTCACAGGTAGGGATTATGAAAGCCAACACAAACGTCATTCCTTTGCTTTCCTTGAAATTGTCTTGTTCTGGTGTTGAGACATTCACCCAGGAACTATAGCAGTGCTCTCTTATGAAACTTCTTTTAAAAGGGGTCATTGGCCATAAGAAAGTTAAATTTGGGGGACACTCCAACAGAAGCCTAGGATAATAGATCATGCTGCATAGAACAGCTACAAAACCTTAAATCATTGCAAAGACTGTTAAGTAAATTTAAATGAAGTAGAGGATCTAAGCCAAATTTTGCTATAAATTCCTTCTATCATTTGATCAAGGGAGATACCTTTAGGAAAAACAAACAAACAAAAACAGCAGCAACAACAAAGGACCATAGGACAACTACTAGTACAGGAATTGGTGGTAGCTAAAAGCGTGGATTACAGAAAACCAGAAACCACGTGGGTGTTAAAGATAGCATTACTTACTAATAGACACACCATTCTGTTTTCAATGAAAATAGTAAAACACTAATTCAATCAGTATGACGCATTGTTATTTCATCAGAATTAAAGTCTACTTACCCAGAAATGCTGCTAGCAGCAGTATAATATGTTCTTATTAAATGCAAGGATTCACTCACAAAACAATGATTAAAATACAAATAGCACTAGTTGCTGTGACAAAAAACAAAAACGAAAGCCATTCATCCTCAGTGACGTAAATGAACTAGTTCACAGAGTGACCCACAAGCAACTTCTCTTTATGGCCCAGCACTAAAAGCTGTGAAAAATGCATTACCAAAAATACCAGTTGAGGCAGGGATGTGTTTGTCGTCTCACTATGATCTATATTTGATGTCAACTCGAACTAAAATGTAGGCCTTGTCCATTCTTATGACTTATTCTAGAACGATCGGTCCACCATTTATATCTTGCCCCCGCCCCCTGGAGGGATCCTCATTGGAGGATGAGGTGGAGTTTCCAGAGCTTGAACATCCTAGAGCAGCAGAGAATTTCCAGGAAGTAAGTGTGTGTGTGTGTGTGTGTGTGTGTGTGTCTGTGTGTATGAGAGAGGGTGTGTTTGTCAAATACACAAATGCTTTTCAAACATTACAACAAAGATTTGGGTGATATATAGTTAAAATACCAGCTTTTATTATAACACTTGAAGCAGCTCTGAAGTGATTGATTGCTGGGTTGGGTCCTCTTGTCACAGGAGAAGGATATTGTGCAAATGCAGGCGTTGGCCATGTACTCAAGGACTACCTTTGATTAAAGTTGAAATATGGAACTTTTATGTTGTTAAGACAGCAACCTATGTGCTGTGTTCCTTTACTAACATACCTGTTGTCAAAAACATCTAACTTCCCATAATATTCCCATAATAATGCAGTCTACAAGTTGGGCTGATGATAAACAACAATGATAAACAACGATAATGATACCACAATAAGCATCTGTTTAGGGGAAATCAGGGAGGGGAGGGAAGAAATAAAGTTAGGGTAGATGGCACAGTTAGGGTGACCATATGCAAAGGAGGACAGGGCTCCTGTATCTTTAACAGTTGCATAGAAAAGGGAATTTCAGCAGGTGTCATTTGTATATATGGAGAACCTGGTGAAATTCCCTCTTTATCACAGCAGTTAAAGCTACAGGAGCTATACTAGAGTGATCAGATTTAAAAAAAGGGCAGGGCACCTGCACCTTTAGCTGTTGTGATGAAGAGGGAATTTCACCAGGTTCCCAATATATACAAATGACACCTGCTGAAATTTCCTTTTCTATGCAACTGTTAAAGATACAGGAGCCCTGTCCTCCTTTTCATATGGTCACCCTAGTATAGTGTAGTGCTTAAAGTGTTGGACCTGCGACTCAGGAGATCTGGATTCTAGCCCCCACTCAACCATGCAGCTCTGACTCTCAGTCTGATCTACTTCACAGGGATGTTATCTATGCATGCAGCACCTCCTGAAATTCCCTCTTCATCATAACAGTTAAAGCTGCAGGAGCTATACTAGAGTAAGCAGATACAAAAGAGGGCAGGGCTTGTGCAGCTTTAACAGTTATGATGAAGATGGAATTTCACCAGGGAAGGATCTACACTGAGTCAGAAATAACACTATGAAAGTGGTTTGAAAACGGTGCATAGAATGTGCCATGGGCCCCAACAGTTGTCAGCACACTTCAGTACCATTGTAAAGCAGTAGTAGATCCTGTCCAGGTGCTGCATGCATGCAAATGACCCCTGCTGAAATTCCCTTTTCTATACAACTGTTACAGATGCAGGAGCCCTGCACCCCTTTTCATATGGCCACCCTATGTTTAGCTCAAAGTGTTTAACCATCAAGGTTTAGTGTGTTGTCTGAACAAGACCAATGCTATCACAAAGCCAATTTAGAGCATGGATTGTGAATTTGAGGCCCTCAGATGTTTGAGGCAGAGATAAAGAGCTCCATCAGACAGGGGAAATCACGCGTCCTTACTGTCGCTCCTCCACCCCCGCTTTCGTTGCTTAATACTTCTTCTTTCAAAAGAGGAAGTAAACAACATGCACATGGCCCATTCAGTGGGCTGTTCTGATCGTGCTGCTTTTCCTGCACACAGCAGGAGATAACAGCAACTTCCATTTTTAAAAATATATCTGACTTTCTGGATGGTTCTTTGTAGTGTGAGGAAGGCCAGAAGGGGTGGGAGGTGCGCTGGAGGCAGACAACGTTGTGAGAGGGACCCATGAAAATCCGTGAGTGCCCAGCAATGAGCATGCAATAAAACACTCGTCTGATGAAGCTCAATGACAATGCACAGTGGATCCAGAATGCTAATAAGAATATGAATACCTATCTGAATACTAAAATAGATGGGTAAATAGAAAGTATTCCCATCCCTACAGGAAAGTACAGATTGCTATTCCATAGATCAGGTTACATATGCAACCTGATCTGATGTTCTGCACCTCTCTCTCTCTCTCTCTCTCTCTCTCTCTCTCTCTTTCTCTCTCTCTGTTTCCACACATTGCAAGATCTGGTGCAAGTCTGTATGCACAAAGCACTGGTTCCATTTGCAGACATCTACCACAGCTTCCTGTATCAGCTCCATGCAAGCTATTTTACAAGCTCATAATCCTTAGTCAGGGAAGTTGAGAAAGAATGATGGACTCAAAGTGAACCAGGTTTGTTTGTGACTGAGCTAGAAGCTGAATCTAGATCTTCATGTTCAATCCTCCACCTCTATCACCACAACAGTGTCTCTCATTCCATTATTTCATCAGTGAATACTCATCTTTATTTTTTTACACAAATGCTTTTATCAAGCATAGCTAATTAAACAGCTTTTGTAGAGACATGGTTTGATACTTTTTTGCCTAATTTTCAAGTTACTACTTCCTTTTCCTACAGCCAAGTGCTCTTTATTTAGCTATCTACAAGCTCCATCAAACAAGTGTTTTAATGCACGCTTGTTACTGGGTACTCATGGATTTTCGTAGGTCCCTCTCACAATGTCATCTGTTTCCTGCCCCCACCTCTTCTAGCCTTCTTTGCATGACAAAAACACACCCCAGTAAGTCTGACTTATTTTTAAAGACAGAAGTTGTTGCTAAATCCTGCTGTGTACAGGAGATGCAGAGGGATCAAAATTAATTTTAGGACCACCCTAAAATTCAGAGCAGCACTCTGATGAGGTGATTCTCCACCTTGATTTTTGGAGGTGGTAGGTCTCTCTGCACCACTGGATTACTCATGGGAAAACTCCATTTTTGGAGAACCACACTATTACTGTCAATGGGAATTAAGAAAAAAACCATACATCTGCATCATTTTTAAAGATAAAGGGATGAAACTTGGCATAATGATAGGGCTTTAGGCAAGCCATGCCAGGATTGAAGTAGATCCCTTCATCCCCTGATTTTTAGGATTTTTTTTAAAAAAAAATCTCCCCTCAACAATTTCTCCGCCCATAAATACACACACACACACACATCTCTCTGATTATATGTTAATTCACCCATGCACATTTATGGAGCTTTTCTCCTTTACTTTGCTGATGCCCAGCTCTGCATCATCAGTTTATAATAACAGAGATCATCAGCCTTTTCTTCTCCTGCCCCTGAGAAGGACCAGCAGCAGCAGCAGCAAGGACAGCAGAAAAAAGACTGTGCCTAATTTTGTTTTGGTGGTGGTGCGGGAATAGAAACACCTCTCCCTCTCCCAAGATGGCCAGAGCCAGCAGCAGCAGCCATTATTCCATGCTTTATGATGGAATTAGATGGGGAAGCTTTATTAATATAGAAAACTGAAGAAAACAGAACTAAAAATGGATATATATATATATATATATATATATATATATATATATGGGGTAGTAGCTTTAAAAACACACACCAACAAAGGGGTGGGTGGTTGGGTCAAGGAACTTGGATTTTAGATAGCAGAAAACAAGAATAAAAACAGACAGACTTGGATTTAAAGATAAGGGATTTATTTGTTTATATTTATTTATTTTTAAATTTCTAAGTGGGGGTAATAGGATTGAACAAGAGCAAACACACATATTCACACAAAGGGGGAGTGTGGGGTGGTGCTAGTATAAGTTGCTTGGAAATTGGGGATTGGAATTGAAGAACTAGCAGTCTAGCACACACACCAAATAAAAGCAGACAGAGAGAGACTGCAAATCAAACCCAGCAATCAGAAGCACTCTCTCTCTCTTTTTCTTTCTCTCTTTCTCTGTCTAATTCTTTCTCTTTCTATCCTCCTTCCTCCTAAGTCCTAAGACTCCATGAGAAAGGAATAACTTCCAGGGCAAGACAATTGGAAAACAAAAGCAGAGGGACACTGCAGCGCTCTCTCTCTCTCTCTCTCTCTCTCTCTCTCTCTCTCTCTCTCTCTGTCTCACACACACACACACACTTCCTAATGCTCCATGAACTGGAAGCAGAATGAGTTCCTTGGCAAGGACAAATGGGGTATATCATTTGCAATCCCTCTCCCTAAGCACTGTGATTGGAGGGGGGACAGGGAGGAGACTGTGGCTATTGGTCAATCTCAAAACTACCTCTTCTTCACCCCTTGACGTATTCCTAATATGGAAGTGTGTTCAGGTAGCCATTTATCAACAAGAAACATGACTTCACATGGGCTAAAAAATCTTCAGACCAACAGATCCATTTGGGTCTCTGAACAATCATCAGAGGTCTGTCAAACCCCCAGATTTTCAGTTCGGAGTGCAGACCCCTAATGTTGAGTATTCCATCCAACTGCTGGAATAGTCTTTGAATGACCTTTGCTCGGGATCTGGGAAGCTATTAACCAATCCTCTCAGGTGGATGAGAAAAGTTGACCCAATCAGTTGCTAGCTGCTCCTCAGCCTTTGGGATCCCCCAAAGACCATTCATGAAAGTGCTGCGTTTATTCTTTTTTCCAAAGCACAAAGCTAACATGCCAGGCTAATTCATCTTGATTGTCAGCCCAACATTATCATGATCAATCCATATGTAGGAGGCTTGAGACTGTTTTGCAGAGGTGGATAATTACCTGCTACCTTGTGATAGAAGAGCTAGGCCTTCTTATCTTGGCATGAATCCCTGCACAAGCTCCTTTCTATTTTTGACTAGGTCAAGGTGTACATGTTGATCCCATCTCTGGCTTGTAGCTGACAGAAACAAGATTGATTATGTTTCTGCTACTTGTGCTAATGCCACAACCTGGATGCTAACATGGTAATGCTTCAGTTGATACCGAAATTGTCATTTCTTTATTTATTGCTAGTGAACATTCAGATATAGAAGGCATTCAGGCACCAGCAGAAAGCATGCCCTCCAGCATTTCACCAATGAAAAGTAAAGCTGGGGGAAGAATCCTGTCCTCCAGCTTCCTAAAATTATTCTCCCCCTGAAAAAATAGAAGCTGCTTTTCTACTGATTTTTTTTTTTGGGGGGGGAGGGGGGAGAGAAATGTCTCAAATTGGGGGGAGGAGGTTGCTGCTTAACTTAACCATATGAGGTATCTAAAGGTTTCCCATTTTTTACTTGCTTAAAAGAATACAAATAAAACCCCCACATTGCATACAGAGGGACAAATGTCTCTCTGCGGCTTCCTGCTGGATGCACTTCCCAAAAAGCTTCGGGAGCAATATGATATGGCATGATGTCATGTTGTTCCCAAGGTATTCCAAGCAGTGTGGCCGGGCAGGAAGCTTGGGAACAAGTGTCATGCTACTTCATGCCAGCCTCAGTTCTTGGAATGCTGTGGAAGTGGCATGAGACAAAGTGATGTGGCATTGCCCCAAGGCATTCCAGGAAGTCCAGGTGGCAGGAAGCTGTGGAGAGGACCTTGCACTACTGTGGGAGGTGCAGACTGCAAAGTGCTTTTTAGGTTAAGAAAGCAAGAAACAACAAACCTCGATAACCTTGTAGGATTAAGTCAAGTAAATGATGACCCTCCAGCTGAAATTTGGGGGGGAATTTTCCTCTCCCATTTTTCAGGGGCAGGGGTCCATTTTCCCCACCCCACCGCCCATCCTACCCAGTGAATGGTTGGGAAAAGATGCTTTTGACATTTTGGGCCCATCCTACCTGGATATGCCGGGCACAGAACCTGGGGCATTCTGCTTGCAAAGCATGTTCTCTGTTTTTTTGTGTATTTTGCAATAGACTGTTCTTGAAGTGGCTTCGGAAGCAGGGTCTTTTAACCAACCCAATTCTGAATATAACATTTTATGTTCTTTAATTTAACTGTGTTTATTAGGCAATTTAATCTCACAATGGATCTGGTTGTAAGAGAAACTCAGTGAAGAATAGCTGCAACTCAAAACACATGCGATAATGTTTTAAAGCCGGTGAAAATGCAGTTATGGGGTGGGGGTGGGGATGTGAAGAGAACAGTGCAATGGAACTTCATTTACATCTTAATGTATTTACTTTAGGAGTGGACAACTTTGGAAGTTCTGGGGGCCTCTTTCACCCATGAGCCACATCTCTCTCCACTTGGCTCTGATAATAATAATAATAATAATAATAATAATAATAATAATAATAATAATAATAATAATAGGCACCTAGAAAGGCTACGGAGCACCAAAGGGGACAAAATTAGTTTGTTTGAAAGCTAATCTGGACCCTTTTGGTGCTCTGTATTAGCTAAAGAGCACTAAAAAGTGGGGTCAAGATGACCACACTGGATGCCATTTCTTTAAAAATATATAGTTGGGAGGGAGTTGAGTGTGGTAGAGGCCTCAGCAGAGGGCATCAGGAGCAGTATGCAGCCTGTGGGCTTCACTTTGCCTATCCCTGATGTACATGTATGCATACACAAATTGAGATAACCCAAACCCCCTTTTAGATTTAATTTCTAGATATCTGACAGAGGCCACCTTGACATTTGTGAACTGCCCAAGAGCTTTGGCTATGGGGCAGTATAGAAATATAATGAATGAGTGAGTGAATGCACAGATAGTATATATTTAAAGGAATTCTAAAAGTCTTCTCAACAATCACAGGCTGTTGGTTGGCTGCTATATGAACTTAATGCTGGACTAGGTAAGCCTTTGGTCTGATTCAGCAGGGCTCTTCTTATGTACTTATGACAATAGAATGTCAAAAAATAGAGGCTGTTTGTTGTAAATGGGGAAAAGCTGGAGCATATGAGGAAGCCCCAAACAGAAAATGATGAGACAGGGTGTTCAGGAGAGTGCAAAATGTCTGCAGAAATGCTGGGCATCAGAAGGGAGTCACTGAATTTTCAATAAAGGGTGATATAGATAATACAAGGTTCTGAATATTGTGTTACAGCTGAAGTATTGAAGAGTTTGTGATTCTTGTCTTCAGCTGAGCTCTTGCAAGAACTCTAGTGATATCTAGCAGGTCTTCTCTGGCCAAGCTTATCTTAATTCTGATGCCCATCAACACTGCTGGAAAAAAAATCTCAGTAGAATGGGAAAACTCACTTGAGATGAAACAGTCCAAGAAGAACACGAAAGACTGAGAGCCAGGTACAGTACATAAGTTGGGTATTGGAAGACCAGTCCTCCTACCAGTAGTATCACATCTGAAGAATGGGGAAGGAGGAGGACAAGAGTTATGTTAGACCACCTTCTCCAGGTTTGCTGAGAGCAGAGCATGAAACACAAACTTTAGTTTAGCGCATGCAAACTAGCTTAGCCCTTTGAGTGATTTTAATTTAACTACAGGAGCAAGCTGACTTCTTGTTACTTTAATTGTTGTTATTGTAGAAACCACCTAAGACATTTTGCTTCTTTGACTGTTAAAAAAAGCCATAACAAGAAAGGGGGAAACCAGACTAAATGGTGGATTAGTCTTTTCTTAAAAACACATTCATCATGGCCACTCTTTTTCAGTTTTAAATTGCATTGCTATGTCATGCTTAACAAAGCATACTGCAATCTAATAACGGAATACAAAAGAGCAACTTGGGTTTGCAGTTCCTTTTTTAAAAAAGGGGCAGATATTTTTTAAAAAGGAAAAATTGTGTGTGTGTGTTTTTAAAATATCCTGCTTACGTTGTGCTACATGCATCTTTCAACAGATGAGTAAGGAAACATGATTCTAGACACGAGGAAGCAAAGTCACAGATGCCCTACTGTGATTTTAATTCAATGTATAAATATCTAAGAAGGGGAAACCCAAGAGCTAATTTAGAAGAACCAAGGTAATATAGTCATGGGTTAGCATTGTTGGAACTGACTAGAAGGTAAGCCCATGGAGAAGAATGGAACTAATTTCTTATAGAAAACCATGTGAGGGGCATACATAATATGGGTATAGGTACTGCACTGATTTTGTTTTCAAATAAAATAATGAGTCGAGCATAAACACAGTACCTCAGTACTGTAAGATTAGAAGGTCTTTCAATGTCACCTATTTTATCTTCTGCACTTTAGGAAATAGACAATGGAAAAGATGTAACTCTTCTCTCTGTGGGCCATGTTATCAGTGTTAATTGGGCCAAAACACATGTCTGCAGTGTACACTGTCACAGAGACATACATGGTAAAACCTGCACCCAGTGAACTCAAGCAGATGCCAAGAGTCTCCAGCAGTTTGAGAAGGTGAGCACCAGACCCAGTGTTGACTGGGGCTTGTTACATGGAGCATACAACTCCGCTGTTAAAACAGCTCCACTGGCTTCCAGTCTGTTTCCCAGCACAATTCAAAGTGCTGGTTATGATCTATAAAGCCCTATACAGTTCAGGTCCAGGTTATCTGAAAGACCGTATTCTTCTTTATGAGCCTGCCCATGCTTTGAGATCTTCTGGGGAAGCCCTTCTTTCAGTCCCACCATCATTACAGGCACGCCTGGTGGGAACATGGGAGAGGGCCTTCTCGGTGGCTGCTCCAATGCTCTGAAACTCTCTTCCCAGGGAAGCTAGACCAGCTCCCTCCTTGATGTGATATTTCATAATTGTGTTTTTAACCTGTTGGGTGTTTTATTGTGGTTTTAATTTTTGTGAACCGCCCAGAGAGCTTCGGCTATTGGGCGGTATAAAAATGTAATAAATAAATAAATAAATAAATAAATAAATAAATAAAATGTGCTTTCGGAGGCAGGCAAAAACTTTTTTGTTCCAGCAGGCCTTTGTCGATTAATCTGGGCCTCTGTCTGTGCTACGGTCTTTTAAAATTGTCATGTATTTTAAATGTTTAAATGTTTTAATATTGGAATATATTATAAACTTTTGAATATTTCTATTAATAGGTTTTAAAATGTGTATGTTTTAAATTTTGTAAAGCCACCTTGAGGCCCAGTATTGGGCAAAAGGCGGAATAATAATAATAATAATAATAATAATAATAATAATAATACCTAATCTATGCTTGCCACCCCACATAATGCTTAGTTTCCAAAATGGGAGGTGTCAGAAGTCAGATCTTTCCCTTGCCTGGACACTCTTCCCTCTAACCCTCAGGATTTTCTTACCCAGCAGTGAGGGAAAGTTATTTTAAGAACTTAAGAACACCATAAGAGCCAAACTTTGGTCTGATCCATTCCAGCTCTTATGATGTTCTTTGAAGATAAAAAGCCACAGATGTTGTAACTGTTCCTCATAGGGGAGTTGCTCCAGCTCCTTCATAATTTTGGTTGCCATTTTCTGCACCTTCTCCATCTCTACGTATGGACACAAGAATCTGTCAGTTTTGTTTTCTCCCACATTCGTGTGTTTTGTTTTGTTTTTTAAAAATCGCAAGTTCTTTCTATGTTTATGGAGAATATGTGAATTTTCATAAGTTCTTGGTTTTAAAAATGGACAAAATGAAATCCTCACCCATCTATACAGGTGAAATTCAATAGTTAATGCTATTCCCAGTGTGGTGAGGTCATGATGTACCTGTCTGCCCCATGTAAATGCAGGCCTGCCTAGAGGAGGGGCAAATGAAATAATTTGCCCTGGACCCCTGCATAGTGGGTGGAGGTGGGGGGTGACAAGCAGTGTGTATGTGTATGTGACAGGGGGCTCCTGAAAATTCCATTGCCCAGGGCCCCCAGATTCCTCTGGTTGGCTTTATGTAACTGTTACAGATGACGAACCTGTCAGAAAAAGAAGAAGTAGCAATTCTATTTGAATACTACAATACAGTGATTCAGACCGAAACTTTTAATAGTTAAGCACTCAAAGCATTCAGCCTGGGTGGGAAAAACCATCAGTTTTGCTTTCTTGCACATTTGAATTTTTTGAATTTCACTTTTCCCCATCATTTTTATGAAGAAAAATAAATGCCAATCTTGGCAATTTCTTATCAAAAAGTGAATCAAACAATGTTCTCATCCATCTCTAGCTCTACAGAATCTTTTTTGAGGTGTAGTGCCCAGAAGTATATAATTCCAAGTGTTGTGTGGTCACACAATAGAGTAATATTAAGGTTATAGTATTGTGAGACTCCACCCCAGCTCAGACCCATCAACGTATAAGTCAAGTAGGGACATATAGATTTTGTTTAATCTGTTATGTCTGTGTTTCATGGATTGTCAGGCATTTTTTGTTCTATCTTGTGCTCATTGACGGAATCTGATTTTATTATTATTTTTGGCCAGAATTTCATTCTACCTGTGCTAATTCTCATTAGCACTAATTAACATTAACTACTTGCATTAATTTGTATTTGTGCAAATACACATGAGCACTAATGAGAATTAACACAAACCCTACCAAACCTGAAAAACCCATCTACGGCTCTCCACAATCTGTGTGACTCAGAAAAAAGCTAGTCCACTGTGGAATCCATGGACTGAAATCACAGAAATCTGAAATCAGCTTCTCCAACATCCCTAATGTAAAATTCTGGGAGGGGGGAATTGCCCTAATATGCATGTTTTCTCTTGTTTACATTGAAATGCATTTGCAATTTTAATAAGGATTGTGCACAGACTCCACAACCCACTTCAGAGGCTGATTCGGAGCTTCAGAATCAGCCCCGACCTGCCTTGACCTGATTTGGACCTGGTCCGAGCTACTTTAGACTCCAGTTGCAAAGTGGGGTTCAGACAATCCAGCCATGGGCACCCCTGGCTCACTCAGCCATGCCCTCCCTGCCAACCGCCCAGCTGTGTGAGAGCCCTGCTCCTTACCTGGAGTCCTCAACCTGTCGCAGGAGCGCCCACAGTCATCACCAACTTCAAGGGATTTGCCATTTTCTTTTAAAATGGCAAGTCCTCCTCTTTTGGAAATTAAATGTTGCATAAATGGCAGCCATCATGCCATCATATATGCAACCTGTTGTGTACAATTGACCTGCTTCAGCTTGGAATTCAGATTCAGAGCTGAAGTGGTGCACAGCTCTAATTGTAAAATTCATTCCCCCTTTTTGGAGCTCTTCGCTATACTTTTTTTGTTTTTGTTTTGTTTTTTGTTTTAACCACCCTAAATAATCTGATGACATCTGCAAATGTGGCTACTGCTCACTCCTAATACCAGGTCATTTACAAACAAGTTAAAAATAAAACCTGCACATTTGTAATGGATTTAATGGGAACAAATGATTGGTTGAGTAATATCTGATGGAGTTTGGAACTATCTCTTTGTCTAAATGTTTCAAAACAATTTAACATTGCTGTATATCATTGTATACAATCTACAGAACTATAACTGCTTGGTATTAGAGATGTCTACAAAGTGGCACTAATTTTTTATCATATCTGTTGAATCCTTGGCACTGCAAATTTGCTCCCTACATAATCCAGGTTCGAATTAAACTCTGGTTTTATAGCTCCAAAACCTTTATGAGCTTTTCAGGGGTTTCACATTCAAGACCTGAAGTTCTAAGCATAATCCTAATGTTACCTGTCTCATGTACTAAGATATTTTAGATCAGTGAATTACACTGATCTATTAAAGATGACATTTTCCAGATTAGAACATTAATTGCTATTTCTTCTAAGTGTCTCTCATAGCTCAGCAGATGGGAAAGTATGGGTATGTAGTGGGAAGGGATTACTAGGACACACACAGAGAGAGAGAGAGAAAGAGAGAGAGAGAGAGAGAGAGAGAGAGAGAGAGAGAGAGAGAGAGAGAGAGAGAGAGAGAGAGGCTGTTGTACCCAGACTAATAATTGCTGGTAATTGTTCAATCGCTTAATTGTTTCTATTGGTGAGGAGAGGGGATCTCCTTTGCCTTCACAATCCTAGGCTGGACTGCTACTCTTTATGATTTGTTAATATAAAGCTCTCTTAGGACATCTTAAACCTGAGAGGCACTATGCTGATCTAAATCCATGATCTTTATTGCTTTGGAATGGTTTTACGGAGCCGGCAAGGTGAAATGAGATACATAATTTGGCTCCGTCCATACTGGAGACAGCTTGGCGAAAATTAAGTTGATGCACATTTGCAATGGCTCCCCAGGGCTGATCGGATAAATACTTCAGACAGATCTTTACGGATGAAAATGGCCTTGTAAGGTGAGAGCTTTGATTATGAGGGATCTTTATGATGCAGACATTCATCAGGAAAATAATGGGGAGGGGGTGGAGAATAGAGAGAATATACCTGAGAGGTTTTTATGCTATCATTTTGATCTGCAGTCTTTATAATTAGCAGTGTTCTAAGCCCTCCAGTATTGGCAAGTGTGGTAAATAAGTAGCCATCTTTGCAAACCAAATGAATTCCTAGAGACACTATACAAATATTTCTGGGCTATCTTCCTCTCTAGTTATTATACACATACCACTTAATATAATAAGATATTTTAGGGCACAATCCTATCAGGATAATCAGAAGCCTCTGAACTCAGAGGCTACCAACTTTACAATGCAGGCAGTTGAGGCACAGAGGGGACCCCTGCCTCTATGTTCTGGCAACCCTTGCAGTTTTACGCTAGATGCTCAATTTCGAGCATCTAGCCAGGGAGCATCAGAGCAGGAGTGGGGCGGGGGGGGGAGGCCACATGGTGCCTAGGAAGCTGTGTAAAGCAGCTTCCGTGGTATCCTCCTTGCCCCCCAGGTACACCCCTTTTCACCCTCTCCTCATTCCATTCCCAAGTGCAGAGAAGTAGCCAGGGCAGAGAGAACTGTGCCATCTACAAGGTGGTGGGGGAGGGGAAAGCAGTTTCTGGGCACTGAGTTTAGAGCATTGGCTGTGACCTCGGTTCCCAGAAACCAAAAAAATCCTATGGCCGTCTAGATAGCGTCTAGTGGCCATAGGTTTGCTCACTCCATGGGTCACATTAAAATGCATATATAATACAATATAAAAACAGTGTTGTTGTGGTGGTGGTGGTGATTTCCAAAAAGGGATCCCACATTTGTAGAATGATATACCTTAAGAAGTCAAGAACTGCAAACAGAATAAAGTCTGATTTCTTTCTTCATTAATTTATTGAATTTTGATATCACCCTTTAGCAGTGTTTTCAGGGTGGTTCACAAAATGCATACTAATCAGTAAAATATCATATATATATATATATATATATATATATATATATATATATATATATTCTCCAATGTAGAAGATCTTACTACTTTCAAAGGGATTTTTTAAAGGAAACCAAATAGTGTCAGTGGAAGCATGCCTACGGGAAGTTACCAGAAATGAATGGCCTCACATTACACTGGTTCTGTGTTTCCCCCCTTCAGAGCACATAGGGTCAATCTTAGGTCATTCTGCCAGAACTCCCCACAGTAGATGACCTGGTGTGAGTGGCAGAACACCATTAGGGATGGGGGAGAAATTAAACCAAATGAGCATGTTTGAACCAGTATGTGAACCAAAACTCATTTATCCTTCAGAAGGCAATATCTAACAGGGTCACTCCTCCTTTGGTGGCTCCATTGCACTCACAAGACACCCCTCCCCTTGTGCAACAGGACTTTTATGCCTTTAACCACATTCCAGTCTTTCCTTCCCCCCTCCCCAGTTTGGGACAGATCAGCATAGTGCCTTCCTATAACCTCAATAGGTTTGGTAATGGTACACAAAACATGGAGCCCATGTGTTTAAAAGCTCTTGCTGCCAACTGATCACTTACCTGTGGAATGAAGTGAAGAACTGACTTACCCATACCTGCAAAACCAGGATGTTAAGAACATAAGAAGAGCCATGCTGGATCAGACCAAGGGTCCATCTAGTCCAGCACTCTATTCACACAGTGGCCAACCAGCCATCGGCCAGGGACCAACAAGCAGGACATGGTGCAATAACACACCGTTTATCTTTAATTTTTGCATCTATTTTCCCAGTTTCACCTTTTTCTCCACTCATTTTTTTTCATAACCAGAGCTCTTTGCTTCGCATTCATATCAGTTGAACCACTACAGGAATATTGCACTAACAGCATGATCAGGATGGTTTTAAAACAACAACCGACCACAGCATGAAAGCACATGATTGGCTCATTCTGCTTTTTTTCCTCCACCAATGCTTTCACACATCCCCTTTAAGGCCCAAACTGGCAGGTAAATGTCAACTCATTGTAACTTTTCCACCCCAAAATTGATTGTGCACATCAGCATTTGGGTGAAAGTTTATGGCTCACAGCTGTAAGTGTCATTTATGCCTCTGAAAATGTTCCCCCACTAAAAAAAGATGTGCTTGCATCTGATTGTGCTCTTAACTGCAAAGCTCCAAAAGATATTTACTAGAGATGCTTGAGGCCCAGTGTGGCCTCCCACATATATTTCCTATTGACAACGCCGTAGCTCATTCACTCAGTTTATGAGTCAAGAGATAATTTTTCTAACCGAAAACTCCACCTGGGAGCTGAAAGTCAAGCTGTGTTCCCTTCTGCCTCTTGCATTATCACCACTAATAAAGAAACTGCAGGCAGGACTTCAGCTAGCAATTTTTCCCATGATGCATGAAGCAGTCAAGGATCCTGGCTTGCTCTTCCTCAGCTTTATTAGGCAAACTGTAGAAACTTGGTTTGCCATTAAAAGAAAGCAATTTGGGTCAGGAACACCAGGAGAACTGAAAGATGAGGGAAACATTTTGCTTGTGGTCACTTTTCCAGCAAAACTGCACTTGGGTTTGTTTACAACATTGCACACAGTGGAGGCTGCCAGCTCCTATTTCAGTGGGGTGGTATATCCACTCTGGGTTTCAGTCAGAAACAGACAAAATTCTAAAAGAGCTATCCAAGGTGCTGAACTCATTTTAGGGATAGGGTTCAGCACCTTATATAGCTCCTATAGAGTTCCGACAGAAGCCCACAGTGGATTCACTGCCCCACTGAAATAGGAGCCACCAGACTCTATTGGTTACACATCATCCCATCTTGACTGTTCTCATTCCATCCACCCTATTTTCTTTCTCCCACCCCCCGCCAGCCAACCAGTGTCTATATAACCCAGATCTCTTTGAACAACATTCCCCAACCTGGAGCTCTCCAGATTTTTTGGACTACAGATCTCATCAGCCTCAGCCAGAACGGAAGTGTTTGAGGATGATGGGAGTTGTAACCCAAAACATCTGGAGGACACCTATTTGGGGGAAATTAAATCCAAGACCTTTATCAAATTAATATTTTTAAAATTCTGGTACCCAGCCATAAGCTAGGAAGAAGGCTGCTGCACATGTTATGCACGAGATCATAAAACACATTTGAGCTGTGGCTTCTGGGCATGTGTATGTACTACATATGGTTCTAGGTGGATACATCTAAACATTGAAATAGACTTCATCTGATGTGTAGTAAAATATTTTTTGTAGTTTGGCAGCTTGTCAATGAATGAGCTTCCCTTTGGTTATCCTCCTTGTATGGACTTACACATGGCTAGAAACATATTTGCCAAGCACTCACGTTTCTCACATGTGAGGTGTCCCTTTCTGTGACATGTCTGATCATCACGTAGGAAAATGGGATGCTGCTCTTGAACTCCATGGGAACATGGACTTGGAAACATAACAAAACCCAGAGAGCTGAGTCAGTTAGGGTATAAAATGGTCACATCTCTTTCCTAGCATTGGCTTAAAGGGCAT